>NC_047522.1:9423295-9755720 GCF_902827115.2 Pseudochaenichthys georgianus | reverse complement strand
ACACACACACACACACACACACACACACACACACACACACACACACACACACACACACACACACACACACACACACACACACACACACACACACACACACACACACACACACACACACACACACACACACACACACACACACCACACACACACACACACACACACACACACACACACACACACACACACACACACACACACACACACACACACACACACACACACACACACACACACACACACCACACACACACACACACACACACACACACACACACACACACACACACACACACACACACACACACACACACACACACACACACACAGTGTTTTCTACCACATGTTCTTTTACCCCCTGAAATGTATTTACTATTCTGGCTACTTACTGCATCCTTTACTTTCCTTTATTTACAGTCTAATCCATTTTTGCATATTGGTATGCATGCTTCCTAATTAATACTAAGCTATCTTTGGCTCTTAACTTGCTGTAACACATGTAAATGTCCATTCTGTGGTGCTAACAAATGTGTTATGATTCCCCCCCCTCCCTCACCCTGCTGCAGTGTTCCAGGATGGAGACGATGTTCTCTTGGCTCTGGGTCATCTTGTCCTGCTCCTGAGCCCTGACCTCCTCAAAAGACTCCATGTACCCTGGGACAAAGGAGGAAAGGAGGAAATAAAGGAAGTTATTACTATCAGCTGTATTTCATTATATTTAAACGTACAGTAGTATATCTCTCATAGCTAAATGAAAATGAAAAACATTTAGCCTTTGGCGACTCCTGGTGGTAGTTTTCAAAAGGTCTGCCTCAAAGTTAAACCATTTTTAAAACATGCAAAGAGTTACATTCATGGCAATATTTTAACACAAAGACTAAATAAGAGTTCAATATACAATAACTAAATGTTGACTTTATAAAAATGTTTTTGCTTTGCTATTATATCCTAAATATGTATCCCAGAGACTATTACCCACCCTTTAGTCACATTATAGATATAATAATACATAATGCTGTGACTTTTGATATGTTCACGACCACTCAAGTCCATTCACTTTCAGTCATTCCGGTTTTCACTCACGGTCAATTTCCTCATCCCTCCTCTTCAGCTCCCTGTATTTCTGCTGACACTCCCCTGATGGACGACAAACATAAACTAGTAGTTTAGCAGGCAATTACATTCATTATAATCATTCAATGCATACTTTGTCTAGTTCTGTTAAATACTTTGTTTAAGTGTGCTTCCAAGTAAAGGCATTTAAATCATTAAGTTGTCCAAGACCAAGCAATACTTTTGAAAAAGGGACACCTGTTTTTAAATAGTTAAACGCAAAAAAAGGACAATTGAATATATTAATTTAGGAATCTCTGTCAGACAATAAATACTTCAGACATGTCAACTATGGCTTTTCCCTATGTCACAATAGGAATTGATATAGTCCCAAATCACAAACTATGACATAGAAAATAAATTCATTTGGAAAATAATTAGTAGATGAATGCCATGGGAATAATGATCAGCCCTTGACATGAAAACAAAGAAATGTCTCTAACATTGTTTATAGTGTATAACATCGCTTCTTTAATAAGATGTGAAACTTTTGATGCAGTGTACAACATTTTGATAGAGGGATGAAAAGTGTGTTACCCTGCGCCTCCTCGGAGTCCTGCTCCAGCTGTCGGATCTGCTCTGTGATCTGTTCCATCCTCTCCCTGATCTCTGTAAGCCTGAACACACACATCAGAACACACACATCAGAACACATCAGAACACACACATCAGAACACACAGGAAAATGGGTTTCCTTTTCAGAAGCAAATACTTGAGAGGGCCAGGGTCACAGAGCCAGAAAGAGAAGACAAAAAGCACCAATTAATTAGGTAGGTAAGATAAAATACTCTATTAATCCCAACATGGGAAATGTTTTAGCTGCATGTAAAACAAGTATTACACATTATTACTAATAAAAAACAAAAACAATTATACGATATAAATATAACAAAACAGAACTAAAAGAGTGCAAATATAAAAGTTAAACTATCGGACAAATAAAACACTATTGAAGGGATGATTAACTTTCAAATCTGCAATATAATAAAACCATTCGAACCCTTAAACATGTGTTGATAACTTCAGGCAAAGTGTGCTGTTGTTATGAAATGTAAATGAATCCAAAAAAGTTTAAAAAAAAAGTTGAACCCTGACACAGACTTGTGTTACATACTGTCTGTCCATGCTGGCGATTTCCTGGTTGTTCTCCTTCACCTAGAAAATAAAACAGCACTTAAATCACTTTATTACTAACTCAACTCCTTCATGTGTGAAATTCAACAGAGATAATGCAGCCACTGATTCTATGAGCCAAGTCTCTCACAGCGGCTATTGCCTGGATGAAATACTGAATCTGATACTATAGGTTCATCCACTCACTTTGTACTGAGGTTGATTTGATCTTAACTGAAACTGTATCTTAAAACCACATCAAAGTGAAGTAAGAGATGTTATCCAGTCCTATAAAAGCAATGATGCAGCACAGGGGTGTCCAAACTATGGCCCGGGGGCCAAATGCGGCCCATTTTGAATTGGCCCTCATCAAATTCAAAAAGTATAAAGGCAAGGCAAGTTTATTTATAGAGCACTTTTCAACGCAAGGCAATTCAAAGTGCTTTACAAAAAAAAAAAAAAAAATGAAAGACATTAAGCATTAAAAAAGAAAAGCTAATCAAATAAACATTAAGAAAAAAAAGACATGGATAAAAGTTACAGTGCAGTCTAAAATATAAATAGTTCAATTAAACATTACAAGAAAAAGTACATGGATAAAAGTTACAGTGCAGTTTAAGATATGAATAGTTCAATTAAAATCAGCGACAAAAAGAAAAGTCTTCAGCCTGGATTTAAAAGTAGTCAGAGTTGCAGCGGACCTGCAGGTTTCTGGGAGTTTGTTCCAGATATTTGGAGCATAATAACTGAACGCTGCTTCTCCATGTTTAGTTCTGACTCTGGGGACAGAAAGCTGACCAGTCCCTGAAGACCTGAGAGATCTGGATGGTTCATAGTTTAGCAGGAGGTCAGAAATGTATTTTGGGCCTAAACCATTCAGTGCTTTATAAACCAGCAGCAGTATTTTGAAATCTATTCTTTGACACACAGGAAGCCAGTGTCAAGACTTCAGAACTGGAGTGATGTGATCCACTTTCTTAGTGTTAGTGAGGACTCGAGCAGCGGCGTTCTGAATCAGCTGCAGCTTTCTAATAGATTTTTTAGTGAGACCTGTAAATACACCATTGCCGTAGTCGAGTCTACTGAAGATAAAAGCATGGACAAGTTTTTCCAAATCCTGCTGTGACATTAGTCTTTTAATCCTAGATATATTCTTTAGGTGATAGTAGGCTGATTTAGTAACTGTTTTAATGTGACTGTTGAAACTCAGGTCAGAGTCCATGACTACACCTAGATTTCTGGCTTTATCTGTTGGTTTGAACATTGCACACTGAAGCTCAGCGCTAACTTTTAAACGTTCTGCCTTGGCTCCAAAACCATTACCTCAGTTTTATCTTTGTTTAATTGGAGAAAGTTCTGACACATCCAGTCATTGATTTGTTCAATGCACTTACTCAGTGTTTGAATTGGAGCATAGTCTCCTGGTGAAATTGTTACGTAAATGTGTGTGTCATCTGCATAGCTATGGTAACATGTAGATGTTAAAGAGAAGAGGCCCCCCAAGATGGAGCCTTGAGGAACCCCACATGTCATATTTGTCAACTCAGATGTGTATTTACCTATAGAAACAAAGTTGTTTCTGTCCTTTAAGTAGGATTTAAACCAATTTAGAACTGTTTCCGAAAGTCCCACCCAGTTTTCCAGTCGGTCCAGTAATATGCTGTGGTCATAAAGACTTAAGAATAACACACTTCTGCTCGTCTTACATTGTACTTCTGAAATATATGTTCAAATACATTACACTGTTTTCATAAGCCCAATTTTCAAATCAATTCAGTCAATTCAAGTTGAAAAAAATGTTGTTAGAAATAACACATTTATATACCAACCTTCAAATATACCCTTCATATTTCCTCTTATTGTAAGCAATCTGAAGCTTCTGGTTTAAGGAATGAGCTGCTAACAATGTGATGTAGGCTGTTTTTGTCTTAAAGCATTTTCAAGTATCAAGAATAATTGACCTACATTGGTTTGATATTTCCAACTGATAACTGAACGTATGAGGCAATATACCTCAGCTCTAGTGAGTGGCCCTCTGTACGTGGCCCTCGGTGAAGAAAGTCTGATGTAGCATTATCTGTAGTATAACATGTGCACTCCTTGTCTCTGTCTGCATGTGAAGCGCACCTGTTTCAGCAGTGTCTCCCTCTCGTCCTGGGGGGAGCTCTTGTGCTCCGCCTCCATGGCCTCACGCTTCCCCTGCAGAGCCGACAGAGTCTCGTGGAGCCGAACCACTTCCTGCTTTATGTGCGAGTGGGACAGCTCCTGCACACGGGACAAAGTCAGATTCAACTCTTTTGTGCTACTCCTTCTGCTGTCACTGTAACGCATTTCATTGACATCTGTTCATTCCTTATTCTGAATGTCCTTCCTCCCCAGGGGATCTGCATGTCTTGAAAAGCCTTAAAAACATTGCTTTTGGATAAAGGCCTTAGAGCTTAAATGGAGTTCTTCTTAAATGATTGTTTAATCTGTCCATTTAGGTCCAGTTTTCAATGTATCAGTGATATCATTAGGAAAGATTGTTATATCATGACATTACTTACATTTAACCATGTTTTTGGTTGTTATTGATATTTCTCATACTTGGTATTAAATGACATTCACTGATATATTAAACTAGTCTAAAGTTAAGTATGTGAACCCTAAAGAACCCCTCCCTCAATCTTCCAGTCTTTGTTGACCAACTCACAGCGTCGTAGTCCTCCTTCCTGGTTATCAGAAGGTCCAGCTCCTCCTGGAGAACAGTCAGCTCCTACAGGACAAAACACAAGGAGAAAAGAAAGAAAGCAGGAAGTAAAAAGACCTTTATTGAACAAAGGGTTAAAAAAGTCATACAAAAACCCCACGAAGCACTTGTTGAGCTAATGTAAGCCTTGTAACTGATTCACCAGCACTAACTATGGTACGATCCTTGTTGTTCGCAGTTTGATTCTTTATGGTTGTTGCACTTACTGTAAGTCGCTTTGGATAAAAACATCAGCTAAATGATATGTAATGTATCGTAAAACACACTTTAAGTGATATCAATGAATAATCACTTCATTACCATTGAAACATTAAACTCCTTAATAGCAATGTTACTACTAATGATCAGCATGCTTTTTTTAAATGCCTACACTTCAAAAAGGAATGTATCCAATGTTCATATATATCCACTGACTTTAAGAAATTATCATGTAATGGGAAATGTAA
The DNA here is from genome assembly GCF_902827115.2 of Pseudochaenichthys georgianus. NCBI lineage: Eukaryota > Metazoa > Chordata > Actinopteri > Perciformes > Channichthyidae > Pseudochaenichthys > Pseudochaenichthys georgianus. The sequence continues at coordinate 9,750,299 of NC_047522.1, read as the reverse complement.
GTGTATCTTAAAGTATTACATCCTAAATAAACAGAATGCCAGTGTGAATAAAATCACACTGGCATTCTGAGTTTAATACGACTATTATACCTAAGCAGTATAATAACAATATATTGATAAAACGACATGAGTACCTGCAGCAGTTCCTCATTGGCTGTTGTCATGGTGAAGTACCGCTCCTGCTTGCCGGCTGGCATCGCTTGGACGACCTCCTCGGCGACCCTCCTCTCCCCCCTGATCTCCTCTTCTATCGCCCTGATGGCCTCCTCTCTTCTGCAGAGCAAACAGTAGAAGACTTTTTATATTTGTTCATATTGTTTTCAAATATTTACTTTGCCTTCGTCAGTCATTACCACGGGGATGGAGACATGTGACAAAGACCCTAGCCCTCAAACTCAGATAAGATAGGACAGATATCCATAGATAGATACGGTGTAGATAAGGGAAGGAAGTAGAATGGAGAGATGTCAGATGGACTGGGTAAATGTATAGAGTACTTGCTTCCTTAATGCAGTCCTGCTTCTTCTCCTTCATCTCATTGTCCCATTGTCTTATCTTTAAATCCCATTTGGCGCTTCCCTTCCTTTAAGACACTCAAGGTTCAAGGCTTTTATCAGTCATATATACATAGCTACAGTGTCGTTATGACGATGAAAATCTTAGGTCACACTCCTACCTTATTTCCATCCATTTCCTCATCTTCTGCACCTCATCGGTCTCCCTTCCTACTTTCTATTCTTGCATTCACTTTTTCCCCAAGACTATACATGTAATTTAAAAACCACTTAGATACCATTAAAACGTTTTAATATTTTTTGGAATATAGTTTAAAATGGGATATACAGTATCTAAAAAAAAAAGGTTAAATATACTTTTAAGCAAAGTAGGAACGAGACGTGGAAAGGAGAACTAATAGGATCATATCTAATGGTTCAGCTGGCAGCAACAGTGCATGTGAGCTAACGGTTTTACAACCAGGAACAAAGGTTGGTCATTGTGCAGGTTTCTTCACGCTGACAGGTGAGTTTAAGTTCACTGAAGAGTCCCTAGAAGTACACGTAAGTGCTTTTGGTTGTTATTACTATATTAGTAATGTAGAATCGTGACTAATTACATTTATAAAATGTGGGATAAAACACCTTTAATACACACAACAGTAAGGATTCTGACGGATGTGTTACTGTGTTACCGGTCAAAGGTTTTTCAGCTGACACCAGTAAAAGGTGTGTGACGTCCTTCAGTCACCCAGTTTCTGAGAGGTCAGGTGAGTGCCCAGAGGATGGTATCTTCGACAAGATTAATATCATTTAAGGATTTCAAATGTAAATGTCTATTTTACATGGATGTATTAAAAGAGCACTTTGACATGAGGTGATAGTTGTATCATGAAAGCGGTTTCATTTTTCCCTTTGCATGCTGTTCTTTCTTCAACCTGTTTAAAGAAATGCATGTTGTGTCTATGGTCTGCCAATTTACCTGACGAAGATCTATGAACATTTTCTTTTTTGCTTGTTTTGAGTTGGGAATATATTTTTGTATCATCTGAATTATTCTATCTGCTTTTATTCTAATTATCTGAGTGAATTGGTTAGAATGAATGGATTATAACCTAAGGGTCAGAGCTTTCCATTGCCATTTCTACACTGTAGCTTATGAGTGCATATGGCAATACATCATTTGAATCTTTGAATTAAAGTAGAAAAAAAAAGGCGACTGATCTTCTCAGCCTCCAAGCTTAAACAAACTCTTATCCATATCAAACCGGATTAACCACAGTCCTTTCTGATTTTCAGACTAGGATAATGGAGGTGTGTTGGAAACCTCTTCTCCTGCTGTTCTTCACTGCAGTGGTAACCGTGAATATACTGGGATGTAATGCTGAGGTTGTGGAAGAAAACACGCAGGTAGAAAATCTAATTTTCTTTGATTAAGCTGGCACTGCTGAGTGAAAGTCATGATGGTTTATCTATGTGTTTACACAGATTGTTTATGTGTTATAATAACTCCATCCATCTATCAGCAGGTAAAGAACTTGACCAACCAGCTTCTGAAAGTAATTCCCCGTAGCAACAACACTTCCTCTGTTACCACACTGCTGTTAGAAGGGAACCTGCTCTCTCTGAATGAGGCTGACAGAGGAGCCCTGGTTGGTTATCCCAAACTCAAAGAACTCCGCTTGGATGGAAACCTGGTGGGCAGTATACCAGCCAAGTACTTCTCCGTAGTGCCGCTACTCAGAGTGCTGTCTCTGTCCAGGAACAACATCAGCAGGTAAAAGGCTGATACAGAATGTGTACTGATACCATTGCTACTGCTACAATCATTCCTGCATTCACAAATGCTCTGACGACCCGGGTCTTCCTTCAGCCTGGACCCAGAGGCGTTATACGGCCTGGATGTTCTGACCGAGCTGGACTTGTCCCACAACCTGCTGACAAGTCTTCCTACACAGCAGATCCAGCTGGAAAATATACAGGTAAACACCCTCCAAAAACCACAGGATTCCACCAAATGTGAAAGGCTTCTAGTATGTATTAGGACAATGTAAAAAAAAAAAGGGGTTGCTACGTCTTATCAGGTTAAAAATTGAAACATTTTGTGTTTACTTAAAGGTGGGGTAGGTAAGTTTGAGAAACCGGCTCGAGATCGCTAGAATTTGAAAATACACAACCGGAGAAAATCTGCCACTTCCTTATAGAGCCCCTCCTCCAACACACACGAACGTGCACATGACCAATGAGGGCACGAGATAAGTTTGTGCCCTGATGGAAGGCTGACAGGTAGGTATCCAATCCAATCCAAAAGTACAACCGATCTGATCCAATCCAAAAGTACAACCGATCGGTTGTACTTTTTACAGTATTACGACTTCTACAGATGACATTTTTTTATGGATTTTTTGTCACTTAAGATATTCATTGCTATCGGGATGTTAAGAGCATTCCATGGAATATAACAAAAAGTGTATCTCGAGCCGGTTTCTGAAACTTACCTACCCCACCTTTAACGTTCCTGTCTAATTCTTATTTTTTTTTTAAATACAACCTTGTGACATTTTTTTTTTATAGGAGTTCATTTGATCCTTATATCAAATATGTCGTTATCAGTAGACCAAAATAGTTTTTACACAAAAGGAAATAAATCGTGTGAACCAAGCAATCTTTTATTTATTTTTTCAAGTTATTATTAATCCGATAACCACACCCAGTCTTGTTTCATTAGGTGCTGAACCTACAGGGTAACCCTTGGAACTGTTCCTGTCCCCTGCTGAGCGGCTTTGAAAAGTTCAAAGCAGCCGGAGCTAAAACTGGTAATAATTGTAATTTTCTGCAATTGAATGGTTTGATGAGGTGACACTCATGTAGGGATGCATACCGGTATCCGGTATTACCGAAATACCGGTTACTGGTGGCTACGGTATACCGTACCGAAATCAGATCCGGTTTCGATACTTTAAAAAAATATATATATATTTTTTTTTAATTCATTTTAAAAGTGAGTCCGTGGCCCGTGATGGCGGGTGTTATAAATTAGATTGCATAATCGTTTTTCTTCATATTTTATGTATTTTTCATTGTTTGTTCAATACTAGAAAGGTAAAAGTCCCACAAATTAACTGTGATGGGATTTGTTTTCTCTCACCAGTGAAGGTAAATGTTGATTTTAAAGATGAGATTTGTTTGTTTAATGCCGAGATCTCATGACCATTATTCTATTATGTATTTGTTCTTTAGTCGAATCTCAGGTTTAACATTAATTATAACGGTGCTATAACGGTCTGTTTGCATTGACAAGATGTGCTATTCACGCGGCACACCTGATGGCGGGTGTTATAAAAGATATTCCATAATCGGTTTTCTTCATATTTTTTATGTATTTTTCATTGTTTGTTCAGTACTAAAAGGTCCAAGAAGTCCCACAATTGAATTTAATATTAATTTGACATGTTAACTATATCGTAAAGCGCTTCATGGGAGTAATTGTGGGATGATACATTTTCAAAGTATCACGATATGTATCGGTTGAGTATCGGTATCGTTCAGTGGTATCGGTATCGGTATCGTAAAAAAGTCACCGATATGCATCCCTACACTCATGCAGACTGGATCTGAATATTTATATTTACAGCCTGATCTGATCTGAGAACACTGATTTCCTTGATGCTGTTTTACGTAAGAGTAATCGGGGGTGCTTATTCGGACATGGATAATTCCCGTCAGATCGATGGAAAGAAGAACATGCTCCAAGGGGGCTTTTTGAACGATCAAAAAGGTGATGTCTTTTGTTCTACAGGGGGACAACAAGTCACCTGTGCTTCTCCAGAAAAGCAGGCTAGGAGAGACCTCTGGGAGGCTGCAAACATGTGTTTACCATCAACACCCCCCATCTTCACTACAACCCTAAGCAAACCAGTCAACTCTCAACAGCCTTCTGGCTCATCAACCATGCTGAAAACCACACAAAGCCAGAAGCCCATCGACAAAGGTAGGACAAAGGTGAAGTGGGTATCTTACCCTGTGTTCTTCCTTCTAACTTTTTAAAGAATGGCCTCTCTATCCCTATAGACCAGACACCTGTGCTCGGCCACACATGGAAATTCACAGCATGTGTCGCAGCCTTGGCGATGTGCACCTCCATGCTCATCGTGTGCGGCGTAAAGGGGCCTTCCTGGTACAAGCTCTTCTACAACTACCGTCACCGGAGACTGCACCAAGAGGAGGACGAGGACGTTGTGTCAACAGTCTTCTCAGGGACAGGGAGGTACATGAACCATCAGACATTCACCTTCAAGCAAGAGAATGGGCAGCTAGAGGAGGAGGAGGAGGAGGAGGAGGAGGATGAGTATTTTGAGGATCCATACATCAAGAGAGAAGACTGACGGAACAAACAGCAGCTGGAAAACCAGAAATAGGGCGAGGAAGCAATCATCACAGATTTGTCACTTGTGTAATCTTGAAAACGAGGTGCTCACTGTGGGCTGTCTTATGGTGCGAAAAAAAGAAAATGTCCTCTAGATATGTAGGGCAGTGGTTCCCAAACTGTTTGTGCCCAAGGCACACCAAAGGACAAGTAAAAATCTCAAGGCACACCTATTGTGCAAAATAGCCCTTATAACACGTGTTATCACTCATATCATGTAAAATATCTGTAAATGTGCATAATTATTTACTAATGCCAAATAAAATGTGACAGACAACTATATTACAACTATATTACTGTGACAAAGACAACTATATTTCAGAAATTAATTTGAAACTTTATCAAATTAGGCTTCATCAAAGCAGCAACACACTCATTTAAACCAGACAGGTCACAACATTAAAAATGAGGCAAAGGAAACTCAGCAGAAATTCAGCACAGAGAACTGTCAATAGCCGCGTTCAGTCGTTCACACTGCGGTACTTTTCCCACAAAGGTTCATGCGAACTTAGTTCATGATCGCGTTCACACCAAAAAGAGCCAGTACTAAAAGTAGTTCATGCGAACCTTTTTACCCCCTCGAAAGTCCCTGCTAGAAAGCAGGGACTTTCGAGCGGCTCTTTTTTGAGAAAATAGCTATATTCCTGATTGGCTGGGCGAATTGCAAACCACGCCCCGTAAAACTCCCAAAAAGTTTTGTGAAGCCGCCATTTTATTATCCTCGCATTAGCATTATTAGCATTAGCATTTGCCCAGCGCAGAAACGCAGAGAGACTAACTTATGGCAACACAAAATAAAACATGGGAGCGGTGGAGATGAGGTGGAGATGAGGAGGCGTTCTGGCGATTTACTCGGAAGGCTTCATGCGAACTAAAGAGTTCGCATGAACTAAGTTCGCATGAACCTTTGTGGGAAAAGTACCGCAGTGTGAACGCGGCTAATGCAAGGAAGCTGCATTGTCCATGGTCCTGAACTACAAATGATAAATGTAACATTTCAGCAATCAGCATTGAAACATGTGCTATTGTAAATATTTTGCCGACTTACAAATTAGTGTGATACATGTGCCTGTCGGGAGCCGTGACCTCCTGTCTCCTGTTGTTCTTCATGTAAATCAGAGTAGAGAACGCCAACTCCAGAGATGGGGTCGTTACTAATTTTTTTTAATATATTACATATTACTTTTTAAAAAAAAGTAATGTATTACACTACTTCGTTACTATCTACATAAAGTAACTCGTTACTTTACTCGCCGAGCACGTACGAACTGCGCATGCGTAAGTGGTAATAACTTTCCTTACCAGCAGGCGGCGGTAGTGTGTATTTGTCATTCAAAACAGGCAACAACCGGAAGACAGAGAAGAAGAACAGACTACGTCATATAAACAAACAACACATAGCGTGTGCGGTAGCTTCACCTTAGCATGTGTTCTTTGCAGGTGTTTGTTGAGCTTTGACGTGGTGTTTACAGCAGTGGATAACAGCTTCTGGCCTGGACACAGTTTGCACCTCACCGTCACATTCCTGTCTATTCTTCGGACGAACTCAAAATAATGGGCATATACCTCCACCCCTCGAAAGTTATCACTGACTCAGCCATGTTTATGCAGCACTGCACGTGGAGATGTGGACCCGCAAATTGCGCAGATTACGTACATATAAACCTACAAAGTACTACCAATATAGTAAATAAAAAAATTATTATTTTTGTGTAGTTGTATATTGCAATAATAACATATGGTTGTCACAAAATCCCACGGCACACCAGCTGTACAAACATTTAACTCTGTGTTCTAAGCACACTGTTAATATGTTCTATTCTAGGAGTCACTTACATGTTGTCCTGTCTCTGTGGCTCCTGCTGTTAGATTTTGGTACTGTTATATATCTATTACATAAGAGCTCTTTCTCAACTAAGACGCCTGTTCCTGGAGGACAGACAGATGTAAAATGTGAAGAACCCATACATGGACATAAAGAGAGCACAGATGTATTTACTTTATGTACCACACCCAGCATGTTTGTTTAGCATCAGTGCTGCAAGAGATATTCAAAATCTTTCATCAGTAAAAGCACATAAGTAAATGTATTTAAAGTATCAACAAGAAGTAACTTAAGAATTAGGAGGATGTTCTCAATACATATAAAAACACTGAATCCCGTCGTTTAAAAAAACAAAACTGTTGCTTACAGTCAAGGTCGACTTCCATCTTGGTTTCTGGGGCTAAAGTTAGCCACCACACTATTGAAGAATGTATTTTTGTGTTTGCAATCCAACATTTACAGGCTTTTTGAAGATACACATCGTCAAAGCTGCACTCAAAACCAATTAGATTACCGTATACTTTATATATTTAGATTCATGCAACATAGCTGGAATCATTAACTGTAAAATACAGCCAACCTTCCTGAGATATCAAATCTATGAATCAATCATTTGAACAAAGTTAATCATGGATGTGAACAATTCATAAATGATAAACTCTTTTATAATACAATGATAGTTTTTTTCACATTTTATTCTATTTTCTATAAATAATATTTTTTTTCTAAGCTAAATATAAGCTTAAAAACATGCTTTCCCAACAACCCAGTGATCTTAAAAACACCATTAGAAGTCCACCGTACTTACTCTCTCCTTTCAGTGAAGATGCTGTCGATGCTTTCAGCCTCGCTGTCATTGTGGGCTTTCAGCTGGGATGGTAGAGAGGAGGGAAGAAAGCAAAGAGTAGGCATTCTTATTATATTTACTAAATACTTTTTTCTAACCCAAATCAGCCCCCATGGTCACACCTTTGATTTGATACCATTTTGATGATTTGACATCTTACACGGTGTACTTACAATGTTGTAGTCGTTGACCATTTCCTCCATCTCTGTGTTTGTGTTGAGCTTGTCCACCAGCTGAAATACAATCAGAAAAATACAAACAATTAAGCTACATATCAGTAGGACTCCTCAAGTGTTAAATACATCTAGCAGAGTCCATTGTAAAGCATTCACACCTACTATTACACCAGACATTTACACTTTTAAAGTACCCTGCTAATATTCAAATTATGTGTTTTTTTAAAATGTCATTATAGTGTACAGTAATCGATGCCATTTCATTTATATTGTAATATCACAGTACCACAGTACACTCCTCCCTTCACCCGCACATGCCCACGGGCGAAACCAAAACAAATAAAATGCTTATCAATATAACTTAAACAACAGAGCCATGAAAATAAACATAAAAAAAAAAAAAAATGACATGTGTTTGATCTAAATACTTCCTTAACAACAACAGTATGACCAAACATTGTTTTATCATTTAGCTGCTGAGCTTGGAGGGATTTCTCTCCTGCCTCATATCTGTTGGAGTTTCCATTCTCTCATTCTCTATTTGTACACTCCTAGGCAATTATTAATAAATACAGTTCAGTGTACACAAAAATCTGTTATTGCGTAATACTTAACATGGTTTCTTGTCATATCCAGGATAAAGGAACAGGCTATTATTTTCCGTAAGTTACTTATTGAAAAGGATGATGGTACTACAGCTATTTACCATGTTGTAGTCAGCAAGCTGGCCCTGTAGATCCTTAATCTCCCCAGCCAGGCCTTCAGCTCTGAAGGGGAAATAAAAAAGAGTTCTTATTTTAAATTCATTATACAATTGTTCCTTCAAATATTCAAACTTTCCATCATTTATTCTATTGTTTATTCTGACTCACATTCTATGTGAATTGTAAATAAAACAATGTAACCAAACTGTGTTTCAAATTCCTTTGTAAAATACTTAATTAAAGTTAGGCTTTTTTTCTCATGTCTGAATAATAAAGGCGGTGGAATGCAGTAAAAACGGAACAGCTTCTATATTACAAACTGTCCATCATCACTAGTGAAAACACCACTCACTTCTTTTCGTAGGAGAGATAAACTGAATTCTCCTGGTTGTAGTTGTCGATCTCTTTGTGCAGTTTGCTGGTCTCTGTGGTTAACTCGTTGATCTTACTCCTATAGGCACAACAAAGAGTTTCACTTTATAATAAAACAATTTTCCAGTTTGGACCACAATTATGTTGCCATTACAGAAATAACCTGCTGCACAGTTTAAAGTACTAACAATCAGGGCTTAAAATGTTTTACTAAAAGTTCCCTTTAGTTGGATTTGTTACCTAAGAAGGCCCAAGTAGTAGGACTTATCCAGAATCTGTCTCTGAGGTCCTTTTGGGTGGGAGGGAGGAAGGATGTGGTGGAGGGAAGAGAAGTAAGACTTTAAATGTCTGTTTCAACAAGGCTCAAAACGGCTGGTAAATTCCCAAGCCTAAAACAATTAAGAAAACAATTAAGCATTTTAAAAAGTGTCAACTGATGCAACGTTAGACTTACCTTTCATGCCAGTCTTCATACCACTGAGGCCCTGTTGGGTCACAGGCCTGTCGGTCACTTTGATCTGTGCCGACAGGACTCCTGGTGTGGCGAGGGGGATGCCGCCCCTCATGCTAGGATGACCACTTGTACCTGGAACCATCTGGATTGAAAATGAAATAAGAAAACTCAGCGACTGTATAACTAGCTCATTAGGGCTAGTTAACAAGATTGCAAAAGCTTGTCTGATATGCTGATTTAATAAAAGAATGCCTTTCTAATTTGTAAAATATCCAGATCACAAATCAGCAACATACTGATTTTGCACCAACAGCTATGAGTTGCATTTGCTTATAAGATATATATTATAGCAGAAGCTACCAGAATCACTAAAGTGATGTCAAATACAAATATTGACAAAAGACACAAAAAATAAAGCTGAAACAAGCTCTCTTACATGAAGCCATGCTGTGCAAGAAAGATACATTTCGGCTGTGTTCCTTTGCTACAACTAGTTGATACTATATGATGGCATGACTATAGCTAAGTACCCAGTATGCTTACAGGAAGGGCACTTTTATCTCCAAGCTCAAATGAATTGGAGCTGCAGTTGACTTACCCCAGTTGTGACACGGATAGCTGTAGGAGGAGGCCGGAGGGCTGTTGGGGGTCTTCCAGCCCCAGGGACTGCACTCCCACTGCGGCTCAAAGGCCTGCCAATGCCAGAGGCAGGTCGCTGACTTGCCATTATGTCTGGAGCTAGCTAGCATTGGACAGTAACACACAAGTAAAACATCTAATATTGTTTTGGGGAAAGATGGTAACACGTTTACTGAGCCTTGTGCTGCTCCTATACTTCGTGATTGTTGTGTTTGCTTAATGTGAGCAGCCAAGAGGACAGTAACGCTTCTTTGTGACTAGAAGTTCGCTGGTTTGAATACTGAAGCAGACATTAACCCAAACCACATTACTGTATCTTCCATCCCCCCCCCCCCACCCTGCCCACAACACATTATCATTTACTTGGCTTAAGCAATGGGAGTTAAGAGTTTTTGGAAATCATGTAAGTAGATGAAGTGTAACAGTTTCGTACAGTGTGTGTTTATGTGCTCCACCCCAGCAATACCTTAGCCTTTAGCTATGTAGACTTACGTTACCCTTATATGTAAGAACGTAAACTATAGTTCAACTGACTTCGGTCGTTTTGAATTTGATGCATGTTAGCCATTTTGTTTACCGAACAATGAACATTGGCCAAACATAACATACTTAAGCGTTAGCTCACGCAATGGAAAAGCATGGTGAAGCTTACACTCTTTCGTACCTTAAACCTTACTCCTTCTTGGTCGTTTTCGCAAATAGTAAAGGTCAATATTTTCTTAGCGAGGCGGCTGTTTAACAAGCTAGTTTACTTAAGAGGATAATGGTTACTTACGTTAACTAGTGTAAACGTTAAAACACAAGCTAGCATATGCTAGAAAGCCAACAACACCAGATGATGTCGACGTTACCCTAGTAACTGTCTTCTTCTCCTGAAATTAAGCAGAAACCTAGAGAAAATGTGCGCTACCGCCCACAGTGTCCAACACCGGAATAGACCCAAACATTATTTATTTGCAGGATGTATTGATAGATCTATAGATAGAACATAGAATCGGAGGGAAGAAACCCTCTTTAATGGTCACACATGCAGAGCACACAGCACACACAGTGAAATGTGGCCTCTGCATTTAACCCATCCTAGCAGTAGGAGCAGTGGGCAGCTATTGTACAGCGCCCGGGGAAAAGACATAGGCCTATCGATGTCAGCACATGTCATTTTAATTAGTTAGAATTCATGTGCTTGAACAAGTGCAATTTGGTCTTCTTGTCTGGTTAATGCCAAATAAACTCTGAAAGAACGACTCAAAGTAGTAGATTAGTGGATTATAACAAAGAGTGTGCATTACCCCACTTGCTAGGTTTGCCAAGTTAATATGCAGCAACATACCGTGTTTTAACTTTTGTTATCACTTCTAAAAGAAAAGCAACAACACTGATAGTTTTAGTTTATTTTTATTTCATGTTCAATAATCACATCACTAATCAACAAGTAATCACAAAAAACACTGTTTTTCAAACCAAAAAATGAAATTCAAATTAATGAAGAAAACAAAAAACACCAAAAAACAATGAGGAGGTTCTGCAAATGACATAGAAAGTCTACCTAACACATCCCATTGTTGTTTTTCAGCATGCTCTGCAGGTACAGCACAGCACGTGTTTATTAGCTAGTGTTACTCTTGCATGAGTGCAGTGTATGGTGCAGTGGCGGTACATGACGATCTACAACGCTCCTTGGATAGAATACTGAGGAGCATTTATTACACAAGCAAAATCCGGAAACTATAGGTAGTTAACCTTAGATAAGGATGTGTTAGGGTCTTGGTGTGTGTGTCTCTCCTTGGCAGGTTGCTGCTTTTTGAGTGCTATATGTAGCAGCCATTATGTTTGATATGAAGTACTACTAAATCACAGGCCTACACATCTACCGCTACACTTAGTGCCTGCTTCATCAACAAATTCCCTTTGCCCACTGTCATATACTGTACAGTGTCATGTGTTTCAGGTGCTAGGTTCTTTTATCATATGAACCTCTATAGGTCCTGAAAGAGAAGTTAACCAGGTATTCCCAACATTATTCTTATATCTTAAGACAGGGCTTGCGCTGTGTTGCATGGTATAATAGTGTGTTGGCATAATTGCCCACTGCATAGTAAAAAAAAAACTTGTAATAATGGTTGCAAGTACAATGTTTCTAAATAAAGTTGCGCAATAATGAAAACATCAGATGTAATGCTATTTTTAAAGACTTTGTAAGTTATGTATTGGGGTTCAAATATTGTGCAAATCCTTGGGGAAACTCAAGAACACAGTTTGTGAAACTGGCTGTCACACATCTTAATTATAATCCCTTCAACCAATGAGAGCACAACCACCACAAGGCTACAGGAACACAACGATAAATACATATACAAAAGTGTTGCGTCTTTAGTACAATATATCTCAAAAGACATTCTTTCACTTCAGTGGCCCCTTTCTAATGAAAAAAAAAGACCTTTTCAATTCATCATACTAATAATCTGAATAATAGTAATTAAAGTCACGATAAAATGCTTCCTCCCCTTGTAACCATTACTGGACAAGCTGTTCTAAACAAACCTTCAAAATCTCTACCCTCCAAACTCCTGGATGCTGTTGCAGTTCTGTCAAAAGCTTCTGTACGAATCATTGCTTAAGTGACAATTTGGATAGGAAAACTGTGTTTGTTCCCTAAAGAGCAGTCGAAATGAGCTTTGGTATTGGAATTTGAATGAAGACACATGCAATGTGTCCATACTACAGATAACAAAAAGTCAAACCAAAAGTTTGCATCATCGGTTGTTCTGACTCAAAATCTTTACTTATTATCAGATGAATTAGCTGGCTTGTGAACATAATGTCACTTTTTGCAACTAAAGAGCCATACTTCACTAGGGAGTTAGTGGAGATGGAATATTGGACTTACATTCACAAAGTTGAAAGAGAAAAGACTCAACATAAATGCTTATTTTGCTCTATTGGATGTTAAAAAAGAAAAACATACATCATGACATGTATATTCTGTGTTTACAGCTGCTTTGGGCTGCCCCCAAGTTGCCCCCTAAAAATGATGCAAGGTTCAAGAGATTATATTTTGTGTTCAGTAGCAAAAATGTTTCAAAATTCCTGATGATACACAGCCATACACTATACTCAAAACTGAGCATAGTAGTGATGCAGTTATGTCTGACAAGTGTTACCATGACTTTTGTACGTGATACATCGCTGAATTAAAATACTTCTAACATAATCAAAACTTTTTTCATTTATTTTAGTAAGTTGGAGCCATGCAGTCACTGTATACAAATCTGTGGTAGAATTAATGATGAAACGACAACCATCAGAAACTAGCTCTTCCTCTCCATCGCTGTTAAGAGTTACAACACGTCAGCGACGAGTTAAACATATGGTACCAAACACTTTGGGTCTTAATGCACAAAGGCTTTCATCTCCAGTATAATCTGACCATGCATTATAAAGGCAATCAGTTGAATACATTGCTACAAGAGAATAGTATAAAGCAACATCATGTTCCACTGCCAATACTCAAAGAAGGAAAGTGCTGAACAGTTATTTGAGATGTTTATATTCAGCTAGAGTCAAACAACATGCTACCATAACCCTTTTAGAAACACCTGATATTGAACAACAACCATTACTACTACCAGGACAGCTTGATTCACAGAACGTCCTTAAAACCAGGTTAACCGTAATGTGTTATGTCATGTTTCTCTGGACTGCATGCTTAGTTAAAGCTATACTTTAGCAAACTTTCTCAATTGCAATTCAAGAACGTTCAGGTTTCCACGTGCAAAGCACACCTCAAATGCGTCTTTTCAACCTCCTAGCAACACCTCTTTTCCTACTTTCTTTCTCTCTATCCTTAATGTGTGTGCTATTGAAAAAAAAAAAAACGGCCACTGTATTGTTTACGCAGGAAGAGACGTACAATAAATAAATATAAACTTGTTTAAAATCAAGAAACTAGAAGGAAAGAAACCTTGAGAAAGACAGAAATAAGATCCGAACAGTACACCAAAGCTCATTTTTACACCAATTTTGTCACTCAAACACATCATCACAAACACAGAGAAAAGAGAGTTAGCTACAGCCTAAAATGATTCAAACAGCCTACTTGTTGTCTAGCTTTTATTGTTTATGGTAATGAGAAGAGAGGAAGTGACTAAGCAGATGAGATGAATTACTATGATGTTATTAAAGCAGACACTAAGGAGAAGCTATGTGTTTGACAGAAGCCAAAAGGTGAGTCCAAGAGGGTTTCCATGCTGCTCAGTTGAAGTAATCGCTACTTATTTGGTGTGTGAGATGATGGAGGGTAAGAGTACACGCCCAGGCTGTGGGGAAAGGATCTGAGGGACAACCATGGATCCAGCTCAACTTGGAGAACCACACATTTGAGAAAACGTTATTCTCTTTTCCCTCCACATAGATTCCCACCGAGGCCCAAGTCTTTAAAGTCACTTCAGCTAAATATAGAGGGGCAAGATGATGAGCTCAGATGTGAGAGAGGAGGCATGAGAACATGGAGTTGATATTAGAGCGGCAGAACTATTGTATGATTAAAATATTTGTAATGACACATCTAAGCGTTTTCCAGGATGGGGGAGTGAAAGGAAAAGGTCCCTTTAGGAGCTGCTGCTGGACCTCCCCTCGCATCATCATGGAGGGGTCGGGTGGTGGTAGTGGTGTAGAGAACGGGAGGAACTGTGCGGGTTGGGGTCTGTTGTCGTCCTGGGGGAGGGGGGGCTGCCAGGTGAAGATTTCGGCGGCGTGGTCCGTGCGAGAGCGAGCATTCTCGCGGAAGTTGAGCTTGAAAACACTCAATCTGCAGCAGAAAGGTTAGAAAGAAAGTGGTAGAGGAGAGAGAGAGGAGGTGAGGGAGGGAGGAAGACAACAAATATAGAGGGTGGTATTGTTGGAGGGGTTGAGATGAGGGGGGGCAGAGGGATTGTAGAATTAGATGCCTGCAAGATAAGAAGTCGAAAGATGATGGTGTGATCAGAGGTCTTTGGACTGGAGACAACACGATGAATACAGCACACACACACACACACACACACACACACACACACACACACACACACACACACACACACACACACACACACACACACACACACACACACACACACACACACACACACACACACACACACACACACACACACACACACACACACACACAATATTAATAGAACAATCATGTCATTGTTAGCTAATGAATGTTTCGATGCTTTTGAAGTTTCCATTGGTCCCTCTTCTTTAGAGAAGACCAGGAAATGGTGGATACACGGATCGTGTTCAAATCTATAGGCACGCAATGACTCTAAATAATAATGATCACGCCACCAAACACACATGAAAACTAAAGTAACAAACCTGTTTTGAAAAATGTAAGAAGTAGAAAGTACAGGTATTTGTGTTAAAAATGTAAGAAGTAAGTATCGTCGTGGAGTATTTGTACTCTACTTCCCACCTCTGCTCACGCAATTATCTCAGTCAGGGGAGGAAAAGTAATCTCCTCTTGCTATACAGCATGCAATGTTTCAGGCGTTTGGATATTGCTGGGCTTCATTCCATGTCTCCTTCTCCCGCAGCAACATGGCTGACACACACTCACTTGTCTCTGGGATGCGTGCGTCCAGAGCCTGGAGACCCTCATTATCACAAGGGGGCCCCTCCTTCAGACCATTCTCCCGGGCAGCAGGGCTCCCTTCCTGCCCCGGCTCCGGGCCTGGGGCTGCGGTGCTGCTCACGGGGGTCCCGTTCCCCTCTGCTCGGTCCTGGGCTCCCTCCGCCTAGAAACACATAGCAGGGTGTGTCAATGGGTTGGGATGGGGGTTGAACAACCTGGATCTCATGTTATTACATTTGGTACCTTTTGTTAAAGACAGATTACAGTTCTGTATTTGGTTATTTCCAAAAATTGATATTTTTAAATGAATGTATTAGGAGAAACCCCTTGAGATAATTTAAAAATAAATAAAAACTGAACAGAAAACAAACAAAATAACAGAAAGCAAAGCACAACAAACAATAACAAACCATGTAAAGTCTGTTAAATTCAATTCATGAAGTAATACACCAAATTACAATGTGATGGATAGCTGTGTGTAATAGATCGGTTTCTAATATCTAATAGTAGCAGGACAAGTATTCCAATATTTTGGGGCTTTAAACATGAACACTCTTTTGCATCTCAGGACAGAGTGTCTAACTTGATAATTGAAATGTAATTTACAAAATACTGCTTTAAATAAGGGGGATACTAAAAGTAAAAACATTTGAATATAAGTTGAAGCCAATGAATGTGTCTTCTTACATTTAATCAAGGCCATTTAAGTGTGTGCAGTGATGTGCATGAAAAGGGCAACCAATAACTGCATAAACTGGGTTAAGTAGAGATCTGTTTATGTGAATTCTGGTAAACAACATCACAAAAGTCCATAATCGGAAGTATTAGTTGAGAAGCAATTTTCTTAGGGACACTGAACGTAAAAAATTGCGAATGCGATGTAAGACTGATTCCATAATTTTCTTTTGATAACACATGATTTATATGCTATTGAAATGAAAGTTCAGAGTCTAGCCATACACCAAGAAAACTGGTGAGACAGATGTCTGGCTAAAAGTATGAAAACATCAAGAACTAGACCAAGTGGAAGGGAGATGGGATAACAAAAACATATTTGTTAAAATGTTAGAATGAATGCAATGATAGAAAGCAAAATCGTAAATTCAACATCAACATGTAACATAAATATACATTTCTCATGGACCACAACCCCTCTGCATGATAAAGTAATATCATTTATTAGTAATAATATATTATGTATCTATAAAAATAGACTTCAGTTAGAACTCAAAGATAACAGCTTGCTCAGACAGGTTAATATGGGAATGCTATTTGTAGCGGTTGATTATGCATCTTCCTGGAGGGTGCACATTATGGGGGAACAGTGTGTGAAGATGAGAATGTGAGTTAAGGATGGGCTCATGAAACAATAAAAGCTCAGAGAGGATGAGGGAATAGGTCACTTCATCATGTATTGTCCCTCTATAAGTTTCTCGGTGATTCAAATTCTTTTTGAAATGTTTCATATTTTAGAAATCTCTGACCGTCATGTGAACCGTTTCTCTGTATGCCTGTCTCTTCTCATTCTCTCTCTGAGTGTTTTTGACAGGGCCGAGCGGCGCTGTGCCCTGCAGGGAGGTATTCAGACATGTTTTAAACAGATGGACAAAGATCAGGAGAAAAGGGGCCGTTTGCAGGTTCAGATGAAAAGGTTGCAGGATGCCACAGATGGTTTATGACAGGCTGTCATCAGTTATTGAAGCTTGAAGCCACCCATCTTTTAGTTTATGAACACAGCGGTGGAATGTGCACGAAAAGCTTAAAACACCTGAAGTAATAGTGCTGCATAGGTTCTGAGATGGACACACTTTTTGCCAGTTGGAACAGGTTTGAACCTTTTTGGAATTTGTATTTCTTCTGGGATCTTCTCACTGGTTAAGAGTGGGCGGAACTATTTTAGATAAAGGTGGACGTTGTTAGATATTTATACATGAATAGTTTCTCTTTTAACAGCAGAGCTATTACTTTAATGACAAAAGGTACGTACAACCTTTTCAGATACAGATTGAAGACTGAGATTTGTCTCATTATTGGAGGAAGTAAATAATGCCCTAAAGGACTGCTTTCATATAAACACATTGCCTCCAAAGCATTTCATGTAAATAATAATAAAGAAGTTGTCATTGAAATGCACACTGTGTTGCCATAATGACTAACTCAAGTAGGTTGCAATTATGCATAATGTGTAATGACTTATTAAAAGCAGTAAGTGTATTTTAATTTTAACTTGCCAATTTACCGTGAAACAGGATTTATCTTATCTTATCTGTGATTGGCTGGGTTACTAAAGCGCTTCAATTGCAGTGCCCTGATCTGCTTTTCCACTATACAGGAATATAATATAAACAGTTTAAAGTTAACAGACAGACAAACCGTGTGCAGACTGTAAGATGTCCCCCATAATAATCTCACCTTCATGTCTCCTCCAGCAGGGGAATGGCTCAGGTTGTCCATGGAGCCCACTTTGGCCTTTTCCCTGAAGCTCACCTTGTGGGACTCGACCTTTACAACGCCACCGCCTGCAGCACACAGAAACATTGTTATTATGATAGCTAAATAGTCATGCAATACACAGGCATGGATACAAGCTTTCACATGTTATGACCATGTGCAAAACAGATCCAGCTTCTATACAGCCTTCTGTATGTCAAGTCACTAATCTTGTTTATTTTACTGTATATTGCCATATACATATTTGGCACCTGTATAATGATTTCAAGATCCACTTAATAAGACAGGGGGTCAACGTTGAATCAAAACCGCACCCAAACATTATATACTTTACGAAAGACTGATATCATTTTTTCATCTAGGTCCGTCTAACAGTTTATGAGCATTTGGGGATGGATTAAATGCAATAGGGTAAAAACTACATTTCCCAGCTCACCAGGCTTGTACTTGATGTTGTCCTTGGAGCCGCACTTTGATGTCACCTTACTCAGATCCACCTTCTTGTTGAGAATCTGCACCTGCCAAATGTCACACAAGCCTTAAGTGTTAAAACGTTATACAGAGATCCCTCGATGGTTTCATTTTAGGGGCTATTCCTTCTTCAGCTGCAATAAAAGCACACATTAATCACCACCATCACCATGCAACAAGTGGTGGAACACAAACTGCTGATTGTATCTGGATGTTATAGAAAGTAACATTCAGGTTTTTCAACACCATCTTGAACACACTTTCTTTGACATCTATAATGCATTATAAACCATATTTGAAGTACTGCATGAATACAACTATAAGCACTAATATTGTATCACTGATCATAATGCTTACTAACAATTATTTTAACACCTTATTAAACTTTATATAATGACTTATAAGGTCAAGTATCATAATATTGAATACTTACTGGTCATTCGCATACATGACTATAGTGTAGTATGATTCCAATAGTTTAAATGGCTTTTAATAAGTGTGATAAAGCATCATAATAATATCATTAATACATCCGAGGGGTCATTGTGTGAACAGCAATTTTGATACTTGACCTCATATGTAGTTATAAAAGTCTTTGTCATTATGCATTATCCGTTTTTACAAATGCTTATCATTTTAATTATATCGGGATAACAGCACATCAATATATACGTATATTTATAATGCATTATATACATGAAAGTGTGACCACAAATCTATTTCCATATCTTAAGAAGTAAAACAATTGTAGACGTGTTCTGTAAAGATGGCAGGAACACCACGCTGCAGAAGGTGAGACAAATGCCAGAGAATAAAGAGAAAGCATAATATCAAGAGTTCCCAAATGTACCTGTTTGTGATGATACTCTCCTCAGAAACAGACAATCTTTACCACCAGCCAATCAGAGGCCAGTGTTGATTGTTTGCTAGTTTATTAATCGTTTTTAGTAAGGTAGTGAGAGGGCAAGACAAGACAGGAGGGGTTAAAGGAGCAAGGGGGTGTGCAGCGGGTTCTGGGGAAGGGCTGATACATCAGGCTTGCTAGCATGCTGTCCAAAAATCCCCTAAACTTCTAAGAGAACAGAGAGAAAGTGTTGGCGGCCATAAGTAGCTTGACTTTAAGAGCTACATTCACTTTTTTTTTAAAAGGCTGTATAGACTGTACAACTCACTCAGGTTGGAAGTGATTTGAGCGCTCTTCGATTTGGGCAAAATAGAGATGAAAATACAATATTTGTTCCATGCTCTGTTCCCTAAAGCCACGTTATTTCACTGATTGACTTATGAGCTCTGCTTGTAGGCCAGGCTGTACTTACTTTCCCTCCACCAGGAACATGCTTCATATTGTCCTTGGAGCCCAACCGTGAGGAGACGTGGCTAAAGTCCAGCTTTTTGGATACAATGTGAACCTATATGGAACCAGCATAGCAGCAAGAGGGAAAATAGAGGAAAGCAAGGGGGTGGGGGGGGAAGGGGTGACACCAGAGGAAGTGAAAGAAAGGTTAAAGCAATAGAAAAAGAGAAAAGATTACAGAAAAGGGTAGAAAAAGAAAAGGAGAAGGGAGAATAGATCACCATAACGGGCAGGGTTAGAAGGACAGAGGGATGAAGCAAGGGTCACCTGGGAAACAGTGAACATATGCTTGATATGAACTGCTGGGAATGTAAGCAGTCGTGTGTTGCCACATGAATAGCGACAGTGACAGAAATCCAAAGGAAGGTATGAAAACCAGGTCTGTAAAAACTAAATATTAGAATTCCACAACCTCTTTTATAGAGCAAACACATGCAATCACACAAGAACATTAACCGGTTGACACACAGTGAGCGGTGGCAAACATGAATACTTTAGTTCAATGACAGGTTAGACTGCTAGAAGTAACTAAACAAACCCAAGGCAGAACACTTCTAGAATTTAGAAGTAATAATAGTAAAGCTCATTGCTTGTTGCTCGTTTCCATAAGACACAGACACACATTCTCTCCACACAGTCACAGAGTGATGGCCCTGATCCCAAGGGTCCTACCAGCAGGGGTCACCAGTGCAGCCTGGTGTGTGTGATAGAGAAGCCCCCCTGCTGTAGTAATGCAACATCTACCAACTTCAAAAATGTAGATATGGAGTGCACCGACTTCAGAATAATATTGTATATTATTGTAACTGTTATTTTGATCAAAGTGACCAACTGCAGCTAGCTGTTACTACTTTGGTTTGAAAGGAAAACACTGTATTTAGTTTTGCACTGAACTACGGTAGGTGGATTGGTTTAGTTTAAGGACTTTATGTTTTTTTAAATGATTTTCCATTCTTCAACACCTTAACATCATTGGATACCTCCAGGTAACAACACTTGGAATTGAAAGTTGTTTTTGCCAAACTGAGTACCCTGGAAGTAAAGTAGAAAAGCCCTAGTTTGCCTTAAATAGAAGAGCTATTTTGCAAGATACATTAAGTCAATTTGATCCTAAAAAGACATGAAATAGTTTTAAAATATAATAGCACATGGTCAAAAGCCCTCAGTAGAGCTATTCACATTAAACCAACTAAAAACATGAAGTGTTGAAAAGAAAATAGCAAAAATATGTATGAACAGAACCAACAAAAGAGAAGAGAGGGGTGGGAGTTGGATGTTGTGGTGAGGTTGGGGAGGAGGAGGAGGAGGGGACTCACTTTGCCTTGGCTTGTATCTTTGGAGAGGACGCCTCTGCTCTGAGAGGCAGATGGCACCTGGGGAGACAAGCCCACCCGGGGTCAACAACAAAAACAAATGATAACAACACGCAGGAGGAGGAGGAGGAGGAGGAGGAGGAGGAGGATGCCATGCAGGAAGAGGTGCAGGGAATTATGTATGTGGACAGAGGATACAATACAGAAATCAAAGCTTAAAATGGGTGAAATGGTACTAAATAGACATATATGATATGACTTATTGCTTGGTTTTGCAAGCAAGTGACAAAGCCAATAACAATGAGAAAGAAGGTGCGGAAAAATCTAGTGAGGTGAAATAACCTTGTACATTATGCTAACATGTTGATAGCTGGTTATACACACTATGGATAGTGCTACGTTCACTCTGGTTATTATTTCAAGAGAAGAGCTTCAGAAAGAAGTTTGAAGAGTAAGCGAGGGCCACAGGACGCCACTGGTGCAGGTTAAAAAGGCCTTCAGATTACCTAAAACGTTAGTCAAGGCGGAGCCAGTGTCAGAAAACACGTGATTAGATGCAGAACACTCATGTAATTATGAAAGCTGCAGTTGGAGGACCTACCTTCCCTCCTCCAGGCTGGTGCTTCATGTTGTCAGTGGAGCCAATCTTAGAGCGGACGTTACGAATGTCGGGGGCCGGGGCTGTCCCGGGGCGGGCGGCGGTCCTAGAGGTGGTGGTGGTAGTTGAGGAAGTGGTCCGGGAGGTACGCGGAACCAAGGGCTTCTTCTCTGGTGCTGTGCCAGTGGTGGAGGAGGAGGGGGGGGGGGGCCGGTTTGGCTGCTGTGGGTCGGGTGCGAGATGCAGCGAGGGTGGAAGTAGTGCTGCGGGTGGTGGAGGTGGTGGTCTTGGGCTTGGTGGGGTCGGCTAGTAGAAATGGAGTGGGAGAGTTATTCAAAGCTTTATCGAGCTTTATTGTAAATAACAAAGTATTTTGGAACGGTCTTAAAGGCCTCCTCCAGATAGATAAAAAACATGTTTATGAAGTGTTTTTCTCAAAATACCAAACAGATCACCCATCATACTCCTCTATTTCAGCCTGTTAGAGAAGTGCTGATTCTGAGCTTTAGAAAAAAGAAAAAAAAGAGAGGAGAGCTCATGCAGGAGAATTCTACCCAGATACTCATCTAAACGCTGCCGTGATTAAACACCATATTATGTTCCAAACCACATCAAGGATTATTTCTGAAACAGCGTTAGCTCTGAGTGTTAGCGATGCTTGCTAACGTAAATACAGACCATATTACTTCCAAAACACGTCGCGCATTGTTTCTGATACAGCAACGTTTCTGATAGGGCCGTGGGTGTAAAGCCAGCCCACATTATGTGCGTGTAAAGCTGTGATGTGCTTAGAACGAGCAAGGTTTTATGTATTCAAGGCATACTGACACAACCACTGTAAATACATCCCGTCTGTCATTTACAGTCAATCCCCTGACGAATAAGATAGCCAAAAAAGTAAATAAACTAAATGTATAAAAATAAGACAGAGATGGAGAGCAGACCAGATAGCAAAACAAAGGCAAACAGAGAGCGTATCATCACCAGTGCACCTTTGAAAGGAATACCATTTCTTTCCTGTGGGTTTTAGTGAATACTTTTCAGCATCCTTCCCCTCAGCCTGCTAAACTACAAGGCACTTGAAAATGTGTCAATTCATATTCACTTTGCTACATGTCAGCTTTTTCTTCAGAGTGCTGCATATGTCCTGCTGTCCCTGAGACTCTGCCTTTGGTATATCTCCAGCTCTTGTTAAGACGTGTTTAATTGAGGAAATCCTCCCGCTGTATCAGCAGGAGCTTCAAACTCCTGTCAACAGCGAGGGGACAGTAATCCACTGACTGCTGCGGTGAAGGGTTTTAACTCTCCAGGGCCTTTCAGCAATAAAGCCTCTCTCTCTGGGAGCCTACCCAGCATTGCCATGCTTGGACAGTGTGTGCTGCAGTGTCACACTCCTGCTGACAGCTCTCCTGTTGCCAACATGTAAAGTAATCTGTCGACAGTAAAGCTGTAACTGTGTGTGACGAGAGAGCGGGGAGGTACACATGAGGAAAAGGATTACAGATGAGGAGAGTGAAGAAGAAAGAGGACCAGAAATATATCCAGAGAGCAAAGTCACAGAGGAAGAGAGAGCTCTGCGGAGGTCAGAAATATTGGCACCAGTAGAGATTTTATTAAATACTAAATTCTAACTCCTATTGACTTCCTAATGGTCCTGATGTAAAAGTCACATAGATCTTGGCAATGACTTATCATGTGAAACATATTGGAAAAGTAAGTCACAACAAGGGATGTAAAGAGGTTATGATCACTGGAAGTAGAGGTGAAAGAAGAAAAACAATTTTGTAATTCTAAACTTCTAAATACAAATAAGTAAAAAAGAAATGCAGTGTATGACATATGTTAACTAATGTCACTAACTATATGACCATTGATCGACTTTCAGTAGTATCATGTCATAACAATATGATGACATTTTGATCATTAGTGAACACAATAATATATATATTTTTGTGGGGTAATTGTACTGAAAATGACCAAAAGCTGTACAGTATAGGACTCTAGTCTAATGTAGTGCAATTATGTTATTTAAATGATCAAACCAACCTTACCGCCATATTGGCTAATTCATTAGAAAAAACAAAGGAATTAAAAAGATTTGAGTTAGTATAAAAAAGTCCAATTCACACACTGCAGATACATGATACGTTGTTTTTGGTAGTATGCAGTTTGCACTAGGAATAGTTACAACCAGAAACGTCACAATGTTTTAAAATGTTGTCATAACAGAGGGGTCATTAGATATATACTGTATGTAACTTGACATGTATCTTTTGTTTAAGTACATGTGTTATTCAATTGAGTCTCTTTCTGTGCTTTAATGACATTTTACAGGCAGAGAAGAGAGAGTATTTTGTGACTGCTTTCTGTATGTTGTGACAGGTGAAGGGAGTGCTGCTGTACCTGCAGATGTCTTTACAGTGCCGGGCTTCTTCTCCTCTCCTGGTTTGCTGTCTGTCTTGGAGGCTAAACAAACACATGGTGATGCACAAAAGCACAGAGATAAAATGACTGAGCATCAACACCTTATGTGTGTACAAGAATCTGTGTGTGCATCTCTGTCATACCCAGAGGCTTTCTGGCTGCGGTGGTAGGAACGGTGCGAGTAGACGCTGTCGTGCGCACTGATGAAGCGGTTTTATTGGCTGCTGTGGTAGCAGTTCCATTTTTGGTAGCAGTTGTGGAGCCTGTTGAGGAGGCAGTGCTAGGCTTTGGCACAAGGGGGCGCCTCTCTGTGGTTGTCTGAGGAGAGGGAGACAAATAAAAACACCAGGCAGGGATGTCAGGTGAGGAAGATTTATGAATGAAAGCATTTTCAGCATGAGCAAATGCTACAAATCGATCAAAAACCATCAACAACAAATCATATTGTGTTAGCGCTAACATGAGTAATAAAACATACATCTGTAAATGATATACTATCTTGTATTTACTTGCAATATTTTAACTATTTGATCTGTTTTATTGTGTTGCACTGTTGGAGGAGCATGTGACCTAAGATTTTCATTGATATACACTGTAGCTATGTACACATGACAATAAAAGCCTTGAATCTTATGTATATACAGTATATTATAAGCCTATATTCCTGCTACTGCGGTATCTTTGACCTTTTTAAAGAACATTTTAATTATCCAGGATTGTGTATATTGTTTATAGCTATTGATATACTATTTTTCATTTTCATTTTAGTTTTAATAACTTTTCCACTTTTAAGTATCTGTGTTTTACTGTTGAGCACACTGGTCCTGTAATAAATGTTGTTTGTCTGGCTCCTGCCATGAGCTCAGTGACTTTACAGAGGAATTCAGGTCAAAAAAGTGCGTGATACATGTACAGTAGACACTACTTGACGATTGCACACAACATTCAGCAGCAGATTTCCCCTCATAACCCTACGATGATGCCACGCTCCACATACAGCTGAGCCATCCTGCAACAAGCTAGCCGCTCTGCACTGAGTCACCCTGCAGCCCTGAGCGCCGGGAGGCTAAATAAAGGCTGCTAATCCTTCCGTTGTGGTGTCACACTGGTTGTAGTTAAGAAAAGGTAACCGAGCACGCATTGAAAAGGGGACATAAAGTTATCAGTGACTGTACTAACAAAAAGTCAACTTCATAGATTTGAGCTTGAAGCAGACAAGACCTGCAGCCCTATTAATATAATATTTATACAGTGACAAATCCCTCATAAAAACAACACATTTTAAGGGCATATTCATCTGTTTTAGAGACAAAATGCCCCCATGCATGAAATGAACCAGGAACGTTGCATTATGGTGGTAAATGATCCAGAATGCTGTGCAGAAATCAAATGCAAAGATATAATAATTTATAATAATAATATCATTTATAGAGTGTTGATAAGCAAGCAATGACATTTTTTTGTGTTACTATGTACTAATGTTGACAAAACTACAAGCTAAGAATCTGTCCTGGAGCATTCAGTCATTCCGCATGGTCTTCCTCAGCAGGTGAATTTGATATCAGTGAACATTTACATGTTTGTGTGCACTTTAGGACTTTTTAGGACTCATGTATTAGGTTAATTGAGTATCTGTATTGAACTAACAGGGATTCAAAGCCCTTAAAGTCAGGTGCTACAAATTTAAATCTACTCAATGGAACTTGTGTTGCCTTTATTTCGTTACCTACGGTTTCCAAGGTCATTAAGATGTTTTCAATCACAAAATGTACTTATACTTAATATCATAATTATAAGCCATCAATAGAAACAGCAGTTGTGGAAACACCATAGTGGATGTTTACTGTATCCTCGCCTACAATAATACATGCTTTTATGGACCTTTACTTGACTGATTGTTGCCACACAATGTTAATTACTTCACTATTAAAATGGAAGGCTTATCAGAAAATGAAAAACTCATGAGCCTTTTGTTATGACTTTGTTATGTCTGTTGTTTCAAGTTTGTAAAAGCATGTGAGATGGAGAAGAATAAACAGCGACTAAAGGCATCTTAAAGACAACATGTTTCCATTTTAGCTTCGACATGATACATCAATTAATACATCTACTCGTGAAAAACATCAGCTACAACTTATAAACTAATTGTAAATATAATGTATGCACCTTGTACTGCTCACCCTCAATATGCACCCTTTGATCGGGATTCATCAGATTTCCC
Organism: Pseudochaenichthys georgianus; assembly: GCF_902827115.2. NCBI lineage: Eukaryota > Metazoa > Chordata > Actinopteri > Perciformes > Channichthyidae > Pseudochaenichthys > Pseudochaenichthys georgianus. The sequence continues at coordinate 9,723,913 of NC_047522.1, read as the reverse complement.
TTCAATAGTGTTTTATTGTCACAGTTGATAGATTTTTTATCTCCACGGTCTACTGTATATTTTCTACTTTTTAATGCTGTTTAAATTAAATTTTGAGATGTTTAAATGTCTAGTGTTGTTTATTTCTACTCTTTCATTTTTACTTGAGTGCAATGCCTTGTTTTGTTGTTTTCTATGCTGCTGCGACGCAAACATTTCACAATTTGGGACCAATAAAGTACCTCTTATCTTAATCTTTTTGAAATACTCAATTGTGAGTCTGTTTTAAAATGCATGACGTACTAGGACCAGATGTTCAGAAACTTGATTTTGTGAGCCACAAATGAACAAAAGCTACGCATGTAACCATGGTTAACAATGGTTGGTTAGCGTCTTTATCCTTGATCCAAACCCATCAGATGAAAGTCTCCGTGACTCATTCTGCATCCTTTGACGGACACCCTGTCAGCTGAATCTTACCTTGGGCCTGACATCACGTGCAGTGGTGGAAATGGAGGATGCAGGGCGGCTGGTGGAAGTGGTGGAGAGCCGCTTTGCACCAACAGCTGCTGTGGTTGGTGCCTTGGCTGTGGTTGTTTTTCTATCTAAGATGGAGGTGTTGGTGGAGGAGGATGAAGGGCGCTTAGGAGTGGCTGTGAGTGGACCACCAGTAGCCGATGTACTTGGGCGTGTTTTAGCAGCTGCGCTCAGTTTGGTTGCCCCGACAGCAGGCTGATGACCAAAACATTCAGTAGCAATGGAGGGCAAAATAAGGAGGGAAAGCAAAGGAAATAAACCATAAGGAAAATGGAGGATAAAAACTATGCAACAAAAGCAGCATTATACTCAGGAATGATAAATTAAAATGTAGGAACATAATAAAAAGTATTGGGTTCCACAGTTACCTTTATGACCTTCCATACTGCACTAATACAGTAGGAATAAAGAAGCAGTAGCAGAAGCTTTAGCAGCATGCACGATGAATGGCTTTTTTCGTGATTTAAACCCACCCTTAAAATCATGCTTGATTTCCGAATTACATATTGTCCATCAATTAAACATTACAAGAAAAAAGTGAACCACCGCATATTCAAGATAATATATTATAATCATATTTTAACTAGGGTGTAAAAACAAAGCAAATCAAAGTGTGTATGGATTCATCAAATACCTGATTCCAGTAACATATTTTCTTTAAATACAGTGCAAATTGCAAACAAAGTAATTATGTAAGACCATTTTCATATATGTATTTACTCAAGTGTGGCTGTGAGTTTTTGAACAGTCTGACTGTCAGCGTCAAGAACGTTTGTATGTGTATAAAATGTTAATGAATAATAGATAACATTATTGATAATATTATATGTGTTCACTAGTTTTAGATACATTTATAAACAGGGTTAAACCTGATGTGTAAAGGACTGGTTTATCTAAAGCCAGTTGAGTAGCACTTGAAATGTTTTAGCTCGATGAAACCTGATGTACTTATATGATTCTGTTTTCTTCAAGTTTGTATCTTGTTGGTCGAACGCACTTATTGTACGTCACTTTGGATAAAAGCGTCAGCTAAATGCAATGTAATGTAATGTAATAATAGCCGTACAAACAGTAAAACATGTACAAATCTATAAAATCAAGCCAATAAATAAACACCCGTGTTCTGCTTTTTCTAGTAACTTTCTCATCACTTATAAATGCACATAATTGATAGAATTTAACTTTGTAAAGGTACAACCTCAAACACCACCTGGACTGATGCAAGACAACTGGAAAAAGCGTGGTTTACCAGGAAAAACAGTTGTCATGTTGAGTGTTCTACTCTACCTTATAACTCATTGTGTCCATCATGACAATGTGGAGTTATAAACTGTCCTGCATCTGCTCGCCATAGAAGACAAACCGTGTCTGTATCATTTCTTACATAGGAGCAAGTTTTAGTCTGGTGTGTCAAAATAGGGTATCAGTCTCAGCCATGGTTGTTTTGAGTATAGACTCTATGGCTCGTATCTGTGTGTCAGTGCGTCGGGGGGGGGGTCCTACCTTGGGTTTCTTGTCTGCCAGGTCTCTGCTCAGTGGGGCGCTGCTTCCATTCGTAGCAGGTTTTGCTTTTTTGGCCTTGTCTCCTACATCTGTTTTTGCATTCTTGTCCTTCTTATCATCCTTTTTCTCCAGAACCTTCTTGCTGGCCTGTATTTTGTCCTGCTTCTCTTCCTTATCGCTCTTCTTCGTTGGTGTTTCTACCTTGTCGTCTTTTTCTGTCTTCTTGGCTTTGTCTGCCTCTTCTTTCTTGGTGTCTTCCACCACAGGGGACGTCTTTGTCTCCACGTCAGCCTCCTTCTCCAGCTGGTCGGGTGTCTGCAGTTGTTCTGGGGTCTTCTCCATTTTGTCCATCTGCTGCTCTTTGCCATCCTTCATCTCGGTTTTCTCATTCTTCTCTGTGTTTTTATTCTCAGTCTTCGCTTCCATTTTGGACTTTTCATTTTTGTCCACATTCTCCGTCACTTCTACTTTCCTCTCTGCTGCTTCTGTCACCTTTACATTCTCTGTCTTGTCGTCTTTCGCTGTCTTTGCCAATCTATCTGGTGATTCTTCAACCTTGTTCATTTTATCTTCTTTTTCCTTCTGTTGCATTGGCTCCACTTTCTCTGTCTCTTTCTTTCTTTCTTCTTCCACCTTTTCTGCCTCTGTCACCTTCACTTTGGCAGTCTCTTTCTCTGCTTTAACCTTTTCTTCCCCCTTTATTTTGTCCTCTTTCTCCTTCACCTTTTCTGCCTCTGTCACCTTCACTTTGGCAGTCTCTTTCTCTGCTTTAACCTTTTCTTCCCCCTTTATTTCGTCCTCTTTCTCCTTCACCTTTTCTGCCTCTTTCTCTTTTTGTGTCTCCGTTTGTTTTTCCTTCTCCATGTCTTTCTCTGCTGGAGTATCACTGAATTCCACCTTCACGCTTTTACGCTCATCTTTATCCAGAGGATCGAACAGGTCCACCTTCTTTACATTGTCCTCCATCTTCTCTCCAATCTTTGCCTTCTCCATCTTGTCCGATTTTACTGGGGGAAAAAAAGTAAATTAAATTAGAAATGTCATAATTAAATTGGTCTACAATTCATAGTTCTTCAACAACTAAATAAGTTGAAAACCAACAAACTCATTCTGGAAGTGATTTGTTCATAAACATCTTATTTTTCGAACACTAAGAGGATTTAGAAATGCCTTAACATTGGATAGGAAAGGACCATTTTGTCTGCACAGAACCCTTTAAGTCTCTTTGCAGTTTTCCTGCACGGTTCACTGAAGCAATACTTGTCTCTCCCCTGTGGAGAACGACAAGGTGTGTAAAGTGACTCAGTAAAGATATAACACTCTCCTCGGCATTCAAGCATTTCAAATGTGTTTTTATAAAAGGCCACAATAGGTGAGATTGCTACAACATCCTCTCTCATTCATCTTTCCTGTTTTTCACAATCTGTCCTCCAATCTCTTCTGTCAAATACCATCTGATGAGACAGAAATAGCCTATAATGAAAACGATCTCTTCCTGTTGCCTAGGCAGCCATACCAAGCAAGGATGCAGATGCAAGCAGTACAACATGCATCCATAGGACTCATCAAATCATCTCTAGATCAGGATGTCCATGAAGCCTGAATTCAATGCACAGGACATCACATACGTTTCAATGATAACACATCTGTTTGTTCCTGAACAAAAAACAACACACTCATTTTAGACAAAATACTACGAGTCTAGATGATGTTGCTGACCTGCTAAACCAAATGTCATGCAATATAAACAAGGGTAAAATAAGCTATTTCTGTCGTGTTGATTAATTGAATGAAAGCATCATATGACCTCAGGTGATGATGACCTAACGGTGGAGCTGAGCACGGTCAAAGATACTGACTGGCTGTGTCTATGTTAAGGAGCTGGATCCTTTAATGTTCACTGCAACAGAGTTAATAGCAGTGTATACTGTGCGATCTTCATAATCAACATACCTGTCACATCAATGTCACACATACCCTTGCAAAACCTCATGTAGGTACCATCTTTTGTCAGCCTATATTTGTTTACTTTTTGGTGTATGGGCATGTTGCTGAAGTTTGCTGAATTAGCTGATAGCAACGTATTTTTCTTGGATTCCTAAACTGATTTATGGACATTTAGTTGAGAAATAATCCTTGGAAACTAAACTAAACACACACTGAATCTATGGTTGTGGAATGAAATTGTGGCTATTAAGCTCTAAGGTGTAGTGGTCTCTATCAACCTTGTATCACAGCCACTACTGCTTTGACTGCAATATGTGTTGATTAGTGGCTAAATTCAACAAGCAAAACCACATACGAACATTGCTGTTTTCAGATGTCTTTCTGAAAATGTCCCAATAAGTCTGACTAATCAGGAGGTGTATTAACATGTCTGATTCTCTTACCGCCTCTGTTTCTTGCCCTGTCAGCTATTAGCTATTTACTTGGCAAGTACAATTTCATTACAAACAGGACTAATCTCCTAGACTATCAAAATAAAAACTTGTAATAAATTCACATAATTAAAATGCTGACATCAGTACGCCCGTTTGTGTACTGATGCCCACCCCATAGGTATCGAAATGGTGCTGATCAACAGGCAGAATAGCATTTCCTATCAACTCTTACATTTCTCTTTCAGGCTTCATTACCAACAGTAGCAAACAGAATATGAGACAGATAAAGATGAAGAAACCCAGGGACTACGGACATGACTACTAGGTGTTTCATTAGCACATCAGCTCTTCACCAATCCTTGACCTCACAGCAGATTCATCATAAACACTATTGGACACAATTATTGATTCTCACTCCCACTCACTTCAGTGACCTTGCGTGTTTCCTGTTATTTTTAGGCAAATGATCGGATAATTGACGTCAGAGGACTTCGAAAAAGGAGCATGATGATAAACGAAAGAGCAGGAGTTGCCTTTGATTCGGGAGAAAGCGTGGGAAATATTGATTAGCAGATATAGAGGTAAGTGGGAAGGGGAAAGAAATAATAAGTAGGAAGACTTTTGCAAAGGCATCAAAGTGGAAAACAGAAGGAGTGATTTGGAATGGTTATGCGTTCCCTTTCTTATCTATTTTTTTTTTATTAGCTTCTATTTTATAGCTACTTAGGAAAATGGTACCATGCCCATTATGACCATTAAAAAACACAAGGGACTAAAAGAGATGTAAGGAGGACATGGCAGGGAATGAAGGTAACAAGACAAGGGAATTGGGACGTAAGTCAGATTCAATGACTTTGTTAGCTTATATAACATACAGCAACCCCAGACCTGAGCCAGTCACAGACATCAGACCACCCAGAGTGAACCAATAGGTAAGTAGATAAAAGAAGGAAACGAGTGACCTGAATACAATGAGACAGCAGTGTGACAAGACAAAGGAAAAGGAACAAGAGGAATGGGAGTAATGAAAATAAACAAACAAGGCCTTCTTTTTCTAAACAGTACACAATGAGATCCTGTAATCAGGGCAGATATCTGAGATCAGGGCAGACATCTGAAAGCCAATGGTAGTGGTTTCCTTTAAGCAAACAGTGGGAGGTGATACCCAACCTACACACTCACACACTCTTTCAAGTGGGATTTTTCTCACAATACTCTTTTACGCATGTTGGTATTGCACCTGCACTTTGTTGGCCACTGTTTATATTGTTATCGAGATGTCACAATTGATAGGAAATCCACATTTGTGTCTTTCTTTCTATCTGCTTTTTACAAAATGCTGCAACTTCTATTCCCATTTTCTCATATTTCACTATCAAATTCTAGCAAAAAATGTGATGAGAAATCACTAAAGCCAAAGGAGAATATTCGGGAATGACAGCTATTACAAGAGCTCAATGTGTGACGTGATAGCAGTTGGACTATCCAGAAAAAAGGAGAGGAAATGGGAAAACGCAATATTTTCCCCTCATCAAATATTGACAAGGCTTGTGATTGGAAGCATCAATCACAGTGTGCCTTGGGGGTGTAGGTTGGCATTACTGAGGGACATATTCCATGAGAACAAGCTGCTACAATGGAGGTCAAGGAAGATGTTAGTGCTAACTCTATATTACTAAGGAAGTCATGACGATTGAAATTGCACCTGAAATCATCTTTGTTGTCAAAACCCACCATCATATGGAAATAATGTTTTGCACCACCATTAAAGCATGGGGGGAAAAGCCCTCCCTAACGGCTTTTTTGGATCTCGACCTGAAGCATTAGCGGAGCCACTGAAGCTCCAGGATTGCCCGGGGTTACCAACCTCTTTTATAATATATAGCTCAGGAGGGCAGAGAACAATGAGCTTCTGGGTGAAGTGAGCCAATTAATTGAAAGGTTTCATTAGCATAATGATAACACTTACAGCTCATTTAGGGACGTTAAGCCTGGACTCTCCTGAAGAGCACCGCCTTAACTCAGTTTTTTTCTTACTCATATGGTAAAATATGCAAATTCTACCCTCTCATTAAAAAAAAAAAATGTTTTATGATGCCTCGTCATTTTTTGAAATGTAGGACAAGTAAGAATGTCGGTGAAGCAATAATTATGATTAAATTACTTGAATGTGAAACATAGGCATACATTTAAGAATGTCTTCTATTATCTTCTTAGTGGGTTAATGACTTTTTGCATTACACTGACCTATAGTGTTTAGAGCTTAATAAGGTGCTTCCTCAACATTGAAAGTACTTTAGTGAAATGCACTTGAAAAATAATATGATCTTTCAGGACTCTAAAGCAAATAAGCAATGTTCAAATTAAATCTGACCAAATGAAGTTTCAATTAATCCTTATTACACTATTCGGGACCAAATTCTAAAACCTTCATTTGGCTCCTCAAGTTAATTATGTAAATCAGCTCTCACAGACACTCTGATCAAAACCCTTTGCTTCACACACTTGAAGCTCTCTGGCTGAGTGGAGTTTGTTAGAATTGACAACACTCTCAGTGAAGTGAAAGCTACACTCCACCACTGCCCTTTGGTAGCACATCAAACACAGTAGACCATTTAAAGTGGTTGTGAAGTGGTTACAGATTAGAAAGTGGACTTGGTGGTTTAATGTCCTATCTGAAGTGTGAGACCCTCTGTTTGGCTGTCTAATAAAGACTCACTGGCAGCACAGTTATTAGTCTGCAGTGTGTAATGAACCCTTTAAACCATTAGCTATATTTGTTTGGTTAACACACCATTTATGTAAAGCCGTATGGCAGAGGCTGTGCATGTCTTATCTGGCCAAACTATGTATCGATGATTTCAGGATAATTTTTTTAAAAGTATAGTGAGGATACTTTGAATTGTATTGAATATACAGTATGTATGTGTATATATATATATATATATATATTTGGGGTATATATATATATTTTGTGATGCTGAAGAAAACACACAATTCAATGTTTCTTTTTTTCCCTAATCCTATTTCTTATTTTTCAAATCTGCTTATCATCGTTTCCCACAACCTCTCTATAGAGATGGAGAGTTAGTGCAAAGCCATCATTTGACGCTCATAAAACAGCCATTCATGCATTGCCTACACTACTTTGCAGTCTTGGAAAACTCCTGATCATGTTTTTTTCAAGGAACCAAGAAAACATCATGCATTTTATGATTTGTTTCACTGTGAATATAAAATGTTTTTACACAACAACAGGAGCAACAGCAATATGTCAACGTGGCAGGATGACCTTGCCACAGGCTGTTGTTTAAACCTTAGGGGGCAAAAACAAAACAAAAGAGACCATTGCTCCTTTAATTCTCCAGTGGCAAGGCTGAAAGCCTCTGCCACCCTTGGCTTTGTGGCTGGTGGTTACAAACAACCATGGCGTGCAGGAGAGAGGAAAAGAAAGAGACAAAAGAATGGAAAAAGCACTAGAGAGAAAAAGTGTGAGATGGACACAAAGTGAAATAAAAATAAGTCATTGCAGAAAGCACCACCATACTGGGCCACACTTCCCAGTCAGTAACCCCATTTTGACTCAGAGGCATCATTCAACATGACCCATCTTGCTCTGCCTATCTTCAGCAAGAATCTAATGAGCAATCAGAGCAACAGAAAGAAAGAAGTAACGAGAAGCTGGCTTGAATACAAACTGAAAATGATGGAAGCATGGACAAAATGATGGAAGCATGGACTATGAGAAAAAAACTAGGTTGGACAAATCCTCCATAAGCTGGAATGAGCTCTGTTACCCTGACCCTGCATGTAAAAGTCAGCTGGAGAGTCCGCTACTAAACGACCTCAAGCTGCAAGCATATTGTGCTGCAAACACACATCTGTATGCACATCATCAGACACACCCTGTCGCACATTGTCCATAAATGCAAAAAAGAATATAATACTGTTGTACCAGTGTTCACACACATTGATCCATTCACACATTCTGTACAGTTTTGTGACTGACCTGTATCTAAAATTGGCATGCAGTGTTTGACCAACACAATGAGACAGATACTACCATCGTGGAATGTCAAGTAGCCCGCGGGGGGCTGTTCTATTGCCGTCGACTTCTCTCAGCTTTACATTCTTTCTCTTTCGCTCTCCCGTCTTTCTCTTGCTGTCTGACACCCCTCCTTTCAGTCTGCCGCTGCAGCTATTTCTAACCCAAAGCCATTTGCAAGCTAAAACCAGGAAACCAAGTCCGGTTTGAAACTAACTGCCAGTAAATGAAGGATTTGCAAAATTAATGAACAATCACTGCCTTTAGCAATAGACCAATACACCCACAACCTATAGTATCTTTGCACTTGTAGAACCCACAACATTTAGTTTAAATATTTTTCTCACCTTAAAATAAGTCCTCAACGATAAAGGAAACACTGAGATGCTTGATCAACACGTCCTCTTTTTATTTGGCTTAACCTAGTTCCCTGCCTGCATGCTGCACCTACTTCAACTCAACAGCTTCAAACCCTTTTTCTTGGTGTTCTGCAGTTGTCAAGGATGAATAACATCAATGGACTTCCGTACCACTTTCATAGGAAGAGACCATAGTTTCTAAGATTTAGGTTGAAAACTCAGCCGTGCATTGTACCTGGATTGTTTAAAATTACCAGACTGACTGATCAGACAATTGTCTGACCGATCAAGTAATACATTACATGTTTATATCCACAGAGCTTTCCACAAAAGTCTTTGTAATATATACATAGCACTATCCGGAAACCTTTAGCAGTACTGTGACCAGTACATGCTTAACCTACAAAGTCTATTTCACCATATCAGCATGTTTGCCACTCAGCCTCAGATAGTTGGAGATCCAACACAATTAAAATTGCGAGACAGCAAACATGACCTCCACCTACCATCTGCTGTGATGAAGGGGTTAGTGTTGGAGTTTAAGCCAAGGCTAGAAAAGCCACCAGTAGCAAGGTCACCACCAATGTCCCATGTAGATGTGTTGCCAGCTTCAAAGTCTACATCTGCACTAGTGTTGAGATAAGTATTTGCTTCATTGCCATCAAACTCAGCACCTTTAGACACTTCAGATTTGGGATCAGTTTTCCCTTCAGTGTTTGACTCTACAGGCAGAGAAGAACTGGTACCGCTGAACCCCTTGGGGCTGAGGGGCACTGAAAGCACAATGCCACCTGGCTTCTTCTCCATCTTAGAGCCCTCCACTGATGCCTCTACTGGTGACAGAGGGAAGCCAGTATTGCAGTCCTTCAGCTGTGGGAATGGGGAGAGGCTGAGGCGAGGCTCAGGTGGGGACTGCCTCAGGTCATTTTGCGTGGCGCCCGCTGCTGAGAGGGTGGGCAAAGGGGTCTGGGGCTGATCTTCGGCGACAGTAAGCGAGCGCTTCATGGAGTGTGGTGAACGACGTGGACCACCCATGGGTAACACCAGCTGGTCTATTCCGGCCTCATCTCCACTTGGGTACTTATCAGGTAGTTCAAGACTGGTTGGTACCAATAGGTGGGAAGATTCTGACATTGCGCGACGCATAGCCTTCCTCTGTTGCTCAGCTCGCCCCATAAAACAGGGCTCCAACTCTTCATCCTCTTCTTCTATCTCTTCCTCCTCACTGTTGTCCCCCGAAGAGCCCTCTGATAATTGTTGGGCCCCAAGGGCTGCCCCGGCTCCAGCCAAAACCTCATCGCCCGTCTCCAAAATGTTGTCTTTGACAACTCCAATGACACAGTAGTTAGGGGCCACTTGGGGCATGGCAACCTTCGGACTATATTCAGCAAAACTGGAGTGGTTCCATGGTTCAGATGGTAAGTCACCATCTACTGGGCTAGCTTCCATCAGTGAGACTCCAATTTGGTGTGTAGGAATAGCACCAATGGGTGATGACAGCTCCATACGCCTGGCTGGAGATCCAGGAACTGGTGGCAGGGAGACATTGCTGATACCGCCACATCCTAGGGCAGAGGGTAGTCTGCCTGGGAAAGCTGGGGAGGGTGAAGGGGAGGAAGATAGAGGGCTGTCTGGGCTTTCCCCTGCACTGCCCAGTGATGCGTTACCAAGCGAGGTGCTTCCAGAGATGCCCCCAACCCTGCCCTGCACCTTCAGCTCCGCATCCATGCTGCCCCTGCCAGGCTGCTCGAAGAAGCACAGCTTGTCTTCATCTGTCAGTCCAGTCGGTGTCAGAGCCCCGACACCTACCATCAAGCCCCTCTGGGGGCCCATATCCATGCCTAAGGGGGGCTGCCAATCCCAGCTCTGAGCTGGCCCGGTGGGCGCCAGGGACGGCACCTTACACAGCTCACTGTACTCTGAGAAAGGAGAGCCAGGCTGCTGATTGGAGAGAGAAGACATGTTGTCTCTCCTTTTTTTCTGTTCCTTCCCCTTCCTTTGTTTCACAGGCTGTCTTTGTCTCAGTATTAGGTGTTTAAAGGCAATCTTCACCACTTATCTTCCCTTCTCTCCTTCTTTCCTTTGTTGTCCTGTGCTGTTGTTCTTTTTTTGTTCAGTCTCTCAGGTGTGCTCTGTGTATGCGCGTGGAGTCTCTTGTGCTGAGCCTTCCGCTCTGAACTCAAACACACACTGAGCGTGAACTGCATGTACAGATCTCTCCCCTGTTCCCCTCCCTCTTTCTCTCTCTCTGTTTGGTTCACTCACTGATTAGTACAGTAGTCATGTGACCCAGTTGTGGTTTTCAATTGGCTGCTAACAGAACTCAGATTCCACCCACTGTGGTGGAACGAGTAAGCCCCCTCCCCTCTAGTTTTTTCTTTCACTCCACATGTTGTCCCCCCAACCTCTTTCTTTCTCTCTTACGGAAAAAGTACAACGTGTACACACACACACACACACACACACACACACACACACACACACACACACACACACACACACACACACACACACACACACACACACACACACACACACACACACACACACACACACACACACACACACACCACACACACACACACACACACACACACACACACACACACACACACACACACACACACACACACACACACACACACACACACACACACACACACACACACACACACACACACACACACACACACACACACACACACACACACACACACACACACACACACACACGATGTTTTATAAGCATGCATGCATCCTACCAGAATAGACAACCTAAGCATGTGTGTATGTGCAAAACTACAACTGCACCCAGCCAGTCCAATCTAAGCATGGTATGAGAGAGAAGAAGAGGAGAAGAGGGGGTGTGGGATGAAGTGTTATAGAGGACAGGGATGAGGAGTAAAGCCTCTGGTAAAGAGACCTTGTTTCTTTCAGAATGCATCTGGTTACATGTTGAGAGGAGGACTCCGTAACCCCCTATATGATCGCATTCTTTGCAGACACGTTGATATTTAAATACAAAAAACACTTTTTGGTTATTACATATATGCAATGCCTCCACCAGTTTATCCACCTGGGTTACGATTTAGCCACGTAGCATGTAAGGAATATTCATTAAAGTCAGACATGCTCATACATGCACAAAGACAGTCACACACATATCATTCTGTATCGCTCCGACGGACACACCGAGTCGAGCCTGTAAGCATTTAACAGGAACTCAGCTTGTCGTGTTGCACAGAAACACTTTCAGTTCCATTGTTGTTATTCTGTCTTCCTGATCGCACCAAAGTTGTGATTTCGATTGGGTTACAGTGATTTACAGCAATATGGGGTGTTTCTAGAGTAACATGGGATAAGGAAACTTGCAACTGAAATCTGTCTGCTACAAAAACTGTAATCCAAAACACCATATTTTGACTAATAGTGGCTTTTTTAACTCAGTTATAGTAGATTTGATCATGTTATCCTTTTTTTTCTCATTCCTGTTTGAACTTGCACGTTTACCTATTATTTAGTGTCAATGCAACTTAACACTTTCTGCAAAGATTCTCACATTGAAAGCTTCAATATCAACACAAGGCACATCCACATCCACAGAATCCTTGCAGGTTCTGGGTAACAAAAATCTGTATTATATATTTAAATACAAATGTACTTGATAATTTCAGATAAGTTAAATAACATTACTCATAGTGAGACATAGATATATCTAAAAATCATGCCATTTGTGTGTTAAATATGTGCATCAGATGGTGTCAATATATAATTGTGTGATTTGAATCATTCGTAAACTGTCAGAGGGAATGTTCCATGTATATGGATCATCGGATGTATTTTAGGGAAAGGTCACTATGTGAAGAGAAAGCAAGGGATGGAAAGAGTGAGAGAGATTTGGTTTTTGTCCTAGGCTGAGCTTTGTGTGTGTGTGTGTTTCTGGCCAGTGCCAGTCAAAATGGCCGGCGGTTACAGGCGTTCCCTTGGTTGTCGGATTGGCTGGATGTCTGTCTGGAACAGTGATTTGTAAAAGGCAGACAGGCAAACAGGGACAGTGCGAGGAATGGCGGGACAGAGGGTGAGATGGGGATACAGGCAGATGAGGGCAGAAAGATGGAGGTAAAAGCAAATAATAGGTCTGACTGTTGACCAACTATGGGAGGAGAAGAGAAATAAAATAAAGATGTATTTAGGGCAGCCCGACAAGAGGCAGGACAGAATAGGGCGAATACAAATAAGGTATAAAAGCAGTAAGTAGGTGACGGATATAGAAGCAGGACAAAAACGGAAGATTGGAGTGTCAAGGGAGGGTGAACAAATAAGTTGAAGAAGAAAGGCAAATAGGGGAAAATTGAATAAAAAGGGCAATAAAGGAAGTGAGGGTGAACAGGAAAGCTGGACTTGAAGGAAGGTGGCAGCATTGGTGTGGGTGCACATGTCGTCCTGTGACACACCATGAACAGGACAGGACTAGGCTGAAGGGAACAATGCTTCTGTCTGGTCTGTCTAATGCATCATGCTATTTGCTCTAACAAACAAAAGCCTTTGAGAAGTTCTTTTTTCGCCTGCTTTAAGATGTAGAGGTTCTTTGGAGCAGTTGCACTGAATGTCAATGAAGTGCATTGAATGATATATCAATCCACACACACGTTTGTCCTTTCAGGGCCCTTTACATAAACAAATCCTATCTATACTATAAAACTTTACTAATTCCAGTGTCAATATCAAATCCATTTGAGCTATGCCAGAAACCTACAAAAATACAGGTTAGATTAGATAGATATATATATTTGTTATACTATCATATAAATAGATATATAATCCCATTCTTACCTGATAGGTTGTTATTATTTAATTTCCAGCAAGCCAAATATAGTACTTCCAATTCCAAATCAGTCTAACAATGTAATGGCATGGCAGAGAGATATTTTCTTGTTCCTCATGCGTTGAAGCCTGTTTAGGTTTTTAAGGGCTGAGCTTCTTTTGTATTTGTTTCGAGAGCTTTTCATCTGATTTACCATGTTCATGAAAACACAACATCATGTAGGACAACAAGATCCAGGAGTTGTTTTGGCAGAACCCAGTGAATGGTGGGACTTTGCTTCAGGCATGTGGCATTTCCATGAAGGTGCATGCAGGTTTGGTATTTTGGTGACCCACCATGAGCTTGACTTCCAGGAAGTGTCAGGCGATGTGCAGCAGGGGGTGTGTCAGTAACAATCAGGCAGCGGGTTTGCACTTATTGTTTGGGGCTAATGTTGTGTTTTCTCCATGTGATGCCTGTTTCACCAGGTCATCTTCAAAAGTTTTCCTAAGAATTTGGCGAATTATTTGGTGCAAAAAAAAGTACTGCATGCACATTCACTATTATATCAGGTGTGTGGGCCAAATAAAATATCTTTATCCTATTAGACATTTGTATTCAATTTGAATAAATAGCACACATATTCTAGAGTTATGGCCAGACAAAGTGACCTTGACGTTTGACCACCAAATACACATTTTCTAAATCAGTTCACCTTTCAGTCAAAGTTGACGTTTGTCACACACAACATTCACAAATATGGAATAGATCTAAAAAACGTAATGCCTCCGGCCACAACAGTTTTTGTCAAAATAAACGCCAGTTTATGCCCACCAATAAAGTATATCTGACACATTATGTGGTCAATGGGTTCAGGAGATTGGTGTCCGATCGATCGGCCGATACTCACTCTCTGCCGATCAATCGGTGCTCTCTAAAAATGCCGATCGCGAGAGCCGACCGCATGATGTAAAATGATGACATAAAATACATGACACTTTTCTCGGTGCGCGGCAAAACAAGCTCGCCAAAATGGCTTCACCAGACTGGCAGTATTTTAAGGTGTGCGAAAATGACATTAAAATAGCGGTATGCAACGTGTGTGAAGCAGAAATCCTGCAGCTCCACCCGCTATGACGGACCGGTGAGCGGAGCAACACACACACTAAGAGTTAGACCTAACACACTTAGCCATTTTATCTACCTCTGGAACAAGCTAAACTAGTTCTTCAATGTCGGGTCACTCATTACTGGATCAGTGAGCTGCATGAGATACTGACAGGCTGTCAGGAGAGAGAGAGGGGGAGAGAGGAAAAGAGAGCGCTTCCGCTAATTTCTCCCGTGTTATTACCCAAAGTTAATGTAAACTTGAATAATGTACTTAATTTGAATGTAATAATTATGTTGGTTGTTGTTTGTGGAAGCATCAGTAAATGAGCCACATTAACTGAGTTGTAAACATCACATGGAAGATCCCCATAGGCCGATACTGATTCCGGCGATCGGCCCCAAAATTGGCGATGAGGAGCATCCCTATTGTCCACCCATCAATCTATTTCAAACAGCTCGCCCACATGTTTGGACACCATTAAATGGTAGCCTGTCCCCACAGTTGGAAAACATGCCTGCCTACAGTCACATCCACTCCGGCCTGCTCCATTCCTCAAGACAGTCCGTCTTTTTGCATCACAAACCCTGATCCCTACATCACCAGACCAAAGTCACTGTCACTTTTACTTATCACACCTGCACAGGAAGACAGGGAGGCAGGTGTGGACAGACAGGTTGTTAGGTGGACACGTTGGCAGGTGGCAGAAGTTGGTTTGCTGTCTTTGCCTTTATTTTTCATTTTAAGTTTCCTCTTTCCCTGTCAGCTTGGCTTTTGTACACAACTGACACCAGAGTCCCATGGGGACAAACAACCCGCCAAATGGATGACCTCACCCTGTCTGACTGGTTGTCTGGCAAAGACACACATACACACACTATACAAAGTGTTATATAATCCCACTGAGTGACAGAAGTGTTGTGCCTAATGGCCCATGCAGACTACCAGGAAGGCATACGGCCAAACCAAAGCTGTGGCCTATAAAGGGCCACCTTTAAATGGCCTCAATGATTCAGGGTGAAAACTGATAGGAAACAGCTTTGTTTTGCACAAAATAACATTAAAGTTTATTAAATATACTGCCAGGTTCTTCTCTTGTATTGTGTTATATCAATACATCCATATCATTTATGATATTCTTGTCTTCACAATTTCACATTTAAGGTTTTTTATAACTTAACTCGTCAAGCTTTGTTGTCATGTCTTGTTTCTCCCCTTGTTCAGCCCACTTGTTTGTGTAATGAGGCTATGCTATACATTCCGGTGCAAGTCATTTATGATCTGTTGTCAATTTTAAAACTGCGGTACAGCTGGTCAGCTAAAAAAGTGAGGAATTCCTCTGCTCGGGCATAAATCAAGGGATTTTTTTTCTACATGCTCCTTCACCCTTGAAAGGCAGCAATAGAAAGAAGTAGTAATAATAGCTAGGTGTGATGAGAAAAGGCTTAACTCAGCAGGGGATGTTAGAGCAATGGATGATCGAAGGAGAGTCTTTAGTGTTGTCTATTTATAGCTCAATAGCATCTCCTTCTCAGCCCGTCACAACACCCCCATCCTCGCTAAACATCCATTGTTTCCTTCGTGGCCCTTCTTCCCTTTAGTCGCCAAAGCAACTGCCTTCTGTTGCTATAGCAACTGGCTCATCATTGGTGTGCCAGCTCAAGCCATGTGGGGGGTTGGGGGAAATGGTTAAGGGGGGATTGTTGGTGGTGATGGTGGGGGTATATTCTCAAGACTCATGGAAGATTGTATGTGTGTGTGTGTGTGTGTGTGTGTGTGTGTGTGTGTGTGCGTGCGTGTGTGTGTAAGAGAGAGGAGGAGGATGGGATTTATTAATGCGCTACGCACCCTGGGGAGGGTATTCCACTATGCTAATCTACTCTGCCTCTTGCTACAGGTCAAAGAGTTTATTCCATTCAGTGGTGTCTATGTGAGAATGACAGCCAACAGGCAAGAAAGCAGTTCCTTCGAAACCAGTCCGATATCAGAGCGATAAACGCAAACATCTGTACAAGGCTAACGCACATGATGATCCACATATAGGGGAAGACAAGACGTAAAAATAAAGAAGAAGGTAAATACAAACGCAGACAAAGAGAAGCTGGTTGTAAGTGATACAACCTTAAAACACCAAATTCAAGTAAAAGTCCTGTATGTCCTTAAAAAAACAGATCAGCCAAATGTCCTTGAAGGGTCAATTTATATAATTTTTTTCTGATCTTTTTTATCATCACATTGTTACCTTCCCATATTGGTGCATGTGTGTAGTTGCTTCTAGTGTTGTAACTGTTGAGGTGGAGCTTTAACTGAAGGTTGTGCCCCTCTGAAGATTAACAATGTAAATGTGAGGGAAAACGACCCTTTTGGGCATCTTGGGTTTCTATGTTACTAGCTACAGTATTTCCATACAACCAGACTGTTTTTAGGAAATGAAAGTACCACCACCTGGCATTTTGACTAACACTATCTTTATTTTATTGCAAACAGAAGTTATTTAAGCCTAAATAAGTATATATATATATATAAAATCATCATGGAACCACTAGCTTTTTTAATCTTTAACAATGCAGTGTAATTTATAAGCTCACGATAAGGACATTTAAAAAGCCGGGCCGGCTAAAATAACTGGATGGCCTACCTGCCGGTCAGCCTTCCATCTGTGCACAAACTTATCTCGTGCCCTCATTGGTCATGTGTGCGTTTGTGTGTGTTGGAGGAGGGGCTCTGTAAGGAAGTGGCAGATTTTTTCCGGTTGTGTATTTTCAAATTCTAGCTGGTTTCTCCAAAATTACCTACCCCACCTTTAACTTCTAGATAAAAAAACATAAAAGTACCATTAGCCAAAGGAATGGTCTCTATCATTTTAGTATTTCCATCTTTTCAGCACACCACATGATTTTTCCCCCCTAGTTCCTCAATGTGTTATTCATTGTCATACATTTTCTTGCATGCCTTCGTGATAAAAATAATTTGCCTAAATAGTGCAGAATTGAGAGAGGAGAGCGTCTTATTCAATTTAATTAATTAATGACATAATGCCCTGCGGCTCTAGTATTCCCTATGAAGCAGCTGCAACTGTATATGGCGCCCACGGCCAACAAAGACATACAGTACAGTATGTACTCAAACCCATTGCTGTCTCTCTATCACAAAAACACTGCCTCTGTTTACAACATTTTCCACCACAACCATCAAATATCCTCCAACAGTATTCTGCTCCTCCTACCATGACCCTCATTATCCCGGAGGGCATGCAGTCTGTTGGTTTCTGATGGAGAGCACAGAGCGGCGGCTCCTTAAACCAAAAGCTAATTGGACGAGGAACCATGCTGTGGTTGTAATTTAATCTACAGAAAAAAACATGAGGGAAAATATTAAAATGTTACATTCGTTTTGACATTCATACTTTTAGGTTCCACTTTATCACGGGTTTGATTATGCAGCAGATAACTTATTACTTGTAGGATATACATATTATTATATATTTGTATTTGGGATTGTGGGAAACGGCATTTTGATCCGTTTGTTTATACACACACAAACTGAAAGATTGACAATAAAGTTGACTTTGATTTCATTTTCATTTCAAACCTTTATTTACCCAGGTGTATCCCATTGAGATCATTGATCTCTTTCTCAAGGGAGACCTGCTCGAGTAGGTTCCACATGAAACATAAAAACATAAACAGAACAACAAAAAGGACATCTTACAGCATCATTACAGGGATTACAATTATATTGATAATTCCATATTGAATTGAATTGAATAATTGAATTTGATATGAAAATATCTAGGTATTATCACATATCTAAGCTCCTTATGTGATGCAAACTTTTTAAGTGTTGTTTTTTTCTTGTTAAGCTCTGAATACAGCATCGTTTTTGGTTTGTGCATACAGTACGTTGTGTTTACTACCCTAGAAGAGGGGTAAATATTGTTCATTACTTATAGTACTTTTTGAGCAAGATTTCAATTTGAGCATTCATTCACTAAGATCCCAAGTAATGAAACAAAAGAAAACATGGCGTGTTTTGTCTGAGGGTGGGAAGAGGTCACTCCTAGTCTGCAGTTCCTGTTGTTTGCTGTTACTGGACAAAGTCAGTTCACGGCTAATGAATCACAGTCAGCACTATATTAAGCCTCAGGTGGCATTTCAATTCCATTTTCAGGATTAGTCAACCTGCGTCACTGCCAGACACTCGTCATCAGGCAGTGCAGGTTCGAAAAACATTCTAATTCTTTGTTTTAAGCCAACTTGCAAATAGTGAAAGGTTCTTGACACATTTCATTATAATGTCACCCTGACAACGGCGGGAATTTAACGTTCACTGTAGAATGTGTGATTGTCTGGGACTCAGCTCAGACTGTTCTTTGATGTCACTAAGTCAAAACACTCTTTAAATGTTTTACCCTGTCCTCTTTCACCTATGTCCCCTGCTAGGTGCTAAGTTAGGATGACTCCGTATTTCAAATTGCAGTCTTGTTGACTTGTTTTTGAATAATTAAGATGCTGAAATAGAAGGCTTTGCCGAAACGGATTGCCTCCCACAGAGGTGTGTGCAGTGA
Organism: Pseudochaenichthys georgianus; assembly: GCF_902827115.2. Lineage (NCBI taxonomy): Eukaryota > Metazoa > Chordata > Actinopteri > Perciformes > Channichthyidae > Pseudochaenichthys > Pseudochaenichthys georgianus. Next base: position 9,704,630 of record NC_047522.1, on the reverse strand, counting down.
CATAGACCGTAACATGGCCGCTCTTTTTACATTGTAGTACGTTAGAACTAGGGATGACCCCTTTCCATATGAGCTCTAGGGTGTATAATATCTGATTGTACATAGAATTTCATCCCGATAATTCATAGCTTACTTTGGTATTAATATCAGCATTTTAAGAACAATATTAATGGACATTTGAAAATAGTTAATGGTATGTATACCCTCTTTAGTATGTGTGAAAAAAATAACAATGTATACAAAGTTGTTTCTTTTATTATCTATTATTACCGGTATTGGTGATAAGCAATTGGTATCGACAAAATCTGGTACCCTACCCTGGCAAATAGCATGTAAAAGAGCCTTCTGCCAGTCTTCAGAAATAGAGCATATCATTTATTTTCTGTTGGTTGAATAGTTGTTTTTATTGTGAATACATATTGTGGAGGCCCTCTGGTCTTTTGATGCTCTTTATTAGCAGACTGATAAGTATTTCTGCCTCCTTTACAATGTATTTTACAATGAATTGATCCAGCTTTTGAATATAATATTGTATTTTGAATGGTAATACAGTAGGTGCACAGCAAACTGTGGGTTTGATCGATCTATGTCCATTTAATAGTTTTGTATGTGTCTCTATCAAACATTTAACTGTACCATCATAAAGTGTGAAGTCAGTACGGTGACTCATCAACTCCAGCATCTGTTGCTGTTCCTAGGGCAACATTAACCGATCCTTAGTCTCTATAGCAATCTCCCTGGTCATAACCTTACTCTTTCCTTCCCAAAAGGCACGGTCTCAATCTCTCTACCACTGGGGACGTGAACAAATCTATTCGAGAAAGGACTAAACTATTCTAGATAAATTAGGATGCCGTCAGTGGCCTTTTTATCACCTAAAAACGCTCAACATGTCTGATTTGCAAAAAAGTTGTAGGTTTTAGATAAATGTCAGAAAATTCAGAACTATTTTCCATTCGACAAAGATATTGCAGATTGGTCCAATTTGGGAGTAGATGGACTCTCAATCAAGCAGATCCCATTCACCTGAGTTAAGAATGTGTTTGTTTACATAAACAGTATCTTGCTCTGTGATAGGGGATGTGGCATTATGACAAAGATTGTTGTTGTATTCAAACAGAGCAGCATAAACATTTCTGGGAGCTTTTTTCCAGTGTGCAAATCATGTCTGAAATCAAAATTCATGAAATCAAGCAAATCCTGCACTGCTGGCTTGGAACCACTCTCTTTGTGTTTAATGTATGGCTATAACATGATACATATTGTAATACAAGTAACCCAGTGACTCAGGCTCTTGACATACTGTTTGTGGCTTTTACAGTGGCGCCAACAAGGCAAAATCCCAACACTTCCCCCAAAGCTGTCAAAAGGCATTAGCTCAGGGGATGGGGCCATACTTTGCATATGTCCCTTCTGGGCTACCATCTAACAGCCTGCTCCCCAATGCAAGGAGACCAAACAACAGAGAAAGCACTATGTGGTAAAAATAGACCACTGATACAGTATATTCATGCCTGCCTGCCCTTTTGAGAATTTGAGTTTGTCCTGAAAATAGTTTGATGACTCAGATGTGTACTGTGCAGGGAGAAAGAACTACAGGGGTGATGTATTTGTGGTTTTAATTCATTCTGGCCAGCACCTGTGTCTAGCTCTGTTGGAGAGCGAAGGAGAAGGCTTTGTGCTGAAGAGAACAGGTGTTGTTGATGTGGCCTGATTTTTTCTGCAGTAATGGCGCGTTTCCACTGCAGCGGGTAGCTCGCTTTAAGCGTGCCGAGCCGTGCGGGCCCCGTTTTTGGTTGCGTTTCCACTTGGCCTAGTTTTGGCCCGGGGCTACTTTTTCACCTTTTTTCTGGCCCGACTAAATCGTGGTTCTAGGGCCAGGAACAACCAGGCTGAGTCGGGCTGAGTATGCTAAACTAGAGAGAGGATCGCTGGCAAGGGGGCTACAACTACAACAAGATGAACATATTTGACCGTGATTTAATTGTAATACACGTTTCAAAATGATGCCGAAGTAACAACATACTGATACCGGTTAGTAAAAACCATGAATTAATGCTTTGACAAGTCTGCAGACAGACGGCAGGCGAAAAACCCTTTTAAAATGCGTGTTTTCTAAATGTAGCTTGGCTAAGCTAACGTTGTATATGCTCCGACCGTCCACACTCACAGCAACGGCCTATACAGACATAAATAAAGCAGCGACTGTATTCACCATGACACAGGCAGTCTGTGGTTTGTACTTGTTTAACTTTTGTCTAGTTTCTGAACAGATATGAAGAGCTGTGAGCTCTGAGTGCTAAGAGCTAACGGCTGTGTTGTTTTTTGGGGCGCTCATTGAAGATGACGTCACGGCTCCGCCTACACTGTGTTACTATAGTTACTGCCCCAGTTCCTAAACTGTAATGGAAACGCAGCATTAAAGTGAGCCGGGCATAATAAGGCCTAACCAAACCGAGCGAGGCCGAGCGAGGGCTGCAGTGGAAACGCGCCATTAGTTTTGTTGCAATTTTATATAGATGTATACATTTAGAGTGAAAATAATTCAGGAAAGAGATTAAGCTAAAGCTGTATCCAACTGTGTTAACAGCATAACATGATGTGGACAAAACAATACAATTATCCCCCTGTTAAGTTGCTCTTCTGTTTGTCTAGGAAATACAAATGTATTTACACACTATTATAAATCATTTGTTTAGGGCTGTGTGTGGCACCTGTGGCAGCCGAAATATAATTTAAAATGTTAGCTCTGTGTTGGTCTCCACCAACTACTGAGAAATGCATGTGCATCTTTACCCGTTACTGTTAGGGGTGTAAAGGTATCCGTATTCGTCCCGTACCGTCACGGTTCGTACGTCACGGTTCGGCACATGCAGTCACACGGCGAATACGCCTTTTTTTACGAGTGGGAAAAAAGTCTGTCACTCAGGGCAGTATTACACTATATATAATCCAGGGGGCGGTATTGCGCCTAAAAGCCAGCCACCCGTAAATAACAAATGAAGAACAAGAACAAAACACAACAAAACGAACACAATACACGAAGAAGAAAAGTTAGTAGCTACGGCGAGTTCACACAACACACAGGAGCTAGAAGACCCACCTGCTTATTTTAAATCAGCTGTGTGGGAACATTTCGGGTTCCCTGTGGACTACAACAATGATGGGGTGCGATTTGTGGATAGGACGAGGACGAGGACGGTGTGTCGGCGTTGTTCGACAGCGGTGCGGTATGCTAGTGGTAACATCCGAGTCAGTCTCAGTCCCCAGCGAGAGGGTTTTCTCGACGGCAGGTGACATAGGCCCTTTCTCATTTCTCTAACTCCCCTCCTCGACTCCTATCTTCGAGACTTAGTCCCGCCCACAGGAGATGCGAGCGGAGGAGCCGAGGAGGGGAACCGAGGAGAGAGGAGTGGAAGCAGCAGGCGGTTAGAGAAATGAGAACTCCTGTCCTCTGAGCGGTCATTTTCAAGAGACGTCCATTAATGATGACAGGAGGCACAGCAGCCCTCTGTCTGATGGACAGATGTGTTCATGATGACTTATATTTACTTTGATTCATTCACAGTGCGGTGTCATGAGACAATAATGGCTACAGATGCGGACACACACACATATATATATGTATATATTTATATAAATATATACAATTTCAGAATCAAGCAGAGCACTCTCATAATAACGTAACACTATCAGAGACTGGATATATCCCCCCCCCTCTCTGGTCGCTACAATGTGGAAAATAAATTACGGGCCAAAAGTTGTATTTACAAGTATTAAAAGTAAGCAGAGGACACCAAAACAACTGACACATGTCTGTCCGCTGCATCTATGCACACACTGTACCACACACACCTACACCACACACACGCATATACAGCTCCTAAAACAGGCTACAGCCGTGGTGTATTTTATTTTGTGAAGCACTAAATTGTTTTAGAAAAATATCGACTCTTTGTTTGTAGATATCTACTAAACTAAAGCAAAAAGAGTAGGCCTGTTCTACTGAGTGATATATATTATACACACTGCTCTGCTTTCTGCACGGGCCTCACAGCTGTTCTCACTGTAAACATCGCGTCGCGATGAAAGCAGTTAATAAAATAATATCCAGGGGATGCATGCAGAGCTGTCATTGGCTGAGATAAGTCCGGCCGTGCGTCACGAGTCTTTGAAACATCTCTGTTGCCGGAAATGCATCCACGAAGCAGCCGTGGAGGACCCATCAGTGTATCCTCGGTTATAGCTTCTCCAGAGAGCCTCCTCGACGCTCGACGCTCGATCCTCGGTCCTCGAAGTGCATTTAGAGAAATGAGATGTCCTTCAACATGGCGCGCTGAAATTCATTTCCGGGTCGAGGAGGGGGATTTGATGAAATGAGAAAGGGCCATAGTTTCCGCCAACAGATCTGCACTCACTGCTGACAACGTAGACAAACTTGAAAATAGAGTAAAGCTTGAGTACCTTTATTTAGGCATAATGGCCTCACACACACTCACAAGTTAATTACACATGTTAGACATTGCTCCTAAAAGGTACAGATTTTATTTTATTTTTATATTTATCATTGTATTTATTTTATATTTCGACATCAGGAGATGTTATATAGTTCTGTATTGCCTTTTATTGATTGTGATTGAAACACTTTCTTATTATTTATTTCAATATTTTCAAGACATTCTTTTTAGTTGTACAGCTTATTTAACCTTTTTGTTTGACATCAGCCATTATAAATAATATGGCCGACTTTCTTTTGCTTTTCCTTGTTGTACTGAACCCGTACCGAACCGTGACCCTCAAACTGAGGTATGAACCTAACCGTGACTTCTGTGAACCGTTACACCCCTAGTTACTGTAAATGCTAACTTTGTCTAGCTGTTTACTGGTGATGATCACATCATTTGCAGGAGATTTGGGGAGTCTTTTCCTCTAAAACAGCTGCCGCTCGAAACTTTAGGAGAAGTGATTCTCAACCATAACATTAAATATCAGGTCACATAACCAAAAAATGAGCCAAAAGACACCAACGCGCTCTTAAATCCTGAGAGGGAAAAGACCTTGGTGAAAATGCTCTTTGAATTGACACCCCTTTTATGTGAAACATAGTAAATGGATTACCAATGTCAATGTCATTTATTTCCTATACACAATTCAATATTCATATATCTTTATATGTGTGTGCGTCTGTGTGTGTAATGCTAGCTTACTTATATACCGTAACCGTACAGTAATTGAAAAATATCTTCGTGTTTGAACTGTTCAAACGTGCAGATGGTTGTCGTGTGCAGTCAGGAGAACGCACTTTGTACCCTTGGTTTTCTATATATAGCCTCAAAGGGAGGTGATAAGGTAGAACCACAATACATACAAAGTATTATGTACTGTATCTTCTTCAGTTGGTAGCTTGCTGGTTCTTTCAATTGTTAAACAGACAAGGGTGGGAATGGAGGATCTACCATCACTGTCCATTGCTGGTACATTCCCATACCCTCAAAGTTTTTATCAATACCTCCACATTTTCTTATTGTCATTTCACCCTCCCTATGGTTTACAAAATGATGCATCTCTGCATTTTTGCTCCTGCATATCTACCTACCTCTGAGCTATTTCAAGAAGGGTTTATACATTATCCTGACCTGTTCCATGTCAGCATTCTGTTAAACGTTTCCTTTATCACTGCCAAAAGTCTTCCACAACCTCTCCTCTACCTTTATCCGTTGCCTCACTCTCTCCTGTGGTACATAAACAACAGTATTCACTCCCTGCTTCCCTCTTGTTCATCCTTCTGTTTCTCTTTAATACTCTTGAATAGCTTATTTTGTTTAGAACTCAAATGTATTCTGCCTCTAGCATTTTATTTTCTGTATGTTTACCTCACTATTTGCGACTGTACTGTATACTGTCTGTAATCCTCCAGCGTCTTGCTCTTTGTTGTGTTCCACATGCTTTTTTTACTTTTGTACAAGGTTTAAATACTAGGGATGTAACAATACCAAAAACTCACGGTATGATAATATCGCGATAAAAAGTCCACGGTACGATATTTATCGCGATATTGAAAAATAAAGAAACTAACTCGCTCACTCCGTATCATCAAGGTTATCTTTTAGGAATATGAGCATGTCCACATTTCCAGGTAGAAGCTGGGATGTTTGGGCATTTACAATATCCCCTGCTGTGGAAAAAACTCTCTTGCTTGGTACTGATGTTGCTGGGACAGAGAGATATGCTTTGGCCATGGGTGACAGCAGTGGGTACAACTGTGCATTGTCACTCCAAACAATACCGTTGTTGCCAAGAAGGTGAGGCTTATTGACAGGGTGAGATATAAATATACTGTTGGTACTTGTCAATGTCTCTAGGTATGTACATGTAGCCCTGTAAATACGATGTCCTTTTGTGTTATCTGTTGTTTTATGTTCACTTGCTGCCATGTTGGACAGGTCTCCCTTGAAAAAGAGATCGATGATCTCAATGGGACCATCTGGTTAAATAAAGGTCTAAAAAAATGTAAACACATTTTTTTGTCAGTCTCACGACGGTATTGAGACATTTATTTGCCGCGATATATCGTTACATCCCTATTAAATACCACTTTTGGTGACAAAGACCCACCCCTGGATATTGACACAGTGGAAATGTACTGCTGGCAATACCTTGTACTGTAAGTGACATGCACACAAACATGCACTGACAGCAGAAGACCATCCACAATGCTGCAATATTATATATTTGTATTTATGTGATTTTGAAGTGAAAAAAAACACTAATGCTAGACTTTTCGTTCTTGTGGAAGGCATTGATCAAAGCTGCTTAATACCCAGGTGCAACACTCAGCTGTTCCTGTGGGGAGCTGAAGGCTTGCTTTTCCATCATGACAGCCTCCAACGGGAGGCAGAGACAGGAAGTATTGAAAGGAAGGACAAGGAAATGAATCCTCTGCATCATACTCATAAAACAAAACAAATTACTTGAGCTAATCTGAAAATACACACAAAAAGACGAACACACTGCACATGTGCACACATGCCAACATGGACTTACAGTACATATACACTCAACATACAGAAGCAAGCATATACAGGATATCACCATGCACCTACTGACACGGGGCCAATATATCTATTTTCTGTGGCTGTAAAGAGTATTTCCCTTAGCTGAGAACACTTTTTCAAATGTAGTTACACTGCTTCAACTTTCTTCTAGATTTAAACATGAGGTGTGCATGATGCCTATGAACAGCTTCCTTACATTGTCTAATTATGATATACATCAGATAACACACACAAGTCATGTTTAGCTACTTATCAGCGCAAACACATTATTATTTCTTATGCAAAAACTTCTTACGAATGAGTCACACTGCAACAAAAGTAAAAAAGATGAATTATCTCTGAGCATATCCCAAGGCATCCCCAGGCCAGATTGGTTTGTCCCAATGGACATGCAATGAAAAACTCTATACTCTAAGTTCCACAAGAAAGCTTTACTAGCTTATTTTTTAATGCAAATTCTCTCCGAAGCTCATTCTGACTGTCTGACTTCAGAGCATGGTCAAATGTTTGCGCAATCCCAATATTAAGGCCATCAAAACTCATGACTATGCGTAAAAGTTGGTGAGGTAAGTGTCACAGCAGAAGTGGAGCAACCTGCTCTTGCACAGATTGCAGTTTATGGCTCAATGAAGTCAAAAACATCCTCTGCAAATTGTAGAGATGCCATCCAAACATCAGTAAAATACCCTCTTCGTCCGGCAGTGGCTCAGTCAGTAGGGGCTTGGACTGTGAGCCTTCGACATAACCACATAATTACTCTGTAGCTATGTTAGTTTGACAATAAAGAACCTTGAACCTAGGGTCACCGGTTCAAGTCCCCGACCAGACATAAAATATGGAGTGTGGACTTCTAAACACTCCATACACTCCAGGAGGTGAACGGCAGGGCAGGTTCACCTCCTGCCCTGCCGTGGTGCCCTTGAGCAAGGCACCGGACATCCCCCTTCCCCCCTCACTCCCATTGCTCCCCGGGCGCTGTACAATAGCTGCTCCTAGTACTGGACTCCTGGTACTAGGATGTGTTAAAAGTAGAGAACACATGTCACTGTGTGTGCTCTGCATTTGTGACCATTAAAGAGGGTTTCATCCCTCCCAATTCTAATTCTCTCCAGACTTCTAAGGTGCCTTGATATTCTGACCATAGAATGTTTAAACCGGAGCAGTAGCAGAGGGCACCTTTATCAGATTTCAATGCTTAAAATGAATCTGATGGACCTAATGCTAACAATGGCCCGACTGCTCGAGTACTCATCAATATGGCATTACAAGCAACAGTAGCTATTTGCTGAACAGTCTGGGTATTCTGTCAATCATTCTGCAATCTTCCAAGGGACAGGTCTCAATAATGATAAATGAATTAACCAAATAAAAACAGAAAAACAACTAAAATAGGACTTACCTGAGGTGGAGGAACAGCCAAGGCATCGATCATCACAGAATATGAAAAGTAAAGTAAACAAAAACAACAGTTACCATTTGATATATTTAAGTTATACATTTTGTAGTGACACCAGGATAGGAACGTTTGATGCATAACAAGAGAGGGAGGGTTAATATACACCAAGAAAGTATTTTTGTTCAACATTCATCATCATCTAGGAGAAGAAACAGGTTGCTAGTGAGGAAAAGAGAGATACTTGGACCTACAAGTGAGAAGAAAGATTGACACCCCACCACTGGATGCAAAGAAAACAGTATGATTACAGTGTTAACACATAGACCTGGACAAAAAGGAGAAAGAGAAGGTTGTTTTTTTTATTTGGTGAAGATTTCTAGAGGTGTTGCTAAGGAGAAAGACTGTGATTGGTTAGTAGTGGCACACCCGTCAACGACAACACTGTTAATTATAAGATCATCCAAGCAGTGTATGATTGGGAGTTTCATTAAAGCCAAGGCAATCCACAGCATCAGTTGATCAACACTTGAACTCATGCGTTAGTCACTCAAAAACAGCCCAGTTTTAGACAATTGTGTCCATGCAAGGGTCTACTAAACACTCAAACCCTGATTAGTAAAAGACACCCAAGAAATCAATTAGTCCAGAGAAAGCATTACAAATCAGCTTGAAATATCTGAAAGACTCAAGCTGGATGATAAGACCATGCATGACAATTAACCATTCATTTCATCGTTTCATTTCTTAGTTACTCGATATTAAGTTCTACTTTGTCCAAGGCTGACTACGACCAACCTTCGATTATGGGGACAACTGGAGGGACCACGTCTGGTTCTTCCAAAGGATCCGCAAAGCTCGGAATAAAGGGCTTAGCTGTAGGGTTAAGACCACATCCTGGGGAAGAAGGGGGGAGGACTGAGGATGCTTGTGGAGGGAAATCGTTTGCTCCTGGGGAGGTGGGACTCTTTACAGAGGAGGAGGAAGATGAACGAGACTTATTGGCTTGCTTCTGGGCTGATTTGGCATCTTTGCGCTCTTTGGGTTGGAATTCCTGCGCGGTGGTTTTGGGGGAGCGGAGAGGAGCTGGGCTAGGAGTATCGAAGGACAGGCCTAAGGTTGAAGGAACACCTGGAGTGCTCATGTCCCTGAAGGAAAATAGATCTCTGTTGCTGCTTACGTTGGAGTCGTTGACGATCCATGAATCATCTGAAGGTGAGAGGGGCGGGGCCGAGGCTAACACCTCACCTTTTGGGATAGGGCCTGGGCTTGGGCTTGGTTGGGAGGGGGGGCTGAAAGCAGAGGTGTCTTCATCGGGCATGCCCTGCATACACTCTTGGAGGGAACTGTCAAACCTCCCGCTGTCAACCATGTCACCACCAGGTGAAAAGGACATGCTGTTGTTGCCTAAGCTTGCATTTTCAGTATCCATCAGGAGGTCAAATGGATCATCAGGGCGACCAGCAATTGGGAAGGAGCCAGGTGCTGCACTATTGGGGGTGGAGCGCATAGTGAAGGGAACTGCTGTGGCTTTCAGCTCGCTCTTCAGGACCAGTGGGTTGATGGAATCATCTGCTGGGGATAGTTTCTCCTGAGACAGGGGGGAAGGGACCAGTCCTTCTTCTGGGTAGACCTCATTTTTCCAGGGGCTCTGGCTTGTATCCATGTCTCCGAACGAGGACTCCAGTTTGGTCTTAACAGGACTTCCTATATCCATCTTTACCTCCTCTGTGTTTTGAGAGGTTTCCGCAGGCGAAGGGACAAACGGTTCTGCTGTCACTCCCCACTCTTCCGGAAGCTTTTTCCTACTCTTACCCTTCTTCCCCCGGCCTCCACTCTTCCCAAGCTGCTCCTCCCAGCAAGCATCTCCTTTATCCCGCCTTGGGCCAATCCTGCCATAGAACTCCTCTGTTGATGGATTGTTTTCTCCCTGTGTTTGCACTTCAGGGTTAACCCTGATCTCGGGCTGTTCATAAGATCCCTCATCCTTCTGTCGTCTTTTCTTTTTCCTCTTCTGTTTTCGGTCTGAACCTTCTCCCTCCCTTTCATCGCCTCCAGCATAGGAAGAGCTCTCTCGGTTAGGCCAACTGTCAGTTGGGTCGCCAGGGCCTACTGCGAGATGGCCGGCATGGCGGCTGATCACCGTGGAGACACTGGGGCTGAAAGGGAGGTCTGTCGATGGGCAGCCAGCCTCATCTGGCCAGGACTCGCTTAAGGCACCTTGTTGTGGGTGAAGAGGGAAAGTTTAAAGTTGGGGGGAGATGGGTCTGTGCATGTGATTCCCTTAGTCTATGTTAGCCAGAACATAATTGAGAAACTTCAGATAAAACATACAAAAACAATATAACAAATGAAAGTCTTAACTCTGAAAGTTTAAACATATTTATGGAATTTTCTTTCTAGAGTTTTAAATAATAGTCATTGTTATAGCTATTTGCTAGATGGTATAAAGGCTGACAAAGATCACAAAGTGGATTAGACGGAGCATAAGGGCTTTTTCCATTTTTAATAATCTGTCCCGACTTAACAAAGACGTTGTGTGCGTTTTGTTGATCTTGATTTCAAGCAAATACATGTTTAAAATTCCTTCAGTGTCAATGCCGAGTAAGTAAATGCTTGAAGGAATGAAAAAACAGATACACACACAAACAAGATGTTTGAATAAAGTGATAAAGAGAACTGGTACTTGTGGGTGGCTGACTCACTGCAGCCTTGGGGTATAGTAGAGTGTTTCACTTTAACATTTGGGAAGCAAAGAGCTGTTTCAGACCAACAGAGAGCAAGACTTGGGTGTGTGAATGTGATTTCTGTGCAGGCATGTTATAAATAAACAGTGCGACAATGCATATGTACATGGAAAGGGATACGGGCACACAACAGAAAGACTGAATAATGGTCCCACAGAAAGGAGGTCAATTACAGGCAAGCAAGCTGTAACTAAAACGGCCTGTTTTTGGGACACTGTATAATAAGCTCAGGTAGACTCGAGGTACAGGGTTCTTCTGCTACTTTGGCCCAGTTGCCTCTAGTTTCCTATTATACGCCCATATAGAGAAGAGGAGCTAAAGTGGAGCAGCTGTCAGGGCTCATCTAGCACATTTACTCTCTGGATGGCCATATTTCATGTTAACAAACCTCTGACGGAAATCTGTTCTCTTTACTGTATGTGCAGTAATTGGGAGAGCCAGAAAAAGACGTTGGCGAAATGGATTAGAATGACTTCATTATGCTCGGAAAATGTAAATGAACAGCCATCATATATGCATATACTGCAGTGTTTTATCATCCACCGTGCAAACACTTGTACCATATATATATAAGCAGTAGGGCAAATGTAAGGTCTAAGAATGAGTCTTGATTCGCTTGGTCTGTAAAGACTGTCATGATCCAAACTCCCTTAGCTCCAGGGAACTGTCATGAGGTCCTTCTGTTGACAGCCAACCCACTCACTCCACTTCCAGCAATACAGTCATCACAGGCTGAAGTGGCCCATCATTACTATAACACATCCCATTCTGCTTTATCCTCCACTCACACAATGCTAGATGTAAAAAAGCTTCCTCATGTGTTTCTCATGTGTTTCTTTTGTAGAGTGAGATATCTGACAAGAGAAGGTCGTCCATTGTGGGCTTTATTTCTTAGCATTTAGCATGAGGTAGGTGTTGTTGATTGAGGAGAAATGCATATGCTAATCAGCTGTAAATTATAGCTTTATGTCAATTATTTTCAAGGTCACATAAACATTAAAGCAAAGGAAATGTAGAATACTTCTAGCAATTAAACTAATACTAAAACAATAGATGATTTACAAAAGAAGCACAGTTTGTATGAAAACTAGTTGAGACTGTGCAATGATAACATGGCTGTAACTCATGTCTTAAAAACTCAACACTTGAAGTCGACACACACACACACACACACACACACACACACACACACACACACACACACACACACACACACACACACACACACACACACACACACACACACACACACACACACACACACACACACACACACACACACACACACACACACACACACACACACACACACACACACACACACACACAGTCTTAGAATCTATTTCAGGGTGGCTGCGAGGGGCGGACAGTAGTCTCCATTTGATATGCCTTCACCACCTGTTACAAATTGATTGAAGCGTCTGTGAATGAATCACATCAGGCACAATGAGTCAGCTGTGGCTCTGTAACTGTAGCTGCAGGAAGTGAAGCACTGCTCAGTTATAATGACTCAAACACTCCTGTAGTTCTTTTGGGCTCTGGTAGGTTATACTTTAGCAGCAGCCTGACGTTGTAATCACACGTTACTACAGCTTAAGCACTCACAACTCTCCTTCTCTTAGCGACTGTAACTCCACAGTTGCCTACACTCTTTTTGGGTTTGCTAACGGTAGCTACTTTAGCTTGATAGCTAGCCATGGCTCTTTCCCCACCCTCGGGTGCTATTTCCTGTTCTTCCTGTCTCACGTTTGGTTACTTCCCTACCTCCTTTACTGGTACCGATACATGTGTTAAATGTAGTATAGTTGTTAGGTTGGAGGCGGGAATCATAGCCATAGAAGCCCGGCTCTGCATCTTAGAAAGTAACTCAGCTACAGTAAAGCCCATGGTAGCCGGTGCGGACCGGCAGAAGGTAGCTCCCATTAGCCGTCCCCCGGCAACTCCCGAGCAGCAGGGAGACTGGATGACTGTTCAGAAGGGGCATAACGCGAAACCCGCAGGTCCCCACCAACCCGTTCACGTATCTAACAGATATTCCCCACTCAGCGAGACACCCGCTGAGAAGCCAACTCTGGTTATTGGTAGCTCTATTATGAGCAGGGCTCTCAAGTCTTACGCATTTGGCGTGAGACACACGCATTCCACTCGTACTTGTATTTCTGACGCAGAGATTTCTTTCCAGGGTACCGCCCACCAAGTTGCGCCGCAATTTTGTAAACAAACTAGTACAGAATCACTGTAGCCACGCATCAACCAATCAAAAGAATGTAAGCTGTCGAACAACCAATTAGAAAATAACATGGCTGTATCCGGGTAGGATTTAGACATTCTGCCCTATACTTTATAGACAGGTAAGGGTTTCCACATTTTCCAGGATTTCAATACTTTGATTGAATACATTAATCAGTTCTTTACACATGGTGCTTTTTTTAGATTTCAGGAACTACTACCTTTCCATGGGCCGGAGGAACAGGACAAGGTGTGTGAGGAGTTCCTGGAATATCAGCTGATGGATATCCCCATGCCCCAAGATCCCACCACCTTTAATGTTGAGGAGTTTTGGGGGAGTATGTCCTCAATCAAGTGCAAGGTAAGAAATATTTGCCACCACATGACATACACATAGTCAATTGAAATCAAAAGCAAAGCATTTGAGTAATAGAGTCTCTTGGTTCCTTTTTTTAAAGGTGACCGGTTTGAGCCAGTTTGGGAGGCTCACTAAAATAGCTCAACTTGTTCTAGTGCTCCCTCACTCTAATGCCGACTCGGAGAGGGTTGCCACCAACACCTACAACAAAAACACTGATATACACTGTATACAAAATGTACACCACCCCAAATTAATCATGTTGTTGATAGTGCTACAGATGCGCTGCGAATAAAATTAGACTCTGTTGCTCCTTTGAAAAAGAAGAAAATAAAACATAGATTAGCTCCATGGCATAATGCCGAAACCCGCAAAATAAAGCAAAAGTCGAGACAACTTGAAAGGATATGGCGTTCCACTAAACTTGAAGAATCTCGTTTAATTTGGCATATTACTCTCAATGAATATAAGAAAGCACTGCGTAAATTGAGAGCAGCCTACTACTCTTCATTAATAGATGAGAAGAAGAATAATGCAAGATTTATTTTCAGGCTGACAGAGAGCCATAGCTCGATTGAGCCTTCTATTCCCATAGCACTCAGTAGTAATGATTTGATGTGCTTTTTTAACGATAAAATTGTTACTCTTAGAAACAAAATTAATGATCTCTTGCCTTTGACCAGTATAGTTAGACCCTCCAGAAAAACGCGATTCTGCAATCGCAGGATTTACCGCATAATCAGCAAAATGGCGCAGAATTTTAAAAGGCCGCATATTTATCAAAAGGCCGCATAATCTCCGCATTTTTCCCACACAAAGTTGAGAAAAAAAAAAGTTAACTCGTCTTGACGTGAAGTGATGATGATGATGACGCAACGTCATCAGCTCGTGCATCACAGAAGGTAAACAACACCGTAGAGTGAACGTGTGGAGCTCACGCGAGAGAGAAAACACCAAGATGAAAAAATCTAATCCATCTCATTTACCGACGAACATTTCTGCTAAAGACCGGGCAAAGCAGTACCCCGATGTCTTGCACGAAAGTGGAGGGAAACTATTCTGCACCCCGTGCAACTGTGTGTTGGAGCATAATAGAACATCGACGGTGACGACCCACTTTGATTCATTCAAACATTCGAAAATGCTTTCTGCTGCTGCGGACAAGAAAGCCAAACAACTCACGTTCACCGAGGCATCAACCTCCAAAACCCTTTCGAGGGCTACAAGAAACGAGGTGAGTAGCCTACAAGATTGAAGCTGGTCAGATAACGAACGAGTAAATGAAAACAGAATGAGGCGGAGAAGTGTGTGTGTGTGTGTGTGTGTGTGTGTGTGTGTGTGTGTGTGAGAGAGAGAGTGTGATTAAAATAGCCCAATTGCTTATACAATAAATAAACATTGAATGTGTTTAATTGAATAGTAAAGGGGTTTAACGTTAGTGGCAGGTTGTGTGTGAGAGAGAATAAATAAATAAATAAGACAGCCCAATATTTATTTTTTCCGCATATTTCGCAACTTTCCGCATATTTCGCAACTTCCTGCAATTTCACTGCATACAATCACATAAAACCCCGCATGTTTGATTGCATAATCAAGGATTTTAGCCCGCGTTTTTCTGGAGGGTCTATAATATAGTGTTATCAACAGCTCTCGGCAACTAATATTACACTAGATAGTAAACTAGAATGCTTTTCAGCCATAAACCTTGAAATGCAATGATTCTCTCTTCTAAACCATCAATGTGCATGTTGGACCCAATTTCAACTAAGCTGTTGAAGGAAGTTTTTCCATTAATTAGCACTCCTTTATTAAATATTATGAATATGTCTTTATTATCAGGCTATGTTCCACAATCATTCAAAGTAGCAGTGATAACACCGCTTCTTAAAAAGCACAACCTCGATCCAGAGGTTTTAGCCTATAGACCTATTTCTAATCTTACGTTCCTCTCAAACATTCTTGAGAAAGCGGTCGCAAAACAGCTGTGTGATTACTTAAAAAACAATGATTTATTTGAAGATTTTCAGTCTGGCTTTAGAACACATCATAGCACAGAGACAGCTCTGGTTAAAGTCACAAATGACATTCTAATAGCCTCAGACAAGGGACTTGTCTCTATTCTTGTTTTGCTCGATCTCAGTGCTGCATTTGATACTATCGACCATGATATCCTATTGCAAAGACTAGAGCACTTAGTTGGCATACAGGGAACTGCTTTAGGCTGGTTTAGGTCCTATCTATCTGAACGCTCTCAGTTTGTACGTGTCAACGATGAATCTTCCACGCAAACCAAAGTTAGCCATGGAGTGCCACAAAGCTCAGTGCTCAGACCTATTTTGTTCACATTATATATGCTTCCGTTAGGCAATATTATAAGGAATCATTCTGTACATTTTCATTGTTATGCGGATGATACTCAACTATATTTATCAATCAAGCCTAATGAAATTAATCATCTAAATAAAATTCAAGACTGCCTCAAGGACTTGAAAACGTGGATGACCTTAAACTTTTTGATGTTAAACACGACCAAAACTGAAGTTATTGTACTTGGCCCGAAGAATCTACGAAACAAATTATCTAAAGATATACTAACTATGGCATTAATTTGGCCTCCAGTGAGACTGTAAGGAATCTTGGTGTTATATTTGATGAGGATTTATCCTTTAACGCCCACATAAAATCAATTTCAAGGACCACCTACTTCCATCTACGTAACATTGCAAAAATCAGGCATATCTTGCCTCAAAACGATGCAGAGAAACTAGTCCATGCATGTGTTACTTCTAGGCTGGATTATTGTAACTCTTTATTATCAGGGAGTACCAAGAAGTCAGTCAAGTCGCTTCAGCTGATTCAAAATGCTGCAGCTCGTGTACTAACCAGAGTTAGGAAAAGGGACCACATTACTCCTGTTCTGGCTGCCTTACACTGGCTCCCTATAGAACACAGGATATCATTTAAAATTCTTCTTCTCGCCTACAAAGCCCTTAATGGGCAGGCGCCATCTTACCTTAAAGAACTCATTATACCCTACTGTCCTACTAGGGCATTGCGTTCCAAGAATGCAGGGTTGTTGGTTGTTCCTAGAGTCTCTAAAAGTACAATGGGAGCCAGAGCCTTTTCTTATCAAGCTCCACATTTGTGGAATCATCTTCCAGTTTGTGTTCGGGCGGCAAACACCGGTTTTTAAGAGTGCGCTTAAGACCTTCCTTTTTGATAAAGCTTATAGTTAGGGCTGATTAGATTCAGCCCCTAGTTTTGCTGATATAGGCTTAGTTTGTCGGGGGACATCTTACTTCTTCCTTCTCTCTGTCTGTACCTGTGTACTCTCATGTTCCGATTAACCCAGCTTCCCCAAATGTCTTTCTTTTTGGTGTCTATATACGCCGGGATTCGGAGTCATCCTGTTGCTGCGGTCCTGTGTCCTGGATCGCGAGTCGTGGCTCTGGTCCTGGATCATAAGTCCTGGATGGATATCCTCGTTGGATTCATCTTCCTATTATACACACATGCATTTCCAAACATCTACCTATGTTGCAAATGTATTATCTTTTCAATTTGCACACGGCATCTATTGCACGTCTGTCCGTCCTGGGAGGGATCCCTCCTCCGTTGCTCTCCCTGAGGTTTCTCCCATTTTTCCCTTTAAACTGTGGGTTTTCTCCGGAAGTTTTTCCTTGTACGATGTGAGGGTCTAAGGACAGAGGGTGTCGTATTGTCATACTGATATTCTGTACAAACTGTGAAGTCCACTGAGACAAATGTAAATATTTGTGATATTGGGCTATATAAATAAACATTGATTGATTGATTGATAAAACTAACCCTAACTCTGATGCTATGAGTGTATTTTCAATAAAATATGTTCTCAGCATTATCAGTTGTTGCCACTTTGCCTTTTGTGGACTTATGTTAAGAGGAAAATCTCAGCATTCTCTGTGTTAAAGTATGCACGAGATTTGTCAATACTGACCCTATACTGTAAATGCATCGGTTATCTGTCATAACGTCAACATAAACTACATTTTTTGTCAGTTTTATTTAATACATTCAAATGAGTTTACAACTATACGTTATACAGATATTAAATGAATTGGCGGTCTGGCTTTAAGACGGTTATGCACATTAGCAGGCTGACTCGGAGTCAGTAAAAAAGCTCAGAGCAACATATTGTACAATATGACATGTTGTATGATGAAAATGTACATTATACTTAACTTGCCTTGCTAGCCATTATAGTTTTGATAATCTTATTCCCCCCTGTTTGTATTTCTTAACACAAGCTGTTATTAGTGACCAGCCCTGCAAACTATTTGATTTCACTTTTTATTTCAGAATCTATGGTAAGTCATGAGATTGTTTACCTCAGAAACTGTCCGGAGCCAGCTGTCTATTTGAAGATAAAACCAGTTTCCTCGCAACCATACATCTTCAGCTTTCGAGTCTTAGATGAGGAGGAGACTATTTGCTTTCTTCAGGTTTTGGTTATTTGCTGTAAGCAAATTTGTGTGTTTGGCGTTCATAAAATAAAGACATTTTCTCCCCCTGCTAATATATCTAGTACAGAGACTAGTTCTGCAATGCACCATGGGGGCTCAGCTGCTGTGAAGCCTTTTGCCAAGTTCTGCTGCCCACATGGGATGTAAGCATGGCCCTACTAGCTGACACAAGCCACAGATTGGTGACAACTACAACTCCATGCTTTCTAGGATGAGATGTGCATTGAACTGGAGAACAGCCCTATGGGCGCTGGGAGAAGGGGGGGGGGGTTGTGGGCTGGTCAAGAGAGAGTAGACTGTGACACACACAGACAGCTTCTCTCTGAAGGACAAGCAGACACAGAGATGCACACACACGCAAACACAACACATGCAGTACATGACCAGGAGCCATGGCATGATGGGCGACCCTATACGTGTCAGCATCAGATTTGCATTGACCTTGAGCTGGACTAACATTGGAGCTGGGATGTGAGGAGGAAGCTATAGCAGAGCAATGGCAGACATCTCCTCTTTATATTGCAACCCTCTGTGGAACAATTGAGTCACATATATGATTTATTACACTATAAAGTATTATTATTTGTCAGTTGTTCTGCTGCGAGCAGAACAACACCTCTTGATTCAAGACATGTCAAGTGCAAACCCTGCTATCGAAGTGGGTTATGTTACAGTATCTTAAATAACAATAAGCACTATGACTGTATTGTGTATGATGTATTTTTTACCTGCTGACAAATCCAGAGGGCTGCGAGGAGGCTGGGGTTCGGGCATCATGGGGCTGTGCCCTTTAGGGACTTCTGAACCCATTGGGGGTGTGGGATGCTGGGGTTCTGCTATACTTGGAGTCCTCTCTGCTGAGAGGGGTGCAGCCCCCACATTGACCGCCATGCCACCAGGCTGGGGGAAATCTATCAATAAAGGGCAAGAAAAAAAAGATACCGTTATGCCAGTGTTCTGGATTCTCTCAGTTCTGATGCTACAACAACAACAATTCAAATCAACTTATGCATGAAAATAATCTACCCATGTAGCGGTAGCACAGGCGTGATGAAGACAATCGAATATCACACTACTTTTAACCAAATAACTCAATTGAAATGTTCTGAATATATTGTAAGGTTGACCATTGTCTTCTAATCTTCAGTAATGTGGGTATAATAACTTATAGGGTGAAGAAAATGGTCTAGTAAGTAATCATAGCTTATAACATCAATAAAAGACAACACAACAAAGTGTCATATCACAAGATGGATAAGCAAAGGGTAGCCAATGAACACCATGTAATACACACTGCCACTAGTAGTGCACTGGTCCCCGGGCGCCGTTCAAAATGGCAGCACACGGCTCCTAACACTAGGATGGGTCAAATGCAGAGAAACAATTTCCCCACGAGGGATTAATAAAAGTCCATCTTAATCTTAATCTTACTAATAGCATATACAGTAGTAGGTTATCAAACACCAACAAAGTGGACAAGGATATTCTCTAAAAGGGTTTATTTATCACATCATTATCTAATTAAACTAACAAAACAAGAGAAAAAAGAGCAAGAGGGAACAAATGAAAACAGGATAGAGAAAGCCAAAGAGGGCAAGGTAGGAGAAACAGCAGTAGGAGTGACTCAGCCAAAACAACACAATCAATCTACACGGCTCGTGTGTGTGTGTGTGTGTGTGTGTGTGTGTGTGTGTGTGTGTGTGTGTGTGTGTGTGTGTGTGTGTGTGTGTGTGTGTCACTATGGAGTACCAGCGGACACCACAGTAGTGACAGCTACAGCTCTGCATTCAGCTAACAAGCTTTGCCTTCACCACAATCCATTTATCAGAGCGGATTGTGGGACCACATATGTAAGTACTCTTGTCGAACTGGAGTGACACTTTTAATGAGTTAAAAATGAATTTGAGATGTGGAATAATATGATTGTTGCAATAATCCTCTATGATTGAACTGCATATCTATAAATATATACGAATCTCACATGGACATATATTAAAACCCTGTTGCTACCATGTTGTAGAAGATAAACAAGATCAGTCATTGTTAATTTGATATGACCTTTAACAAAATAACACATTTAAAGGAGGACATGCATGCAGTGATGCACAATATTATTATAAACAGCTGCAAAAAAAGGTCAAGCTGCTAGAATAACTTGACTGTTTTTTTCCACAATAGTAACAGTTGACTTTTAGGAAATACACAGATGCCTAATACTGGTAAATCAAGATCCTTTCCCTCCAAAAAAGTGTCCGACATAGAGGTGGTCTATGTATGCACTTGACCTTTTATATTAACAGCGGTATTTTACATTTGAGTTATGTCAATATCACTGCCAGTAATCCTGGCTAGCTACCAGTTCCTAAAATAAAACAACAAATCCAGCCATGTAGTTATGTCATTTGCAATTCCACTGATTATTACACATTAGGAAACATGGCAACACAAATAAAATTGCAGGCTAGCAGATATAGATTTATTGAATGAAAGCTTACATTTATCCTATATAAGGCTATGCAATTTCAAATATAAATGGGTGACTTGCAAGTTGGAGTTCTTTGGTGTTGAGTTTAAATGCTATTGGTAGGAATGAGTGGAGGAAAGAAAAAACACCATAGTCCAAGAAATCTGACCTCGAATAATAGCATTATAATGGCAACAGGTGTTTGAACAGAAGCACCACGGTGGGATGATGGTGTTAAACTCTCTTTCTCGAAAGGCACTTGATTGACAACAATATATTTGCATTGCCAGCCAAGATGAAAGCAGATATGTTATACCACTGTTACTACCACTCAGCATTTTAATTGAAGCCAATTTGTTCGTGGGAAGATGATTAGTGTACGACTATTGGTATCTCAAAATATCTGGCTTCTTAAAGGTGGGGTAGGTAAGTTTGAGAAACCAGCTTGAGATACACTTTTTGTTATATTCTATGGAATGCTCTTAACATACCGATAGCAATGAATATCTTAAGTGCTTTGACAAAAAATAAATACAAAAATGTCATCTGGGAAGCCGTAGTAGGCTGCTGTAAAAAGCACAACCAATCATTTTAGCCGGCTCGGCTAAAGTAACTGGATGGCCTACCTGCCTGTCAGCCTTCTATCTGTGCACAAACTTATCTCGTGACCTCATTGGTCATGTGCTCGTTCATGTGTGTTGGAGGAGGGGCTCTGTAAGGAAGTGGCAGATTTTTTCCGGCTGTGTATTTTCAAATTCTAGCGCACTCGAGCTGGTTTCTCCAAAATTACCTACCCCACCTTTAAGGACCTGTCATCAGAGTTCATTATGAATTAAGTTATGTTTGCAGTATTTGTATTGCTGGTGTTATAACATAAATAGTATGCACTGTTGCTTTTACCAGTATACCTGAAAAAGCTTCAATACTGCCAGCATCCATCATTTGGGCAGGGCTGGTCTGAGAGCCCAGAGGACCTGAAAAACCTGCCATGGAGGCTGGCAAAAGGGAGAAAAAGAGTCACGGATCATAGGAAATGGAAGGGAAAGAAAAAGTGGGGAGGTAGCAGTAGCTGAGGAAAGAAATAGGAAAGAGGTTAGAATGGATGAAGTAGTCAAAGGAATGTCAAAAGAGAAAGAACATCAACAAGGAGTTCTAGGGGGCATTCACAATTTGGATATGGTGGGTCGAAGGTAGACAAGAAGACAGAAGCCAAAAGAGAAAAGGCATTGAAAACGTACAAAAGTGTTCCGAGCACAGTACTGCATATAGCAATGCCTCTTACCTCCAAAAATAACTATATGATTCTGTGCTAGTATTTATATTGGGAACTTCTACAAACCAGAGACAATTCCAAATTTCCATTTGAAATCTAGATTAGCAAACTTTGGAAAAAACAGCTTTTTAAATCCCAGCCCCTCCCTTCAGACCTCTCTCACCAAGAACACATGCATGTGTACGGCATGCCTACTGCTACAGGACAAGTTAACAAGAGAGCGTTGGGAAGAGGAGCAACGCAGATCGTTGTCACTGATACCGTTATCCAAATACTTCAAGGCTGATTCATAAGTAAGAAAACACCTTCCATTATCAAATGTACCTTAAATAACGCATATGGCTATTGTTAGTTCTGTCCTCTGAAAAGGTGATGTTTTCAGGTTGATATAGTTTGTATCTCAGCAGTATTATGAAAAAAACTGTAGAAAGGGCTGAGGGAGCAATCATTTACATTTGGAGTGAAACTAAATGAAGGGGTGGATACACAATATATGCTTTCATTAACATCTGTGCAGCATTTATTTGGTTAAAATGTCCTTGAATGCCTTCTCAGTTCGGAACACTTAAACAACTTTTGCCGTGTTGTTTAAATGCTCTTAACTATATATTCAACAGATCTTTATAGCTTCCATGTTTCCATATTATGACTGCAAGCTTGTTTGCTTCACTATTTGGAAGCACAAGTGTTTTCAGAATTCCATTTTAATTGTTTTAATTTAAAGTGTCATGCTAGACTTGTACCTGACAAGAAGTCTGTAGCGAAGGCTTGCTGCTGGTCCAGTGAGTGTGAGCGCACCTCTCCCTGGGGCTCTGGGCGCAGCACTGAGATCTGTTCCCCGGCGGACAGCTTACAACCTGCAGTGACAACATGGATCATCAGACATTAGATCCTCCTCCTCTCTGATGACGCGCTACTGTACAAGTAGTACTGTAAGTTAATGACACAAGGCGTTTGAACTCTGCACTCTGCTGAATACAAATCCCCATACATACGTCTCACACATAACTCAACGTAAACACTTCCATATAGCGGCTTCCTCACCTGCCAAATCCCAAAAAGCAGAAATCCTAGTCCCATACAACTCTACATTCAGTGGTGGTTTCTATGTGCTGCTCAGCGCTTCTGTCTCTGTCTGTCTCCACTGCATCCTCAGCTGGCTCTGAGCTACTAACAGTGTGAACCCCCATTCACACACACACACACACACACACACACAAATACAGCCGCCATACAAAGAGACACACACACACAGACAAGCGCACACAAAAATAAAAATGCGATCACAGTCGGGTCGTCAGGGTTCGGTGTGACGTTTCACTGTCTGTCTGATTCAGGTCCCCGGCCCCGCCAGAAAGCCCCTCCCCCTCGCACTCCATGACTTTTCCCTGCCCTAGGCGTCTCTCTCCAGCCACCCACTCATATCCCAGTCTATAAAAAGGGATGCTAACATGACCACAGAGACCAGAACAATGACTAGGAGATGTAATGTTGCTGTTTAGGAGGTTAAGGTAAAAGTGGAATGAGAAGAGGCGGTTGGAGGGTCAGGTGGAGGGTCAGGGAGGTGAAGGAAGGGTTGAATGGACAGCAAGGAAGAGGATTTATGGAATCAGTAAGGGGAAGAAAGCAAATAATGGAGTATTGGAAGGAAGGATATTGGAAGGAGGAAGAGAGTGAGGGGAGGAGAAGAGCGAGGCACCAGTGGCAATCCTGACCCAGCAGCATTCACAGAGGGTGACAGTAAGGCAAACAGACAGGATGCCACCCACAGTCAGAAACGCTCCCATATATCAGTCACAAACAGGGGTGCTCGGGTGTTTCTCGACAGGGTGGAGGGAACACTCCGTCGGCAGGGTCACTGATTGATTCCAAAAACACTACCAATGCAGCACTTATCCTTACGGTCTCACATTTGGTTATTTCTGCCTGTCTTTGTGTCTCATTCTTTCACCCAAACACACATTTGGGGGAATATTAGGAGACATGCAAGGTCACAGTAAACTTCACACATTGCTTGGGTGGCTAAATCGAGTGCTCCTAAGTGCACTAAGAATCTTCTGCCGGAAAACAGGCGGATGTTCCCTGTGCTGCTGTCCAAGGTGCTCAAATCAGATTAAGCAGATTTGAAAGGGCAGTCAGGGGTACTGGTATGAAAACCTCTAATATATCTTCCTATTTACATGTTCACCCCTTACATAGCCAGTCTGGTTGACTAGGATGCTTGTATTGGGGGATGGAGGTTCCATGAATGCATGACCTCAAAGCTGGTAGCTGTCTGGAATGAACCCATCACTCAAATAAAACATCTCTCGGGCGAAATTACTGAAACATATTATCAGACCAAGTTGAATAGACTAGACAGTCAAAGTAGATGTCTACTTTGGTGATATTCAAAAGGATGACATCATCATTTTAGATGATTCCTAACAGTAATGAACATAGCAGTGCCTTTTAGACAGATACGCTATCCGGCATAAATACAGCCAAACAAATGTGTAGGAAAGACAAGAGTAAATGCCTGAATTTTTCAAATATATTTTGGTGGCAAGGCAAAAGTTCCTTAGTTAGGTAGACTTGGAGGAATTTGGACTCAAGACTAAGAACATTTCTTAAATCCTGGCTACAATCCGGCTGGCCTCTTCTGTCTCTTTTCCCTTTGGACTTTTATATATTCCAATTTGACATTTTCCCAAATCTTAGTAATACATTTGGCGTGTACAATATTTCCCTTCAAGTGAAGAAAGTTTTCATCTATCGGAATTATTTTTGTCTTTGAACTGGATCTTGTCCTCTCCATCTGCATCGAACCAGACATAAAATGACCCAGTAGGCTAAAAACGGTCATAAAACTGTCTAATTTAGTTGTTGTCTGCAGTGAAACAATGACATTTGTGAAACTTGGGGCTTAAGCTTTTTCTCAGTAAATCCTATTGTACCTAGGGCTTTCTAGTTCAGACACATTTTAGTTTTAAGAGAACATTTCATGCCGAGTTATTCTCTGCACACTGCACTGTGGGTAATGTACCAGGGGTGAACTGCTCAGCTTGATAGATTGAGGAAGACCAACTGTGATGCACTAACTGTGTGTATGTATGTCTGGGTTTCTTTGGAACATGTTCCGTGTATTGTTCCCTACTAGGGGAGTCGAAGCCTGACATGAGGTTCATTACAGTGGCATCACTCTACAGTATGTGACCTTAAATAACAGGCTCCTTACAGACCAGCACAGATCATCACTACCGGGCTGCTTCTGGCAACTCTGAACTATGGCAGGAAGTCTGGCAGTTTAACATTGTAATGTAACGTACAGTTTATTTGCAGTACAACCATGCTTTCAAATGTAAAACACTATTTTCTCAGAACTTCAGATACCATCAAGTCAACAGTTAGTGCTACATTATGTCATAAATACACACACTTTAATAAATAAGTGTGTGATTTAAAACTTAAATCTTAAACTTAAGCATTTGTTTTTTAAGAAAGAAGTTGGATGTATGTTTAACAAGTGGTATTGCTACTACAGCAGAGTTAGTGTATTTGTATAAAGTTGTGTTAATGAAAATATATTTAAAAAATGCATCATCCAACTGTGAGATTGCTGTGATTAGGCTGTTGTTTAGTATGCATTTTAACACAACCATGGAGTTGGAAGTTTCACAGATAGCAAAGTAAAGAGACTTTATCCAATTAATTAAATAAAACATTGCTCATGCTAAATCTCTAAAGGTAAAGGTCTGACCCTAGCCAACTTATTTAAGTGGAAACATTTGCCTCGAGGAGCACAAAATACAATTTCTGATTCTGTTTTCAGTGTGGACAAAATGTCTAAATTATGTAAGAGCGGCTTTTGCTGCTGGGGATGCTGACCTCAGTATGAGGACGGAATATGGCGAGACAGACTGGAGGAGCCATCAGTTTGACGGATTAACTTTAGTGTCACAGAGACATCTGCAGACACACACACATACTACTCTGATGTAGCTGCACTAATATGGACGAACACAAGCACACAGCAACACACTCATGTTCAGAGAAAAGTCCAGACACAACATGATAGCAGTCAGACAGACAGAAAAAAGCCTGACCCCATGCTTGGTGAACAGTTGACAGAAGACAAATGATAAATATAGCCTAAAATGAACACACACACACACACACACACACACACACACACACACACACACACACACACACACACACACACACACACACACACACACACACACACACACACACACACACACACACACACACACACACACACACACACACACACACACACACACACACACACACACACACACACACACACACACACACACACACACACACACACACACACACACACACACACACACAGTTTACAGGGTAGTACAAACCAACATATTCTCCCTTGATTACCTGCGTCGTGATCAAATCTGTATAATTTATATTTACACAGCATTCAATCATAAATGTACCATGTGATCCATATATAAAATACTGATTTTCATTAGAAAGCTCTGACTCAGCTATAGTCTAGCCTAGCGTCATCTTGATGATCCCTTCTTTGATTCTCTCATGGCTGACAGCCTGTGGGCTAGTCTCTGTCCTTCAGCTGACCTGGCATGCTCAGTTCACTGGAAACAAGAGTAACCTCCAGTTTGAAGTAAACCTCATTAAACATAGCTGTTTTAAGAAGTAGGTGCAGTTGTGCCAAGAGAGCAGACTTCTCCTTCAATATCCTCCAAAATATATTGGTTCTTTCATCAAGTGGGTACACTCTGGAAATGAGGCCATAGCCTTATTCTGATCTCTAAGAAGCCAGAGCAAACCTCCTGTGGTTTATATGTCAGGCTTCCACAACATCATCTATAACACTGCAAACTTAAGGAACAAGTGCAAGACACCTACAACAATTTAAAGAAACAACTTTCATTTGATTCTCTTTATGAGCTGCCATGTGACCTTTATACCAAACCTGGCTATGTTCTCAATGCATGGCACCCTATGGTTTGCCTTACCAAAACAGCCTAATCTGGGATAAGCGGGCAGGATCGGCTGGAATCCCACAGCTGTCCTACAGCTGACCCCAGCCTCTCCCTGTTATGCTCCTCCAGCTGGGATAGACACTCTGAACCAGCTGGGTCAGGGTTGGTGCACGACCACAGGCTCAGAGTGATGGTTCAACGAGAGGACAGAGTGCTACTCTCTGGGAGGACACACAACTACTGTCCTGTTGATTCAGCCACAACACAGCATTAATCATGAACCTTTCTGTCCACCTTTACTGCAAATACCCTCTACACACTTAGTTTAGAGGCTTTAGAATAATATTCTCTTTCTTTAGAGTCTGGTTTTTGGTTTTTCCTTGGAGAGGTATTGGAATTGTATTCTCAAATGATGGAATATGAATCCTTCCATGAATATATGTTCTAGATACAAAAACAACGAGTAACAACTAAGAGTGCAATGACGAGTAAGATGAAGGAGAGGCAAAGTAGATCTGGAGATAGGATTAGAAGACTCCAACGGTGTCTTCTAATTGGGGGATGCCTAATTGGAACTAGCCAAGCCACAGTTTGAAGGGGGTTTCCCTGTGTAATATAAAGAGACTGCCAACCGTCGTTCTGGTTGTTGGGATCTGATCTGTTATTTTAAGAATAGTAGTATTTTAAAGTGTCAACAATATAATAATCAGACCCTGCAATAGAATAAATCAAGTTTCACTTTAGTTTTTCAAGTAACTCAACTCTAACTCACTCACTCAGCATCATCAAGGTTATCTTTTAGGAATATGAGCATGTCCACATTTCCAGCTAGAAGCTGGGATGTTTGGGCGTTTACAATATCCCCTGCTGTGGAAAAAACTCTCTTGCTTGGTACTGATGTTGCTGGGACAGAGAGATATGCTTTGGCCATGGGTGACAGCAGTGGGTACAACTGTGCATTGTCTCTCCACCACTTCAAAAACAATACAGTGTTTGCCAAGAAGGTGAGGCTTATTGACAGGGCGAGATATAAAGATACTGTTGGTACTTGTCAATGTCTCTAGGTATGTACATGTAGCCCTGTAAATACGATGTCCTTTTGTGTTATCTGTTGTTTTATGTTCATGTTGTAACCTACTTGCTGCCATGTTGGACAGGTCTCGCTTGGAAAAGAGATCGATGATCTCAATGGGACCATCTGGCTGAATAAAGGTTTAAAAAAAATGAAAAAAAATAAAAATCGCGATAGATTTTGTCAGTCTCACGACGGTATTGAGACATTTATTTACCACGATATCGCGATATTCGATATATCGTTACATCCCTAGTAATGCACTGATGGAACAAATTCATGATGTGCATTGACAAGTGCTGAGGAGAAAAGTGCATTGGATGTGACACTGTCTGTAGTGTGTAAGTGTGTGTGTGTGTTTGCAAATGTTTCTACAAAAGGCAGGTGGTTGACCCTGCAGGCATCTTAAACTAAGTAACACGTACACACATCTGTCTCTAAAACACTTATTTTCCCTCCATCCTTGCTTCCTTTCTTTGAATCCAAGCCTATTACGTCATCGTATCTTCCACCCCTCATTGTCCTAACCTCAAAAAACAATGCGCTTTGTCAGTCTGCAAAGGAGGCAATCCCCTAGTCAATAATTTAATACCCCAATAACTTCCTCCTGACCTTGTTCACGTCAGTGTTTGTTAGTTTATATTGGCAGGATTAAGGAGTTAAGCTACTGCCAGGGATATTTGGACTATCTTAAGTATTTAGTTTGCTCATATGCATTTCTAGCTGTCATGTTTTCTAGCACTCCTCACTGTCATGGATCAAAATGTATAAAACTGAGCCAAGCAGGGGGGGTGTTTCACTTCAACCAGCAGGGATCGTGCAGTGAGTACCTGTCAAATCAACAAATGAAGTAAAAAAGTGCACACATCAAAGTGCAGCGGAGAGTGTAAGAATTGCTAGTTGCCCATGTTGATGCATCCCATCCAGAGCATTTCACATTTAAAGCTCGAAGGCAGGACTTAGGCCTTAGACACACACATACACAATGTATTCTGACATGAGGAAAAGAGGAAGGCCTTTGCTCACTCGAAGACATACACACAAACCAGTATATGGATACAAAGAGACATGCAGTGCTACACACACACCTTCATGTGAGGGAAAAGCTCACACAGATGAAACGCTTTCTGTCTACACAGAAGACATCAGTGAAGGGGGAATTAGGTTTTTCCCCAGCTCGGGGATTAAAGTTGCATCATGAATATTTAAAAGGAGATTTATGCAGCATTTCTACCAAATCACTTCCACAAGTGAACAGGATGACAGCATGAGTCTATCAAATTATACAAAGATGCTAAAAGTTAGGCAATATGGATTTTCAATCAAATAAAAAGAAGGTGACATAACGAAAAGTAGGAGGGCCTGTTTGGCTTTTCACAAGGCTGTCAAAGAATTCATGTTTTTTTAGTTTTCAATATGTTTAGTTGTCCTAAATCTAACATTAGGCATACCCACAATGAAGAAATTAGATGTATGCTAAATGCTCAGAAAAAAGCCACCTTTCTGCAAATCAGGAACTACAGAGCCGACAGTCACAACACTCACAGTTCATAAGGTTTAAGGTCCTCGGGTTGTTGTTGAGTGTGAGCTGAAGAAGATGTACAGTACAACATGTTCAGAGGGTGCTGTCAAAGTGAATGTGTCTGCTGGTGGCTAGGGGATTTTATTGAGGAGTTAACTCATAAAACCCCTAGTGGGAGGTGAGAGCAGTTATCAACTACTAGCAAGTTTAGAGTCGAAAGCATGACATAATACATACATTATTTGTTATATGCACAGTACAAGCCTAAGTACTTCCTGTCCTGTACTTTAAACTTCCTGTGAGTAAATACTGTGGCAGTGGTCGAAGAAGAAGAATATTTATTAATCCCATTACTTTTACATTGAAACACTTTTACACACAATTGTTGATATAGCTAAGAACACAGAACCACATGCAGGATTGGAGAGGAAGAGTCCCTTGCTCAAGGGAGTGAACTGGCACCTCTCCAGGCAGGTACCAGTCCACACTCCGTATTTGGCGACCCTTCGGATCAACGACCAAGTCGCTACAAACTGAGCCACTGCCACCCTAGCTAGCTCTCTGCATTTTACCCATCCTAGAGTTAGGAGCAATTGGCGGCCATTATGTACGGGCCTAGGGAGCAGTGTAGGGAACGGTGCCTTGCTCAAGGACACCTCGGTAGCACTTTGTCTAT
This sequence comes from Pseudochaenichthys georgianus, assembly GCF_902827115.2. Lineage (NCBI taxonomy): Eukaryota > Metazoa > Chordata > Actinopteri > Perciformes > Channichthyidae > Pseudochaenichthys > Pseudochaenichthys georgianus. Next base: position 9,674,369 of record NC_047522.1, on the reverse strand, counting down.
CCAGGACTTGACTCGTTGACTTTCCGATTCCCAAGCCAAGTCCCTATGGATTTAGCCACTACTGCCCTAGGCTTTTAACGTGACTAATAGCTAACAAACACTTGACTATTTTTAAAGTTAAGGGGTTGTGGATCACCAAAGTTATTAGGATGCATTATTTGGGGGTCAGGAATGTCAATACAGAAGTTTATCAAAATCTAACCAATATTTCAGACACCAACCTATAAAGGCATGCTGTTCTTTTGAGCCTATGATGTAACACCAAAATACAGAACATCAATCATTTAAAAAGCATGCTACAGGCCTGACAGGAGTTCAAGGTCCTCAGATGATGTATGGCTTTATGTGTGGGAGATGCACATATTGCATGTGGGGGTCTTTCTATGCATTATGTACTCTCATAATTTCTTCATGTTTTTCTCTCTTTTAAAACAAATTGAAATGTCCTTCACTCGCCCTCTTTAAGGGTAATGTAGGGGAGCAGCTGTGTCGGGTGAGGCTCTCTTGGGGCTGTGACGTTCAGGTTATTAACTCTGTTTTTGCTGTGTATATTCTGACAGGGCAATCGCTGCACTGAAAAGCACATCTGCTTACACATTGGACTTGTTCAATTCATCCACCTCCATGTTCCTCCCCTTTCATCGCCCACACTATAACTCTGAGTCCAAGTAGGGCAGGCAGCCCCATATAGACCCACACCCATGCTGACAGAGAGGATTGCTCAGGTCAGGTTGATCTGGAGGTTATGTTATTTGGATGGTAAATCATGCCAGTCATCTTAGAGCTACCCTGATGGTAAAGGACTCTGCAAGGGCATGGAAGTGTACAAGCGATATTTAATAGGGACAAACTAATTATCCCATCTAAATTTGACCAAATTCCTGAAAAGTGAAAGATTTGGCTGTATTTTGTGTTAATAGCTAATTAGCCAATGTTAGCAGGCACATTATAAAACAGTCAAACTGACATAATACAATTCACTGTCACCGCCTAAATCCTGCGTGCTGCATAAACAGACATGTGCTTATGCTCATACTGTAAATAATTGTCCAGGCCATGAATATCCATCCAGTAGTTGGTTTTTTTGCACTATTATTTTCACTGTCTACAACTAATAGAAACATGTAAACTGATTATGTATTCTTTATTTTAGCTGTGGTTATTGGTCTTTTATTTTTATATAAATCTTTTTTTATTATTATTTAAAAGCATTTTTCACAGTCATATAGTCCGGTCTACTCTTTATTTGTTCAGGTTTGTTGTCTTGTTCTAAGCTGGGTGTAAGTATGTTAATAAACAATGATAAAAAAACATTCCTTGTATGTGGCTAATTAAATTGATTCTAATTTGTAGATGAGCATTTTTTAAAGTTAGTGTTTGTAGTTTAGCTGATGATGATGATGCGGTGTAGTAAATTGTCATGCTTTCTTTCTGAGACTCATACGATCTCCTTTCATGTTTGGAACCTCATTTCAGTCAGCCTTCGGTTCTGGGTGAGAAGCTATCAAATACTGAAAGCTGGCAAACATCTTAACAGAAGGCAGAATCCCCTTTATTTATTTCCGTATGTTTAAGCCACAGCAGGAGAGTAAAATAAATGAATGGTTTCTAACCAGAGAGGCATATTGCTCAGAAGCAAAGGAAATCATTCCCCTGGAGCACACTCTAATCCCTAAGCTTTACATTGTAAAAGATCCAGCGCCTCCAAAGGCTACAGCCAGGATGAGTAAGAGTTTTGTTCTCTTAGAAAGCTGCTAAGATATACGGATATCTAAAAAAAAAAGGAAATGATACTGCACATAATATAAAAGGCTGTGAGGGACAGAAATAGAAAGAGGAGAACAAACAGCAGTTAGACATTAGAGAAGAGGTTTAGTTCAGGTTGGTTAGAAGAAGAAAGAGAAACCCAAAAGCCAGGTAAGTGTGTGTTATATATCAGTTTATTAGCACAAGGTGCAGGCAGACAACAGGGAGAGGCACATCTATACAGTAACAAGGACACTCTGAATTAGACGGAACAAACACATAAAAGAGGCGGGATCTAAAACATGTAGAATTGTTCTATGCATCTAGGAAATAAAATAAATATAAAAGTAGTTTGCATTGCAAGGTATATGTTGTAACTGAACCCTTAAATGATGCCAATGAGGGTCTTATTATCTTTTAACTAAGTAATACACATTTGGGAGAAGATTTGAGAAGTGTCATATGTGATGCAATGCTTGGTGATGTGCCTGCTATGAATGCACACACGGATTGAAGTGTACAAATCACACTTTACAATGTATTCTGCGTGGGGGGAAATGGTGTTACATTGTGAAAGAAAACAGCCCTGTTGGCAAGCCACAGAGCATTACTACACATTGTTCAACATCTTCTGAAAGGATTCATTTTTTGAAATGCCTATACTCCCCCACCCTAATACAATTGAGGTGAATGTAATTGTATGTGTGGTACTTAAACATTTGTCTTTCTAGAAGCATCATGGTTTTGGATCCATGGATAAGTTCCAAAGAAAACACAGATGTGTGACATGAAAGCAAAGACCTGGCTAAGGAAAGAAGCCAAAAGGATGCACCTCGAGACGAACAGTACCCTATCATTATAATGATAACATATGAGTTACTCTTTAGTGAACTCAAATGTATCGCTTCACCAATGACATTATGCAACAAACAGAGTTAACAAGTCATTAACTTAGTTATAATCAATCGTTTTAAAAGATAAATTGATGAACTAAATAAACATTACAGTAAATGTGAATAGACTGCTGGGATTTGTCTCCATTAATGATTGTCCATCAAAAGCTGGCTTAAGTATTTACTTATCTATCTATTTGGTTAAGAGAAGATTGTGCAAAGCAGATAAATAGTTCAGGTTTAACAGCTAAGAGGTTTAGAAGCATTCATATAAGAAAACAAATAACACAAATAATCACTGTGTGGGTTGAATTGTGAGTTTGTGTGTGTGCTGGTCTGTGGGTGTTGACAGATCTGTCTTGCAACGTTTGCGACTCAGTCTGAAATCTTTCAGATAGGGGGACGAGGCTTGCTGCTGGGGGAAGGGGGGGCGTTTGTGACTGTGTGAATGTGAGGACATGAACTATTGAACTTCACTGTGATTGGTAGATGTGCATGATTTCATCTAGCTGTGCTGTGATGTATTTGTGTATGCTGCAGTGGGCTTGTATATACGTACAGCTGAAATGAAGTATATATACACACTTGATTTGGAAATAATAAGTGAGGAAGAGAAATAAATAAGATAAGAGCATATCATTGGACATACAGTAGTGTAGATAAGTCAGTGCTGTATTTCTAGTCCAAGAAAGACAAAACAATGACAAAAACAAATTTCATGTGACAAGTGTGTCAGGGACACTCAGCGGAGTGAATCACAGTGTGCTGACACATTATGAGGAGTGTGCGCTGACATCAGGGCAGCGTAGGAAGGCTGGGTGTGCACATAATGTTAGTCAGTGAGTTGTGTCATGAGTGAAAGTAATGTGTTATCTTGTAAACTCAGACGTTCTCCTTCATACTGGATGAAAGGAGCCATGGACAGGGTAGATAGTGTGTATGCATGTTGCACAGGGAGAGGGGAAAGGTGCACAGAAGCGGAAGCACAGCTGACTGACAGTCGGCATGGCGATGGAGGCGGGTTCTAGTCCTCTGAAGCGTGGCGATTGGAAAAAAGAGAATAAAAAAGGAATATTGGAGAAGATGGAAGTAAAAGGGGAAAAATGGGGTTGAAAGCAAGAAAGTGGAAGACAAGAAAGAGTAAAAAGATGCATCAGGTGCATTAAAATAAAAAATGGTTCATCAGAAAGAGAGAATAAATAATAAAAGGGTATAAATCAAGAGGAAAAAGAATAAAATTAAAATATGTAAGCGAGGAGAAAAAAAGATAAATGAGAATAAGAGGAAGGGACAAGGGGAGGAAAGGAAGAAAGCAGATTAGTAAAGCGGTCAAAGAAATCTGCAATTACTTTAACATAGGTCAAATAATTGACCAAGATGAGATGAAAAAAACGTTTTAAATCTTATATTGGTCAAATATGTGGGTAGATATCTTATATTGTAAATGATTGTTGATGTGCCGTGCAGAGGAGTCATGCAGTGGAGGTGCGGCATGCAGCATCCCAACACATACACTTCACACTTACACATCTGTCAGGATTCAGCTTACACTCGCAATTACGTGACCCAGTTACTAATTATACTGCTTCCTCTCCCTGGGCTCTTTGGGAATAACAATGATGAATGGATCCAATGCACCTCCACAAGGCCAGATGCTCTGTCTTCTGAAATAGGCCCACTGAAAACTATGTAGCACACCTCACGCTGTATTCAAATCAGAGTTTAGCTCAAACTTAAACAGAGCATCCTTCTGACACCATTTTCCTTATTTTATATGAACACATGCACACATACAGCCAAGTAACCATGGTAACATGCCCATGCCATGCCATGCCATGCAAACAGCCAGACAGCTAAGCGGGGAACATGCCAACACAGGCGTCTGATTGATATGCTGATCACTCCTCCCACTGTCGCCAACATACATCCCACCAACTGCACATTTATCAGCTAGCAGAATAATACAGCTGCCACAATCTGTGGTTTAATTCCTAGCAGAAGTTGTTTCTTCCCAAACCAAGCCATCACTTATTCCATCAATGCACGGATCCAACACAATGCTTCAGCAGCAGAGCATTGACCTGCAGTCAAGAGGAGCAGCGACACATTCCTGCCATTTTGAACATAACATGTTAATCTAAAAGGATGTTGAGGTAAGTTACATTCGTGTAAAGAAAACACACTTGCATTGCGCCTGATCACAGTAGCTCGCAGGCGTTCACAGTGCGGGTATACAGACTGTTTCACTTAAATACTGAACTTGAATGCCAGGTAACAAAACAATCGACACCACCATTCTGCCAAGTGGATGGTTCTTTGACTAATTCATGTATGTGCAATTTGTTGCAATCACTTGTGATTTTACTTAGAACAAAAGTCACAATGTCTTGCTTTAAGCCAGGCTTACATTTTCCTGTAGTATTTTTGAATTTTTATTTTAATAATCCAGACTATTTTATATTGTTTTCTTTATATTGTTTATATGTGATATAATATTTTTAGTTTGTTTGTAATTGTTAATTTTCTTTTCCACTTTTTAAAGTATTGTATTTTAATGTCTGAACACACTTCTGCTTCTGTGACTAAATCATTTTCCAAAATGGGATCAATAAAGTTTCTATTGATCTATCTATATTGCACTTTAAGCCAGGCTTATATTGCATTCTGTGTGCAACTGTTACATACTGGCCCCAGGCTGGATATAATAATAATAATAATAATAATCCTTATATTTATTATAGCGCTTTATCAATGACTCTCAAAGCGCTTTACAAATACACATTACACATACAGATCATACATACATGTAATGGTTATCTTCTGTGGACAATACCCACAGGAGCAAATTCGGGTGAAGTGTCTTGCCCAAGGACACAACGGCCTGTTGCAGTGGGGCGGGAGCGGGTTTCGAACTGGAGTTCCTTCCCCAACCAATAAACCAGCAATTAGCCAATATCAAATGTTTATATCAGAGTTTTTAATAACCAACCTGTTGTTGACATTGTGTCATGCAGATTACTGTATGCCTAGGAATAAGTTCCCAAAAGTGCACTTCAGTTTTATCTTTTGATTAACTTAACATTTCGGATCTCCATGTAAGTACAGCAGGTCTAAAAGAAAAGTGCTGCTTGCTTCTCTTTCTCTCCTTCACACACATTTGGTCACGTATAAATGGATTATGAGTTGGAACTCCAAAGTGAACTGCATCGTGGTACACCATTGAATACATGTCATACTCAGATACGCGCATACTGTATGTGCAGCAGTGAGGATTACTTGTTGTCAGTGGAGGCGACCTCAGATACTCATTGATACACCCATGCAGAATCCTTGACATGCACAGCAGTTTCAAATGGAACAGCTCCATGACAAAAACAAAAAGTGAACTGAGGAACATGAGTTTGTATGGAGGAATTGTGTTAAAGCTGAGAAATGGGGGGGAAAGGAGACCATACTATTGAAAAATCTGACAAGCGGACTTTCCGAATGTAACACACGTAAACACACACCCACACACACAGAGCGCTCTCTCTCAGTCTATTTCAGTACAGCAGACAGCCAGAGGGGCAGACGGAGTGCTAGTTCATTAGACACAATACACTCCTCTCTAGAGCTGCATCTCTTCTCTGCGGCTAATTATCTCCAATAAGAAGTAACACTATAACAATTTATCCGCATCACAAGCCACAAAAGGACTGTCGAGTACGAGCTTCAACTGGCTTGCTATTCCATTTATTAAAAGGACTTGATATGATCAGAGCAACACTTTGACAATCTCCTGCTTTCAATTAAGACTCTTTTTCATGCAAATCATCTACTTTGCATCACAATTAATGAAGTCTTCACTGATTAGCTCTCATTGTGAGCTTTAGAAAGGCAGCTATGCAAAACCATACATCTGTAGATGTATGGGGTTTAGAAAAGGGTCCATCCTCCATCACTGATACAGGAAACAGGAAGTCAGAGATAGAAAATATGCAGTCTACTTAAGGCCAGCCCGCAGCTGTAAGGAGTTTGTTTGCCGATTAATAGTTTAAGTTCAAAATCATATGAAAAAAGACTTGGCTTATTTCAAAGTAAATGTGTCACAGGTGCAGAGCAACGGAGGGATCACCCACACATTCAATATGAACATGTTATCTATATTTCCCGAATAAGTCATTATTATAATTATTTCACACTTGACAAAGACAGTTTTTCATATAGAATACAGCTGGAAAATGTATACATGATAAGAACTTGGAATATGTTATTTATTTGAAAAACTTTATTTTAATATTTGTTATTTTGTAGGAATTGAGGGCTTATAGCATCCTTTTAAGGTTTATATTTGTACAGTTATAACCAAATGATTGTCAGTTCAATGTAGAAAAGGCTCTAGAGAAGCATTAGAATTCTCCATTTGAGAAATAAAAGAAAATATATATACATTTGAAGAGTTACTGAACAAATAAATATTTTAAATCGATCGTAGAAAAATACGTTTTAAGAGAAGCAACCTTGTTCTTAAGAAGCCATTAAAAGGATGTTAGAGAAAACTAAGAGCAGCTCACATCCTCCCTGGAAGTCTTATAAAACACACACACACACACACACACACACACACACACACACACACACACACACACACAAGAAGGAAGTAAACAAGGTCGATAACAAAGAAAAAGACTGACAGCCCATGGTTGGTGGATAGGGATGACCAGACGGCCTTCCCGACGGCAGAAGGAATTGTGGGATATGTCTTACCAGCCTTTTGCACCCCATGAGCTTCCTGCTCTCCATTCTCCATCGCAGCACCGGTGTCTGCACACACACACACACACACACACACACACACACACACACACACACACACACACACACACACACACACACACACACACACACACACACACACACACACACACACACACACACACACACACACACACACACACACACACACACACACACACACACACACCACATTACTCATCTGATTGCTAATAGCTTGACGAGATAGAAAATATAACTGCATGGCATTGGTTGGCAGACCGTAAATAATACAGACTGGTTTCCCCTAACCCTGCGTTTGAGGGCTTTTGAAGGGCACCTCACTATAGGCATGTGTGTTATCTGCCAGTGGATGAACCAGTTTGTAACACACACACGTTCTGGTCAGACTGGGGCTGGCAGAGGGGAGCGCATATTACAGGAAGTGATACTGTGTGACATCTGAATCACTGCACTTTATTTATGTATCTAACACACAAAGCACAAAAGGGCATGAATCAATCACTCAAACATATAAATAGCATGCAAAGAACATGCACAAGACTAGTTTTGGTAAATGGCCTACCACCATTTTACAATTTGCCCCTTCACCCATAATTATCACAAATGTTACATTTACATCTGTCTCAATGCACCCATGCACTCACTATTAACACATCAATTAAGACTTGAAAGCATAGGCATGAAAAACCTGAAGGAAAAACCTGCAAAAACACATACACAAAAACGTATGCCTAATTTGTCTTCATACAAGCAAACAGGACTCAAATATCACGTAGCATAACAAGAGCTAAGCAAACTAACAACATGTGCATAAGGGCAACAAACTAACAACTGTGTTGAATAACAAAACAACACTTCCAGTGTGTGGCTCTCCTGCTGACAGAGGACAGTTATTTGCAGACCACCTCGCCCTGCTGTTTGGCACTCGGCATGTCAGCATGTCTGCGTTTGTCCAAATGCAAGCAGTGTGCCACAGTTGATCTCTGGCAAGTACCCCCCCCCCTCCCCCAGCACGTCCTACAGCCCGCTGTCACAGAACAGTGCCCACACACAGTCTGAATGTCTGGCCCGTGTGCGTTAACCAAAACAGGCCCCAGAGCTGAGTCAGCCCCAGTTCACTGTCACTTCATTTTAGCTGGCTGTTTATTGGATGCATCTATCTGCTTACTTATCTTTTCATCATAATAGGCTTGGGTGACCTTCCTGACATCTCACTCAGGTTTACGGCATATGTTATCCATGTAAAAACGAACCAACATAAAAAATGAATAGCTAAGCTGCTTGTGATATGAGTCATTGTAGCATGTATGATATTGAATAGCAAACAATGCTATGTGTCTAATATGCAAATAGCTTAATTTATTTTCAGCCTCACTGTGCACTTGATAATTGTTACCAATCCAAATCAAAAACGTCCTTCATACAGCAACCTTTAATACAAATATTTCACAAGAATGCAATCAACTCATACAAAGTCTGTTAAACTAACAAGTGAAACATGACTCTTCCTGAGACCTCAAAGAGTTTTACTCTTAGAGCCTTGTACAAAAGTGCTGGGGTGTATTATTATCATACATTCTTTTGATCTAAACCCTGAGCATCTTCACTGGAGCAGGTGAGGCGTTTGGATGGTAACTGCTCAGAGACGGTACAATGTTCCCAAAATGCAATAGTCATTTGAGTTCAGTTATTTTGCTTATCTTCAGGCTACTATCTGTCCGGCGGCTGAATGACACACCAGCTGATCCAAAATGACAGCCAGTGTCCAGCGGCCGCTGACACTATCAGTCATTTAGGAGCAGCTGCAGTTCATGTTACACAACAAGGATTCTAACTCTGTGAACATAATGTTGTTCAGGAAAATGTTAGTCAATGACAAAGATCACTTGCTGCTTCAAGTAATCAGAATGTAGATTAACTGGAGTTTAAGTAACACAGGAGAGGAAGTTTTGTTTTAATGTATTTCAATGGTGTGCTGAATAGTGTGTACTCGGACAGTGGTTCTCAAATGGGGGTACGCGGACCCCTAGGGGTACGTTGGAGTACTGCAGGGGGTACGTGAGATTTATTTTATGTTAATGAAAATAAAAACATAAGTAATGCATTTAAACAAACTACTAATAGTAGATTAACTACTTTATTCAAAGGTTTACAGTAATTCTGGATAATAAAATGGGAAAAACAAACGGGGTGCTCTCTTTTCCTCTCCCTCTCCTGACAGCCCGTCAGTCTCGTGCAGCTCGCTGAACCTGTAATAAGTGACCCGACAGTAAAGAATACATATCTGTATAACTAGTTTAGCTAGTTCCAGAGTAGATAAACTAGCCAAGTGTGTTAGATCTAACTCTTAGTGTATCCGCCCGCCTGCACAGCGGGCGGAGCTGTGATAATGCAGAGCTGCGTGTTCTCCGTCAGCAGCAGCTGATCTGATCTCTGATCCCTCTCTCGCGTCCGGTTATACTTCGCTCGCGTTTATATCCAAATCTATCAGATCTAGCTAGTTCTAGATAATGATATGACTGCCTGCTTATCAAAGGACACCTAAACAATAAGCGTTGCTTGGCAACGGCGTGTGGCCGCAAAGTATAGCACAGCATTATGCATATGTTTATATGAGGGGTCAAAATCCCATGCTCATAACATGCTCATATTGTTTTCTCTTCATTCCCCACGCCCCTAAATAAATAAATATACCAATTTCAGGAAAAGTAAGGAAGTTTGAGCAGTGTGGGTTTTATATGAACAGAGTTACACATATTTCAAAACGCGAAGTGTAATAACTGCAGTTTGCCTCCCTGTCAGAATGACAAAGACCCTCAGTGAAGCACAAGCCCATGTTTCACTACATTGAAAATACAACTTATTAAAAAGATCAGTTCAATGCAACTAATGTCGTCTCAGTGTTATTGCATGATGTTAAAATTGGTTTGCCATGAATTTAGTGATGGATTGTAACATTTGAAATGTAGCATTTCAGTGTTTCTCAGTTACATGGTTGTTGTTTTAATAAATCAGACACCGATGGTGCAGCGCTGTACCTCTTTATATAGGCATGTTTTCCCTAACAAATAGTTTTTGCGCTGATCAGGGGTAGTGTTGCAGGGTGTACCGATACTTGAAACGTACTGCGATACCCTGCTTTTAAAAACGTTACGATTCCTACGATCGGTACTTTAAGAATGACGGGAAAAGTACTCCGGTGAGAAAGCGCTGTTTTAATAAGAGCTGTGTGTGTTCAGCGCTCTGCTTCCACTCCCTGCTCTGCAGCCGTGCTTGCAGTCCCTCCCCTCTCAAGCACGCACTAAGTCCCTCCCCCTCTCGTGCACGCAGCTAGCTAGCTGCCAGAGCATGTGAGAAAACGGGGAGCAAGTGGCTGCAAGTGGGAGTGCAACTGCCGCTGCGCCTTGGCTTGTTGACAAAAAAGACGCCAGAAGCTAAATTTGGAAGTATTTGAGCTATATCTGACAGTGAGGGCAAGCCTACGGACACCACGAGGCCTGTCTGTAAGACATGTTTTAGATCCCTGCAAACCAAGGGAGCCAACACATCAAACTTGGCTAAGCACCCGCCGACCGGCATCCAGAGCTGTTTAAAGAATTTAAAGACAGACATGTTAGCGAATGTGATAGATAACATAATTACATCATGCTCAGCCTATGCCCTCAAATCTAAGTCAAACAAGTGTAATTTATTTTATGACAAACGAACGTTTTCGTAGTTTGCCGAGGCAATTAATGGCAATGATAACTGTCTAATATGGCTATCTTTTTAGCTAACTTACCAATGTGGCTAACATCTGCAATGTACATTTTGTCAATAATTATTTATATTACTGTACTATTACATGTTAATAAAATATAGAGTTAACTATCAAATAAATCACATAAACTCAAGTATAAAGAAGAGACCATGTTGTAAGAAAACACTTAACAGATAAACTACAATGTTATTGATCATGAAAATACTAAAATAAAAGTATCGAAAAAGAATCGGAATTCTTGACTTGGTATCGGTATCGAAACCAAAATGTTGGTATCGTGACAACACTAATCAGGGGGTACTTGGCTGAATTTTTTTTTCAAAGGGGGTACATTATTGAAAAGTTTGAGAACCACTGTACTAGGATGTACTCTAACATACATTCCTTTAAAAATGCATACTGTTCCTTTAACTGTGAAAACATTTACATTTGTTGAAGTTTGTAGCCATAAGCAACATTTTACAAGACTGCATTCGGCACATCATAATGCCATTATAATTCATGTTTGCCCAATACTGAATTTCACTCAATAGAGCTTGAACGCATAATACTGTAACTAAATTAAACCTTACTGTGGTAATGTTAGCGGTTAGCTTAGTTATTTAGCCAAGCCCACTGACAGCTCTCTTCCTGCTGTTCTCAACACTGATGAGTTGTTCTCAATGTAGCATTGTAGCAAGTATTATATTGTTACATCCTTACTTCTCGGTTAAAACCCCAGAAAAGACATGTCTCTATCTTCAATGTTCCTTTATACTTCCGTCCTGCATCTTTTTACCCCACTGTTTTGTTCCCCAACGTTCTCAAAAACATCATTATTTCTGAAGTCTCGTCAGAAATGTTCCTGTATAATACCAATACAACTCTACGTCTTTGGTGACGAAATAACCCCATCATCTCAAAACTGAATTGGCATAATCCAACCCAGGTCAGCATCCTCAAACTCTTTTTCTACTGTGCTTCAAAAAAAGTGATAATATCTACATTTCCCCACTGTGCTCCATCGTATCAGTCTCACCTGCCCTGGTGTCGTCGTCGTCCAGCAGGGGGATGTAGTCTGTTTTCCCCACCGTCTCCCCCACCTTATCGTCGAAGGTCTCCGACTCCAGCTGAGCCATGAAGTCCCTCTCCACCAGGCTCTCTGGGCCCTGCTGGGGAACGCTGTCCGTCAGGGCGTCACTCAGACTCAGGTCTAACTCCGCCATGGCTGCACACACACACACAGATGGGGGGGAAGGGTAACATTAAAGATGTATTAACGTTAAATAATGCTGTGAACAAAAGTACAATTCATAAAAAAAGGAAAGAATAAAAAAGAACGACTTCTATGATTCGTTTCAATCGGAGATGCTGACTTCCAACACAAATCAATATGGCATTATCTGAATAGATGACAGTGCATTTCATCACCCTAAAGATACTTATAGGAGGAGTAGCTCAAATCATAAATATCCCCATCAATATAACAAATATGAATGTATACCATTAGATCATACCACTTAATGATAAATCATAGTTATGTTTCTTAAATCAACTTCATTTGCCCCTACAAAAGGAAATAAAACACCAAGTCCGAAATGTATACCCAAAAAAGTGTCAAAAACTGCACTTTTCAACAACATGTTTACCTCAAATTCATACATTGATTTAATTTGTATCCACCAAACAGTGATGTATGACATTTAACAGAACAGGCTATTTCTTTAAATCCAGAAAAGCCACGTTGCAAAGTGTTTACTAGACTTGCAAAGCGTTTAATCGAGCAGATTAGAAAAGTGGTGAAGGAAACAAGAGTTTGAATCTGAAATGGAGAGATAAAGATGAAAGAAGTGGAAGTAAAGCTGAGTCAAGGAGGAAAACATTAAGTGAGAGAGGTAGAGGGATGGAAATGGAGGGGAAAAGTGGTTAAAGGAAGTGAGAAGGCATCATCTATTATACCACAAGACCAACTCTATGACCACAAAATAACAAAATGACAGCCTGTTGCATAATAGTGCGCGGGAAGTATTACATCTGATAACATGATAAACAGAATAATTGAATTGATTAGACTATCATGATCAAGGGAAGAACTGATGGGAACTGAACAGGATTGATGTTTGTGTCCCAAAGTGACATCAAAGTAGCCTCTGGAGCAGGAACAAGGCTACAGGCCCTGGTATGATGGCAGGCCTCCACGCTGAAGTGCCCCTGAGCAACCCTCTGAGTGTCAACCAGCTGCAAGACTTGACCTCACTGATGGGCGTATAGTTAGAAGACAATTCGTTTTTATGTTTGTCACTGGTTGCTACCTTCATGTGATACCACTTTCCACCACAAGGAGACACCATTCCGATGGGACTGCTCTGTATGGAAGAAAAGCATGACTTGGTTCAATCAACACAGAAGCACAGTCTGTACTTTTAGATCCAAGCAGTCACCATCTCGTCTAGGAGTTCAACCAATAGCCACCAGGGGAATTTGCAGAGTCATATTGTGTCAAGTTCCAACTATAAGGACATGTAATATTTAGTGTCAGCAGAAGCCATCCTCCATCTGATCACTGTGTTTCTCTATCTCATCTCCACCTTCACAATTCTTCTTTACATCTCTGTCCCATACTGTAAAAGTCATGCCTCCCCTCTCTGACAACCTTCTTTTGCATTTGTTGTTGAACGAGCAGGTTAGGTTTCAGGCTCTTGCTCAAAGACAAATTACAAATGTTCTGCAAAGCGGATCCATCCTGAGATTGACAGTTTCCTTCCTATCTCAGATTAACACATTCATAGACCTTTCTTTCCTTATCTGCACCCTATGTACTTTTTAAAAGGCAGTTTACATACCTGTAGTGCCACATACATTCAATAAAGCTACACGTGTCCGGAAATCAGATATTTCAGGATATGTTTATAAGTTTGTGTTTTCAATTCTTTATTTTAGGTCAGCTTCCTCAAACAGATGCAGCACACAATAAAAATAACTCCACAGCCCCATCTGCTGGATTCACCATTCATTACCACACATAAACAGGTAGAGGTACATGATACTGTATGTACTTCTTATGCTCCTTATTTGAGTTTTAAGCAGATCTTAATACTACAGAACAGAACACAATACTGTTTGGAAAAACACTGTAGCAGTCTATAGTTTAGGATTGTCAAGCTTATAATATTTGGTTGTCTATACAAATAACATTTCTAGGGTTAGGGTTACTGGCCAAATACTGGACAGTGTACATTAGCAGAAGGTAAACTGGATCATTCCTTTTCCTTCTTCACAGACTGTTAAAAGACTGATATGAACAAACCAGAAAATATGTTCTACTCAACGAAGCCGAACGATTGGCAAGGTGTCCGGAAGATCTTTGGTTCAATGGTAGGAAAATGTGGGTAGGTAATATGAAAATATGCACTTGCCCCTTCCTTTTTACCACAAATGAAGTGCCCTTGAGCAAAGCCCTTAACTCAACTAACAGGTATAACCTGTGCACAGGGCATTCCTGGGGGAATACAACTCATTACTTTCAGTTAGTTACATTTCCATAACTAATCAGACCATGGTTAAATCCTAAAACCATTTCTACTTTTAATAATAGTTCAATTTTCCAGAGACATGAGTTATTTTGTCAAAAATAAAACCAATCACGTGGACAGCAGTTGTTACGATTCTACGTTTTGTTGACTAATGACTAGGACAGTCATCAGTCAACAAAACGTAGAATCGTAACTAGGGATGTCCCGATCACCTTTTTTTGCTCCAGATCCGATTCTGATCATTTGATTTTGACAATCTGCCGATACCGATTTTTCCCGATCCGATTTTTATGCAATGCATTAAGAGAAAAAAAAGGTAACAGATAACGGCTGGTCATCCAACGCGATGAATTCAGCTATCTTGGCTGTTATTTGTTTGGCCTTTTCACTGTTCTGGGGCAGTTTCTCTTTCCTTTTAAAAGTCTCTGAAAGTGTCGGTTGTTTCAGTGCCGTTACCTGAGTGGCCGCTGTGTACTCGTCGTGTTGTTGTTGTTGTTTGTTTCTCAGGTAGCGTATTAGATTGGTCGTGTTGAACGTAGCTCTGTTCTTTCCACCACGCGGAACCTCTGCCTTGCAAACATTGCATCTGGCTGTTACACTGCCTTCGCTTTCAATTTTATAATACTTCCAAACTCCTGACATTTTCTCCGTCCCGACTCCCGAGTCACCAGCTGAACGTAGCCTCTCGTTAGCTTACTACTACTATTAGACACTGCGCCCACTCTGTTGCCAGATTTGAGAGGAATAAGCAACCAGGTCTATGAAAACAAGCCCAAAGAAAGCAACACATACATGATTAGGGTTGGGTATCGTTTGAATTTCCACGATTCCGATTCTACTTTTCGATTCCGGTTCTTAACGGTTCTCGATTCCGATTCTTTGAGGGGCAGGGTAAAAAAATGATACATGCTTCTTCCACCAAAAAAATTACATTTATTCGAGAAACTTTTACACAGGTTAGTTTAAAGTAATATTCACATTAATCAGTCTGTTTATATTCACTGCTATGTAACTTTAACCTGAGAACCACTGAAGCTGCAACAGTCCAACTTTTAAAAACAGTTCTTGTTGAGAAAAACAAGCATATCTGCCTTCTCAGGCATACCGGGAAGAAAGGTTTGAACATTTTGAAGTAAAATGCTTCAATCTGGTGCACACGCAGAATTACTAGAGACTAGATCTATGGGGTACAACTCTAAACACCCATATGAAAAAGATCGGTTTACATTTTAATAATTAAATAACAAATAGCCTACATGTAACGCATTTTATTTTTGTTGTTCATTCATATCTTATTTTACTATTTTATTTATGCATATTTTTTTATCTCTCCAGTTTAAAACGATATGTCTGGTTTACTGTCCTATAGTATACATTGGAATGATTTCAAACCTGTTTTATCCCAATAATTATAAAGGAGAGCCTTGGAAATATGTGTTTACATAAATTGTGATCAAAACGTTTGAGACCCACTGAGATAACTTAGACTAAAGTGAACTATCTAAACACTGAGAGTCCTTTACCTCACTGAGCTGAAGTTATCAGCCTCAGTCTGACTGGAGAGGACTCTCCCTCCACATCATTGTAGAAACATCTTCTTCTTCCGTTAGAGCAGCTAGCACCAGATGCTAATAACAACAGCGCCGGTTCCAGTGCACCCTCCCTTTCTCCCTCGCTCACGCGCACTTTGGCTGTGAGCTGCGGTTGCCAGATAAGCCAACATCCCCCATTTTCATCACTTGCAGCGCCCATCGTACAGGGCAAATGAAAAGTGTAACCGGGATGAAAAGGGTGTTACATTTACTTAATTATGAATGTTGTTACATCAAGGCCGAAAATTAGGATGAGCACCAACGGTCAAAACATTTATTTTTTCTCCCAGAGCTGTCAGCGCAGCGCCTCCACAGATCTGGCGCCCTAGGCGAACATTTATAATGCCAGTGCGACAGGCCGGCCCTGGTCTCAGGTTACACTGTAGGAAATGTAGATACAACGCTACATTTCCCGCCCCGCTGCAGTCATGCAGTAGGCTACGGAGAGCGGCGAGAAACATTTCCTCAGGAATCGAAAAGCGGAACCGAAATTCACATTTCTAAATGATGCCGTTGGAATCGAAATGTTGGAACCGGTTCCGAACCGGAACCGGTTCTCGGTACCCAACCCTATACATGATGTTGTGTAATTTTAATCCAAAACTAAGTCCTCAGGATGACTTTAAGATGTGAACATGGTCATTTTTGTTTTGTAACATTAAATAAAAAAAAAATATATATTTTATAAAAAAAATAATAAATAAAAATCCCGATCCCCGATTTTTTTCTCCCGATTCCGATCTTTTGAAAATCACGTGATCGGCTGCGATCCCCGATCACGTGATCGGATCATCTCTAATCGTAACAACTGCTTACAAACAAAAGGGTGTTTTCGGAGGCAGGGTTATAAATAATATATATGTAGGCATTCTCATTACACTGACTGCCAGTGTATCAGCATTCTAAATAAGACACAAGGGTGTGTCACAGGAACACTGCTGCCTACTGCCTCAACCACAAAGCCATGCTGGTCAGAAACACTGCCCCGGTTTCCATATTTAACCCCACGTCATGTGTGTGTGTGTGTGTGTGTGTTTGGTATACAGTTTGTCATGTGTGCCAGCTGCAGAGTAGGCCGATGATCCATGCCACTGAAGCTACCAACTGATATTATTCAACACAGAACAAGACCCATAGCATTCAGTAGAATATTAACATACGAGTTGTTCTGTAGGCTATTTCAGTTTATGTTTCTACACCCCACATGATCACAGGACCAGAACCTTTTCATTAGACTGGGTCCTTCCCCAGCGAGGTGCCGTAGTTTGAGCTGAGCTCCTGTTTTCCAACCCTGGCTCCCATGTTTGGTGTGGCCATTCGGAAATAATTTGGATTCAACAAAGGAAGGAAATCCATGGAAGAGGCAGTTTCTATTGTGTTGCTTGCCAACAATTACTTGGGTGTGTAAATGTATGTGTAGATAAGTCATGTGTATTTGTGGATGTGACAGCCTCTCTATTGGTCTCTCTTAGGAACAGCAAAAACTAGGGGTGTAACGCTATCCATATTCGTCCCGTCACGGTTCGGACGTCACGGTTCGGCACATGCAGTCACACAACGAATACGCCTTTTTTTTTTACGAGTGGGAAAAAAGTCTGTCATTCAAGGCACTATCCACTACACTATTTATAATCTAGGTCGCAGTATTGCGCCTAAAAGCTGTTTGTCAGCCGCCCTTAAACAACAAATGAAGAACAAGAAGAAACTCAACAACAAAACCAACAAAACGAACAAAATACAAGAAGAAGAAAAGTTAGTATGGCGAGTTCAGATAACACACAGAAGCTAGAACCCACCTGCTTCTTTTAAATCAGCTGTGTGGGAACATTTCGGGTTCCCTGTGGACTAAATAACGATGAAGTGTGCGAGTGGTGGATCGGACGAGGACGGTGTGTCGGCGTTGTTAGACAGCGGTGCGGTATGCTAATGGTAACACACGCCAAACATGCTAAATCATATCAGAAGGCATCACCCAGATTTGCCAATCACCGGAGCCCGGCAAAAGACAACATCAGTTCAACAGCTTATCCCCGCTGTTTTTAAGAAGCCAAGAGACATGAGAGCCGTGAGACCAAAATAAATAACGGAAGCTTTTGGCATATGTTTTTCAACGACTATGCGCTCTTGAAACACTTTATTATTTATGATGTAATATTTTCAAAACATTCTTTTTAGTTTTACAGCATGATGAAACCTTTTTGTTTGACATCAGCCATTATAGATAAAATGGCCATCTGAGTGTGTGTGGTACTGTTTGTGGTTTGTTTTTAACTGTTTAATACAGTTAATTATTCAAAATGTCAGAGTTCCTTATTTTTAAACTGAATTGCACTACTGTTCAAAAATAAATAACAAACCTGGAATTATGCATTTGGGACTTTTTTTGCTTTTTCTTGCTGTACCGAACCCGTACCGAACCGTGACCCCCAAACCAAGGTACGAACCAACCCGTGACTTCTGTGAACCGTTACACCCCTAGCAAAAACACATTCATATATTGTTAATAGGGCTGTCAAACGATTACAATTTTTAATCAGATTAATCACAGTTTAAAAATTAATTAATCATGATTAATCACCATTTGAACTATGTCCAAAATATACCATTTATTTATGTATATTGTTGTGGGAATGGAAAGATAAACGAAAGAAGGCGGATATATCCATTTAACATACAGTATCTATGTTTATTATAACATTTTTCTGCGTGTCAAAATGAAAGACAACCCACACACCTATCAATCATCAAACCGTGGGGTCTTAATTCATTACGTGTTGATTTCTATCAACGGGGGTATACTTCAGGAAAGTCGACAGAGGGGGGGGGGGGCTAGTGGAGTACTTCGTGACCACAGAGTGTGAACGTTGTGATCAGCTGTTTTAGCGCAGTTCTCCAGTGAAGGGGGGGGGTCTCCCTCCGCAGCCGGTTGGCGTAGTTTTGGCACAGTTCCGTTGTACAGACCGACGTTAACAGCAGCCCTGTCTGTGCACACGGAGACCGACTCTGTCGTCTGGTGATCTAACCGCCTTCTGGAAAAGCTTCACAAGTACGTCGGTACGCAAATGCGCTTTGTGATACAAGTGACGGTATGCATTTCAGATTACGTACATAACCTGCGTACCAGTTATGTGCACCCCTGTACCAGAGCCATATTATTACTATTATATGGCTCTGCCCTGTACTACAGCAAAAGTAGTCTCCGTAGGGACTTCCTGCAACAACACCATGCCGTTATCAAAGATGTTATATTGCGAAGACGATCACTACGTGACAAAAGTTTTCAAAACCGTGGCTACTGAAATCAATCTTACTAACTGCTGTCTGTGCAATTTACTCCGCGCGAGTTGGCAGACTTTATTTTGCTTACTTTAACATCATTTTTCATGGTGGGGCAAAGCCATTTCTTGGTATGGGTGTAGCCTACCCCAGCCATACCCTGGCGCTGCCACTGGTGGCACGTATGGGGCGGGCCATTCTGCACATGCGTTAAATGCGTTAAATATTTTAACGCAATTAATTCAAAAAATTAATTACCGCCGTTAACGCGATAATTTTGACAGCACTAATTGTTAATATAAGTTGTTTCTTCTACAGCTCAACAGATTGCCATTTCTGAGGGTGATGATCAGTATTTGGGAGTTTAAAAAGACTGATGTATTTTCTTTTGCCTGACATGTTGCAAACTCACAAAAAAAGTTGACATTAAGTATTTTAAAAGTAATGGTGACTGTCTTAAACCATCAACAAGGGTTCAACAATAAATTCCATATTGGGCTAAAAAAACTAGCATAATAACACATATACGGTATACACAAGATATTTAGAGGGACAATCAGCAGTACATTTGCATTTGTTCCTTGTCTTTGTTTATTGTGAACTATTGTATTCTGTGTTTTTGCACCAAAAAAGAAAATATGCACAAATGGATCATACATCTTCTAATTGGTTATACCAATTTGAAATATTTGACAAAGGATAAGGTGATTATTCTGTAGAAAATCACTTAAAGTTGGAAACAATACAAATACATCATACAGTGTGTGACCACAGGAAAGGTAGATGTAGATTATGAAGATGCAGTATGATTGAGTGAATGGATGAGAGGATCTGTAAATGTACAAGGGAGTAAAAACGACAGACGGAGAGAAATAAGCAGTATGTGTATGTGTGATGGGTTCTCCATAAGCTTCACTTTGGCAGGACACCAACAAAGCTCCTATAGCGGTTGTCAGGGTGAAGCATGACATAACACAGAAGACCTATTCCCAAAAACCACTCTACGTTTTCTCCTGTTCATGTTCTTTTAATATGACAACACAATTTAATGTTGTGCATGATTAATCCCCAAGAAGCTCAGGAGCCTTGGAGCTTCTTCTGTATCTTTCTGAGGACCCTTCAGTGGCACGGAGCCTCCCTGAACTGCTGCTACTGCTGCAGAACGAATGTTTTTTTAATAAGAGAACAACTCTGCATGACCAAAGGACTGTACTACGAAGCAGGATTTTCGCTTAGCTAACTTGAGGGAAAACTCGGGGTTTCCGGTCCTACAACGCTGGTTCTCTTTTTAGCAGGCTAGATCTCCATGGTAACTTATGCTGAGCGGCTAACCTGCCCCGGAGCAGGTTAGGTTGCAGGCTAAGAGCTCAACTCAGTGAAAGCACTGCTTGCTGACCAATCAGAGCTAAGTGGGCGGAGTTTAAAACGATCAAGTCATATTACAGGATAGACGAAAAACAGAAAAGCTGCCGTTGCAGGAAAGCCGGCCGGCAAAAATCACCGACTGTGTGAACATGAACATTAATAGAATATCACCTCCCATCTTCAGAGCAATCTGACTATTATAACATTAGCGTTAAGAAAGCTTACTTAAATATCTGCCACAACATAAGTAACCGGATCAGAGTAACATTAAGTACAGTCCGCGGCATATCACATCATAATGTATCATATATTTCCTTATCTGAGTCAGCTGAGCCGTATCTGGCCGTGCAACACTCAGTGTCACATACTGTATGCAGAAGTATTATTTTAAGCAACACATTAAGTTGACGAAACACTCGAGTCAAATGTAATTAAAGTCAGATCCACTTGTGTGTGAGACGGGGCAGTGATATCATAAACCTGTTAACCTCTTAAGCCCTGAGCCTGTTTTTCAGGTTTCAGGCTCGAAAATGCCACTAACACAACAAAGACTATATCTTCACTTCTAAAAGGGGTAAATTAATAATATTTTCTCTCAAAGCAAGGTTACATCTGTGCGTTGGATGTAGAAGTGTCAGAATCAATATAGATGTTTTTATTTTTAAAGTAAATGCAGATGGAACACAGTAAAAACATGTAAATTCTAATGTCCGCCTAAAAAAAACCCATTACTTATAGTAAAAACCACCCTTGAATGATGGGCTAGTAGACTAAAAGCTATAGGAATCCAAACTATAACATATAATAAGTACCCTGTATTAAGATTGATGCAAAACAAGTGACATTTGACCTTTTTAGAGAGATTTAGAAAAATAAAGTCCAAGCGGACTCACCTCTGGGTAATTTGGGAACCATCAGTTCCATTTGAACTTTTTCACTGTAAAAATCATTATATTACTTTGAATTATCACTATAGGTATTCATTCCATCCAAATACAACTGTTGTGAACAAAAAAAAAAAAAAAAAAAAACATAGGCCTACTCTGTTATCCTCTTACAGTGAGCCTCTGAATTAGCCCCGAGCGAAAAATGCTAACCTATTACTGCACTGAAAATCACTCCTAGCTCCCTTATTACTTATCCTAGCTGCACATCCAACACATTGTTTATGATCGTAAAGACACAGAATCTAACGGTGCCCACCTCAACACTGAAAGATACAAACTCGCGACGTTATCAACAAAAACGTACATCAAAACAAGTGGCGCTAGCGCTAATGCGCTAGGCTAACATGGCTCACCTTCCTCTTTGTCTGGTCTAAACTGGTCTTCAATGGCATTAACATGATAAAAACGATGATGTAGTTAATCCATAGGTTAATATCCAATGTGGCTGTGTCCCCTTTGAAATGTTCTGATAATCTATAAACAATAAAACTGCAATTCCGTTATCTGCTGTCCGCTCTGTGCTCCATGCGCTCTGGGTCCTGCAATTCCTGCTTCCTTAAGTAGTAAACAATAAGTAAAGTCTCCTGCGTAATGTACATAAGCTGGCTGGCATTCTTTATACTTTACGCAGGACCATATCTCTGGAACCCATTGGTCGATTTGGGTGATTTACACCTTTTTCTTAACCATTACATCCAATAGAATCGATGGGCAGTTCCCAAATCCACGTAAACATTACCATTGCGGACGTAATAAAGAAGCAAAGGAAACATATCTGAAAGTACAAGCCCGGACGGCAACACTTTATACCCAGTATATTGCCATAAATATGATGATGGATTATCAGTAAAAATGTCTACGTGACACAAAGACATTGGATTAACCTTGAGCGGTGTTTTTATTCCGTTGAACACAACTTTTGATCACAAATCAAAAAAGGTAAGAAGTAATTATTGTAATATTTTTGAAACTGGATGTTGTTTACTTTCTCTTTTCTGGCTGATAGCTCCAGGAATTCGAGGTCGTACAGTGATGACATTACATGTGTGGAATCTGTGGAGTCTCAGCTTTAAATCGTATATATCTTGTTTGTGCAGTTAAGATAGTAATAAGGGCATTTCTACCGTGAGTTCTGTGTAAAAAAGCGTTAGCATTAGTTAGCATTTTTTCGCTCAATGCTAATTCAAAGGCTTGGTATTACTCTTGTTTTTTTAGCTAACAATTGTTCTTATTGTCAGTTAGCGGAGTTTCTTACCTTTAAAAGGGTATGAAACATTAATAGTTTTATAAATGTTAAGAAGCCCTGAGACATAGTCTCATAAAAAACGGTGGGAGGGGTCCACTGGGGGGACCTTCGGGCTTAAGAGGTTAATGTACGCATTCAAACACTTGTTCTTTTACCAGCTGTATTCACCTTGCAGGTGCAACTATGTGGCTTTTATCCTGGATAAAGTGTTTAAGTCATGGATGTTTAAAGTTTAACTTCTTCATATGTCTAATATTATAGTTGACTTTTCATTCAGGAAGTATGACGCTGCGCTGTCAGTACGCTTGTCCATGTTTGTGATGGGTCGAATGCTCCAAATACCACCCCTTTCATGTGAATGCGCACCTAACTAGATAGGACACGGCTGGCTTGAGCGATCCACTTGATAACCCGCGTCGTAGTACAGTTTAGCGAGAGCGTGTATGTTTTTGATTAGGCCAACCGGCTAACTCAAACATATCCAGGTTAGGTTGAACCAGCTTCGTAGTACAGGCCTCAGGAATCGGAAGTTATCTTCCTTGGGTAAACATTGAATAGCAATCTGGGTTGGATGAGGTTTACGATAACATCTCTACAACTCATTAACTCCTAATCATTACTCAGCAATACATAAAACACAAAAAAACTTATTTCAGACGAAGATCAAAGGGGCCCAATTGGGTGCTTTGATTAATCCTGCACACACTGCAGGGGTAGATATTAAGGGTAAAATGCCACTGGCCCTCCGGGCCGGTGGATTTGTATTATCACTGGCCCTACCATTGTAACCACTGGCCCGGAGCATTCGTCCAAAAAAAACAATAATGAAGAAAATGAACACATTTATTGCCATAGTAATTTATGCACTAACTACATTACTACTTGTACAGGGTATATGCAGGAATCCTGAAGTCAAATTTAATACCTTTTAAGACCCTTTTTAAGACCCTTTCCATACATTTTAAGATCTCATCGCAACTTCTAGTTCTAACGGGTTACATTGGCGACACACTTTACCTCACATTTACTATATTGATTGTAAAATAGCACAACTAAACAGAGTGCAAACAGACTACTGAAGCCTCCTCTCCACATGAACTTCCACCTCTCTGTGAAGGTCAGGTTTAATGCAGTATGCTGCTTTGTTGCTTCTGTACTCTGTGCTCTTTCATTCCAGTAAAACTCCTCAGAAACCAGTAGAAACCAGTATTTGACCAATAAACAAAACAATTGACAAAACTTTGAACTATGAAATATATTAAACTTTGGTGAGCTTCAGCAGGGTAATAGGAGCTCCCTCACAAATACCCAGGGGTTAAATTGGGCTGGGGCTGTCCGGGGCTAAGCCCGGCACATAGGACGATGCTCTGACGTCATCACCCTCACACATTTGTCATATGTTTACAAAAAACGATATATATGTTAAGACTTTTCTCGTTCTTAATATAGACTATATTTAGGGTCGATATGTGTTGACCTTACTTTAAAATAGCAGATCTCTGTGACCGGATATAGTTTGGCTTAGACCCCGGCCCCACGAGGACGCATACAGTAAAACGCATACGCAAAAAAGTCTTCCGTTCACACGCATTCGATTCATTAACGTGTCCGTTCACACTAGACCGCTGGAAATGCTGGACACGCTGTAGTACATATGCCAGGCCTGTAAGTGGCGCTGCTGCCGCCACAAAATACACCAAAAACAGCGAAGAAGACCCCGGAGCATGGTCGCCCTTCTGTTTATTCTCCGCGGTGGACGGCGTGTTCTCCTCCTGCTGTATATCTCTCAGGTAGTCCACCAGCAGATAAACCCCCCCCCCCATAGAGCGGAGCAAGGCAACGAAACTTAAAATAAGAAGCAGCATTTTATGGCACGCTATGCATGGGGCCAACTTGAGGGGGTTTCCCGACATGTTGTTTCAGTAAATTAAAGGGTGTTTCATGTTGTCGTTGCTGTGGACCTTCTTAATACCTTGGAAAATGCCGTTTAATACTTTTTAATAGCCTTAATTTTCGCTAAATTGATTTATCAACTTTTAAGACTTTTTAAGACCCCGCGGACACCCTGTTGTACTACAACATTTGAACAATCAGTTCTTCCTCATTTTCCTCAATTGTTCATATTTGGTTTATTAAAATAATGATATTGTGGTCATTGTTAAAAAATGTCTGCTATTATTATGAGTATTATTATTAGTATAATGCACTTTCTGCCTTCCTGTCATTAGGAGTTAGAAATGTAATGGCTATGTAGTAGATTAGAACCTTCATTATCCTAAACTGCTGGGACATTTCCCTATAGCCAATACCTTTATATTTTCTACTCTTCACTTACTTGTCAGCATAAGTCGGCATTGATGTACATAGCTGTTACGTGCCGTAGTGGGTGCTGGTGTTTGGGTGTGTGTGTCTTTTTCTCTCTCCCTCTGATTCCCCAGGTGCAGCCTGATTGTCCCCAGGTGCAGCCTCTCCCCAGGTGCTCCCAATCCTCAATCAGGGCCTCCATATAGGACAGGAGGAAGGTTGCATTCGCTCTCCCCTTCTCCCCTGGCTGGATGTGTGCAGCGTGGTGTCCATGTCTCCAGTATATATTTTTGTGTCTAGATTTGTTTTGCAAGTTGGCTGGTGAGCCCTTTTTCTTTTGGTTAATTAAAGGACCAGCTTATGGCTTCAAAGATGTTTTCTCGTGCCTGGTCATTTCGGTGCTTTGTTACTTCCCTTCGTACTCATAGATTAGGAGGGAACGTAACAATAGCCGACAGAAAACCTTGTTTATATTGGCATCATATTGAGAGGTGCAGTGACGCGTCCTAAAACCAGGAAGTAAGCTGCTGGTTCCCTCGACAAAAAGCAATGGGATTTCTCCACAGGGTTTTGGAAAATAGCTGGAAATAAGGTCTGTGGAAAACAAACCTGTTAGATAAATGCACGTTTTGTTCAGCCGGATAATATCCACATGTCTACCCTACTTTTAAAATGTTCTAATCATAAATCTAATCGATTTTAGGATGCATCACTGTACCACTAAGCCAACTCCATTGATCAAGCTGGCTAAAACTTCCTCTCCCTCTTCTTCTCATGCTCCCCATCACTCTCCTTTAACTCCTCCGGTGACTTTCTTTTATTTGAAGATTGTTATTTGCTTGGCCGGTTACCGGTGGTATTAAAAACATTTTGGTGAATGGTTAGGTGGCGCGATAATCTGTAGTGAAGGAGCGCGCTCCCGCTCACGGGAGCCTGCTCGCACTGCGCTCCGCAGCAAACAGCCGTTTGCTTTTCACCCAACAATGACAACCGACTCACGAAACGCTATGTTGTAGCGTTAATAAACGAAACAATTTAACAAAATTGCTAATCAAAATACCAATACCACAGGACCATTTTTTTTTTTTAAAGCAAGATTTTTAGTGGCCCGAGCGGGCAAGTGGAAAGTACGTTATGCTGGCCCGGGTTGTCTAAATAGTGCTTCCGGGCCAGCGGGCCATTTATAATGTTGAGCCTTGCACTGCTGCACTCCAGCTGCAGGCTAGAAACCATATCCAGGCCAGCTGCTGGGAAATCTATTGTACTTTGCCTCCAAGCAAAGTACCACTGCCACTGCAGTCACCGCCACCGCCACTGCAGCCAAAACTGTGTCAGGCAACTATATTTATCTCTGAAATGTAAAAAGAAAAAAAAGTTTCTTCCCTGGAGTTACAATGTTTAATAAGTCAGAGAAAATTGCAGTCATCGTCATAGCCAAGTGATATTCTTAAGAACATACAAACACGGCCATGGTAGGTAAAAAACTGAACCAGGAAGTGCATACGACGACAATAACACAGTCATTGTAGTAAACTGAAATGACCAAAGTGTATCATTATGGGTGTGATAAGGAGTAGTGCTGATTTATTGCACACCCACAACTACAAGCACACACATACCATATATTATATGAGTGACAGCATCAACACGGCCTAGAAAAACAAGTGTCCAGTGGCAGTGTAGACATCTCACCCCTGATGTCACTTTCTAAGAGAGGTGGGACACTTCCTCTGAATGCTCAGGTCACTTGGTTACTGTGTGTGTGTGTGTGTGTGTGTGTGTGTGTGTGTGTGTGTGTGTGTGTGTGTGTGTGTGTGTGTGTGTGTGTGGCAGAGTGAAAGCTGACTGACTCCTGGTCAAATGACTTTGTGACTGTGAGATTGTGTCTTCTCTTTTTTACGGTCACTTCACAGGAGAATTCAAACAGTAGTTGTAGAATAGTGTGTGTGAGACCATTGCTCCAGCCACACTTCTTTTTTTTTTGTTCCAGCTGATATACAGAGACAGCTGAGTAGGGACTTTTAGCCCTTGCTCAGTTTCTCACACACACACACACACACACACACACACACACACACACACACACACACACACACACACACACACACACACACACACACACAACACACACACACACACACACACACACACACACACACACCTTTTGTCTCTAACAGTTAGAACAGCACCCCATTTCTCTGGGACTTTGACTGTTGGTCGGACAAATCCAGATATTTTAAGATGTTACCTACTATAAATTGGTATTACTTGACAGGTTTTAGACATTGTATAGACTAAACAATGAATCAGTTAATAACTTGGAAAAGAATATGCAGATCAGACAATATCAAAATGAGTTGCAGCCCTAAACTAGAGTTAGCTGAGCTTCAAGATTAGCAGGTAAAGCTTCTGCCGTCAGTGAGATATATTGTAGACCCTGAAACTTCTCCATGATTCTGCTACTTGACAACAAGAACTAGGGATCGACCGATATGGCTTTTTCAAGGCCGATACCGATTATTAGTAATCCAGGAGACCGATAACCGATATTTGGAACCGATATACATTTGCAGTAAAAAAAAAAATCTTGGTGTCAAAATGTAGAATAACACAAACTCCAACACAACTTCTTTGAAATGCATTTAAGCATAGCCTATATTATGTTTAATTAACTTTTAAACATCTTACAACTGGTTTCCTCTCTGTGCCCTTTTCTTTAGTGCAGCCGTCTGCTATGAGTTAGAGAGAGACAAGAAGTGGGGCTGCAGGCTGACATGCTTAACTAACAATAATGCTTAATTTATTATATCTGTCTATCTAGTATAAAATCCCAATAAGCTGCTAGCAACTGCAAAACACTAGTGCTAATGTTTTGCAAACTATTAAAAGTGAGGCTATTACAGTAGACCTAACGTTAGTCTAGTAGCCTCACTTCTAATATTTTGCTAAACATTTGCTAAATACATGTTGGCTAGCTAATGAGCTTCACATATCAACCTGAAAAACTGCGAGGCTCCACTCGCAGCCCCTCCCCCCCCCCCACCACAGTTACTCCGCTGCGAGACACTGCACGCACCCCCAACTCTGACTGACTTCCCGCATCCCTGTGTAACTGGGAAACTGATAGAATTGGATCATAAGATCGTGGTGTTTTTGCAACTTCAGCATAGGGGATAGGGATGTTTATTGAACTTCGGTTTAACACATGTATGGCTCTGCCGCTCAGCGCTGCTGCTTGCTTCAGTCTGTGTCTGCGTTCTTTCGCACCTGCCTGTAATCTGAGAAGGTCCCGCCTCTCTGGCTGGCTCCCGCCCGGAACATCTTCAGTAATAGCCTATCAGATAGCGCTGTGGGCGGGACATTGCTCGTGTACACAGAGTGGTGACTGCAGCCAGAGAAACGGCCGCATCAGAGCCAACGTTTTATCGGCAATTTGATTAAAAAAAGGCCGATACCGATAATCGGTCAAATGCGGAATATCGGCCCCGATAATCGGTCGACCCCTAACAAGAACCAGAACATATGTCAATGCTAATGGAAGCCTCCATCAGCCCTTAATGCATGCAGTATACTACAACATATTACTGCAGGGACTTCCTAACATCCTTGTTTGACAGGTTTGTGACGAGTCGTCCTGGTGCCCTACTTAGTATGTAACTTCTTACCCATACAAGTTGTTTGTCTTATCTTATAATAGTCATGGATTGGTTTATCTGCTTCAGTTACAGCTCACTCAGTAATCCCCCCACCTTATTAATCACCTGAGGGGATCTACTTCAAAAGGCACGCCATGCTACCGTGTGTCTGTGTGTGAGAGAAGAAGCAGAGATAATTCTAGGAAAGTGTCTATCCCAACATGAACACACGCACAGCATGGCCCTCCTTTAGTTAGTTTGCATGAAAGCAAAAGGGAAGCGGAGGGCCGAGACTTGGTTATCTGATACCTGTTCACACCCTGTAAATCAAAACTGCAAGTACGCCTATAGGGCAATCCTCCATTCTGTCATGTTGAGGTGTCATATCGTAAAAGCTACTTACCACATGTTCTTGTGTAAACTGTAGCAGTTAATAAAGTATGTAGACTATGTACACAAAGTGATAAAGCTATCAAAATGGTCATAAATGGACCACATAATGGTTGTTATGTTAGGCATGTGGCAATTATCTGACTGATAATGTTAAACTATAAAATGGTAAATCCCAATATAATAACTTTTTTTTTTACGTGTGTGTGTCCGTCCCAGTGTCCAGCTGCCATGGCACTAATCTCACAGAGATGCTATCGCTGACATTCCTCGCGGGCCATTCAAACTATTTCACCGAGCCACACACACACACACACACACACACACACACACACACACACACACACACACACACACACACACACACACACACACACACACACACACACACACACACACACACACACACACACACACACACACACACACACACACACACACACACACACACACACACACACACACACACACACACACACACACACACACACACACACACACACACACACACACACACACACACACACACACACACACACACACACACACACACACACACACACACACACACACACACACACTTCCTGGAGACTTATCCTAACCTTAACCATAACCAACACATGCCTAACCCTAACCCTTAACCTAAACCTAACCAAGTCTTCACCCTAAGATTAATGATTCCCCTCATACACCTGAGGTATTTTGTGTAAAACATCTCTTGTGCAGAAGGATCACACCTAAGCCCTCAGGGAATTCACAGGTTGTGTGAACAACATTTTAGAGAGTTGTGAAACCTGCAAGATAAATATGTGGAAGTGCTTCCAACGAGTCAAACATTGCTGCAAGGAGGCACTCACAGAAAAACTATTCTTCACTGATATGACTAATCGCATGCATCTGGTAAAACATGCATTCAAGTTGTAAAAGTAAATTCATTATTGTTTATAAGCATGCACTTCTGCCCATCTGACTATACAAAGTTACACACCCTCTTCTCTCATCACACATGTTGACCTTTCACAACTCAGGTAAATGCTAACTTGCATTGGAACTAATCTGTGTCGCGCTCTTTAAACGCACGTGTGTGTGTGTGTGTGTGTGTGTGTGTGTGTGTGTGTGTGTGTGTGTGTTTTATAATAAGTCTCAGGAGGCATACAGGTGCTGTTCAGTGATCCTATTAAGTAAAATGATCCTGTTAAACTATAATAACAAATATTTTCTGATGAGGGTCTTGTCATGACATAACTTAGATTTCAACAAATAATAAGTTCATAATTTACATTAAAAACAAAACAATAGCTAAATGTTTCTTATTACGCTACATTTAATATGCTAATCCAATTGTCCTGTTTTATGGCTGTCAACGTATATTATAAATTATAATAAAAACAATTCTGTAGTTACTGGTCCATTGTGGCGATATCTACGTACGCAACAGAAATACAGAAACATGGCTTCTGAAAAGTCACAGCCAGTCAGGGATAGATCAATAAATCAAATCTCTAGTGAGTGTTAAATGTTTCGAATAGAGGGTCTAATGTATAGCTTAGAGGAGTTGCTGATGCTGCAACACACTGTGGTCTCTAAGGTATTATAGCTGATGTTGGCAGCAAATGAATGGAAACACACACGTAGACTTGAAATGTAATCCTTAAATTTCCTCTTTGCCATCATGCCGTCCTCCGGATGCAACATCGGATGAGGCTGATGTGACTTAGATCAAAATAGTCAGATGACACAAGAGTACACACTGCTATATGTGGCCTTACAATATATGCTGATAAGTGTGGGTTGGAAAGTGAGGGATATATAATGGGATCATTTGCATACACGCCTTAAATACTTGTAAAGTAAGTGCTGACAGGCTGCTGTGATGTGGTCTTGCGAACAGAAGGAGTGCATGCATGTGTAGAATCATTATGTAATAGCATAGCCTCTTAGGCACGCCATCCCACATAGTACATTGGGAATAGTATCCTTTATACACATTAATAAA
Source organism: Pseudochaenichthys georgianus (assembly GCF_902827115.2). NCBI lineage: Eukaryota > Metazoa > Chordata > Actinopteri > Perciformes > Channichthyidae > Pseudochaenichthys > Pseudochaenichthys georgianus. The sequence goes on along the minus strand of NC_047522.1, from coordinate 9,642,931 downwards.
GCAGGAGGCAGTGTTGGACTGCAAGGGCTTTGCCATGTAACTGGAGAAACCCCCTGACAATGTTTGATGTCACTTTAACTCAGTCTCTATGTGTTTTAGAGCTTTCTTTAGCAATGACGTAAAACCATAATAGCCTCCAAAAATCTGTCTACTAGGTAACTCCCGGGTAAAGGATGAAGAGAGGATAACAAAGGATGGCTTTTTTGATCTTCTGATGGAAAGAAATCGATGGTGCTGAGGATTAGTGGACGGGGGTTGCCAGAGGGAGGGAGAGGGCCATGGGGTTCATGAGAAAAAAAACACATGGTAAGAAACAAGAGAAACAAGAGAGAAAACTGCTTCCTGCATGAGTTTGTGTAAATCGTTTTTTTAAAGATGAGAGAAACTGAAATGAATTGGTTGGGTTTGAGGTAAGAAAATGGTTCAATCTGATTAAACACTGGTTCCTTGGTTTGATTTTGGGATGTTGGGAATGGCTGAAAACAGAATCTTACCATCAAGGATTGCATGAACTGTCAAATATCAAGTACATTCCTTTGCTTGCAAACCTGAGCTGACAGTGAAAGTACATGCTGTTCTAAGTTTGACTTGTCATCTGAGTTTGAGCCATCACAATGTCGAGAGCCTGTAGGTTCTGTCCAAAATACTGCACGCACAACTTTCTCTGCATCTTGCACCACTTAAATGTTGCAACAAGTCCCATCAGTGCTTTATTATGACAGTTATATTGTTTGATAATGTCTTGTTGTCATGCTGATTGTAATCCATCAATGATCTTGTTTCGCTATATAAAAAAAGGTTGTGTGGTGGCACCACAGACCATCCATCCATCCATCCATCCATCTTCTCCCGCTTATCCGTGGTCGGGTCGCGGGGGTAGCAGTTCTAGCCGAGAGCCCCAAACTTCCTTTTCCCTGGTCACATCAACCAGCTCTGACTGAGAGATCCCAAGGCGCTCCCAGGCCAGCGAAGAGATATAATTCCTCCACCTGGTCCTAGGTCTACCCCTTGGTCTCTTCCCAGCTGGACGTGCCTGGAACACCTCCCTAGGGAGGCGCCCAGGTGGCATCCTAACTAGGTGCCCGAACCACCTCAACTGGCTCCTTTCGACGCGAAGGAGGAGCGGCTCAACTCCGAGTCGGATGACCGAACTTCTCACCTTATCCCTAAGGGACACCAGCCACCCTGCGGAGAAAACCCATCTCGGCCGCTTGTATCCGCGATCTCGTTCTTTCGGTCATGACCACCACAGACCAATTACTGTGATATGAATGTCCTCACTAAGTAACAAACATATTTAAAAAGGTACACTTAGGAGCTTTTGACCACCAGAACGACCATCACAACCATTTTTAGGGAATAATTGGTCAATTTCGGAGAAGAAAATTGGGCAATATTTTCAATTCATAAAATTATTTTAAGGAAGTATGTTCACTGAGAGCAAATGCATCCACTTCAAATCTCTATGTTCTTACTATTTAAATGTCTGCATACAATAGAACTTTAGAGGTTATGTTTTCCCATGCAAGTGCAATGCATATATCTGGAAACACTTATTTGACACTTAAGTGGCAGCAATACAGAAAGGGAAGAAAAGAGGTTGAGTAAGATCTACATAAAGAAACAAAGCAGAAAGATACATAGAAAGATGGAAAGAAGTGGGAGAGAGGGGAGCAGCTCATCAGCTGACATCACAGCAGTGGTACTCATTTGACAAGTTAGCTGTGCAAGTAAATATGTCTATAAGAAGGCTGTTGTCCATTTCCAACAAATAGTAGTTAGCAGTTAGCACAATTATGCAGTCGGACATGTCTGAATCTGTGTGTTGTCGATCAGTCCTTGCCCTACTAATTTGCTTCTAACAGCCACAGCGTGTCTCTGATGTTTGGCTCCATTCATAGAGCTCCACTTAAGGCAATGTTAATATGTGCCCTGTGTGTGTGTGTGTGTGTGTGTGTGTGTGTGTGTGTGTGTGTGTGTGTGTGTGTGTGTGTGTGTGTGTGTGTGTGTGTGTGTGTGTGTGTGTGTGTGTGTGTGTGTGTGTGTGTGTGTGTGTGTGTGTGTGTGTGTGTGTGTGTGTGTGTGTGTGTGTGTGTGTGTGTGCTTCCTGCTGCTCTCACACCCATACAGTGCCTTGATGAAACTCACAGTGGGCTTGTGTGTGAGTGAAAGGGCTAGTGTTTAATCCTGTGTGTGTGTGTGTGTGTGTGTGTGTGTGTGTGTGTGTGTGTGTGTGTGTGTGTGTGTGTGTGTGTGTGTGTGTGTGTGTGTGTGTGTGTGTGTGTGTGTGTGTGTGTGTGTGTGTGTGTGTGTGTGTGTGTGTGTGTGTGTGTGAGCGTTGCCTTCTGTTGCTAATAGACTTACACAGGACTCGCAGGACATATTTGTATAATTCAACACTTGCTGCAGCTCATCAGTGTGCATGTTAGAAAACAAAGACAAACAAGCAGACAGACAGACAGACAGGCAGACAGGCAGACAGGCAGACAGGCAGACAGGCAGACAGGCAGACAGACAGACAGACAGACAGACAGACAGACAGGCAGGCAGGCAGGCAGGCAGGCAGGCAGACAGACAGACAGACAGACAGGCAGGCAGGCAGGCAGACAGACAGACAGGCAGGCAGACAGACAGGCAGACAGGCAGACAGGCAGACAGGCAGACAGGCAGACAGATGTCCACAATCTCCACCATGTCACCCTGCCATTGGAAAAGTCCAACACTAGCAGGCAGCAACTGAATGGATTCTCTGTATGTCCTCATAGTGACGCCTACATAGAATCAGAAACACACACAAAGTATTTTTTGGGAACTATGCCCTATTGTTGCAGACTCAGAGTGAGGCTGAGCACATCACAATGGAATGCAAAGCAGCACATACACACACACACTCTCAGACAGACACATGGAGGTCAAACTCTAATCGCAAAACAAACACTGTCACACACAGGTAGTGGACACACACTCACCCAGGGCTGCAACATGTCACAGTCTATTCCCTACAGTGTGTCCACTCTGCAGCTTGGTCTGCAGTAATACAGTAATATTGTGGATTTTACATGACAGAAAAAGGAATTCTCAGTCTGCCCTGTAAACTTGAATTCCTCACATTCCTACTGGTTGTACACAGCTATTTGAGTTTCTTTGCATTTCTCGCCAAAACTCTATTCCTTCTTATAATATTACAAAAAATAAAGATGTATAACAGATATCAAATGGACAGTTAGCCGTGTGAACGGGCAATAGAAAGGAAACTTTCCAATTCCACTTCCTTTTGAATGTTAAACACTGCAATATTGTGTTGAGCAATATAAATACAAGTGGATGCCATTGACTCGCATTGCATTGCATTGCATATTTATATTTGCATTATTAAATAAGACAAGTTATTAAATTGTAAAGCTGATTCTTTTAATATAACATTTGATTACAACAGGCCTGTGATCACCTCTAATAAAACATTTAAAGTAGGGCTGGGCGATTAATTTGCATTTTTACTTTCCTACGGTTTGTGAAATGGCTGAACCGAAAAATCGCGATTTTAAAACATTTCTAGACTCCGCAGATTTGTTTTTGCTTTAAGGGACTCCGTAGTAGCTTACACTCTCACTTTCCAGAATGCGCACAAAACTCAGCCACATTGCCTGTGACTACCCGATCTGCAGCTCTGCCCGATCTGCTGTTGTTATGCTGTGTTCGTTGTTGAGCATAACAGAGGACTCAGACATTGTACATTACATATATAACTAAACACGCCTTTTCTACTCCTCATCTCTTTCATGACTTTTCATTTAATATGGTTTTGAACGCTGTAATCAATACTCAAGACAGGAAAAACTTCACGGCTGGTTTCATTTCTGGTAGTTCCGGTTGTTGTCTCATGCTACCCACGTCTGTAAACAAACGTATTCAAATAAACTGTGCCTTCATTTAATATTCAGCAATAATAATATCTCGACGTCTATACAGTAGTTGTAGTGTTGAAATCAGTAGGTTTCGGTGTGCAACACTCCGTGTCATATCGCTATTAAATTCACCTCTATAGTAAATGGTATATTAGCCACATGCTAAATGCTAACCGGAGATGAAGGATTTTCAGAATAAAAGCTTAACAACTGCGCACGAGAACTTCTGGTTTTTCAGTATAAAACAGCATTTAAACTGACGGTATGTTTAAGGTACTTTATGTCATCAAAAACATTGATTTTAATTTATAACACTGTGCGCATGTGCAGAGCTGCAGATCGGGTAGTCACATAGCCTACTACAATCACATTCACCGCTTCACCGACAGATGTACCATAAAAATGTCCACGAACACAGATGAAGAACTCATTCCTAAAAAAGGTGCTACTTCAGTTGTATGGAAGTGGTTCGGGTACAAGCGGTCATACATAGAACAAACAACTGTTCTGTGTAAGGTCTGTGGAAAGACAACTTCCTAGAAAGTTAAAGGGATGTTATTTTGTTTGAGGGTATTTTTTTATTATTCATTTCATTATCATTATTTATTATTTGTTGCATTTCATTTTACAAGTTTTTTCAGGGATGGCCTACAAGAGATTTTTTTTTCAGTTTGATTTAAAAAAAATCTTTGCACATTAATGACAACCAAGTGCCGTGGTGCTGTTTTTATTTTATTTTTTTTATTCTTGAACAACTGATTTGTTCACATAGGCCTAGACTACTTGGTAATCTCATTTATTTGTATTGTGTTAATAAAGAAAATATGTATTTACATTTTGCCTTGGTCTGGTTTGTTTAGAAAAAAACAGAAAAAAATCGAGGTTTAAATCGAAAATTGTCCATTAGTTAGAAAAAAAAAAATCGAGATTTTATTTTTAGGCCAAATCGCCCAGCCCTAATTTAAAGATGAATGGCTACAGATTGTCCCATGTAATAGAAAAAAGGCGTTTCCAATAACCAATAATACATAGTACACTTTGAAGCCAATTGAAGCACTAAAGATGGAGAATTCCTTCTATTAAATGTCTGGTTTATATAATGTTCCGATTTTAAAATGTTAGAATTTAGATTTTAGAATTTTATCAAATTCCCTGTCTTTTTCTTATCTAAAAATCACCTATTAATCACCTCTGCCCATCCGTCCATCTGTGCAGTAGCCAACGTTTCACCCTGCTGTTTAATTCCCCGGTTGGCAGCAGTAAAGCTGACGCACTGGTCCAGCTGCTACTGTTGTGAGGGGTGGGGGGGGATTACAGCGACCGGCTCACTCGGTCCCATCCCATTCTTCCTCTCCGCTCTCCATCATTTCATTCACTCAATCTGCCGTTGTCACGCAATCTCAAAGTCCCTGGCCACCGAACACACACATTATACGTTAAGTACGTGCGCATGCAGACTAACCTACTCATGGAATTATTTGTGGGTGTGTTTGGCTGCCAAAGAAATACAGCACTATGAAATCACCAAATCATATTACCGGCTTGTGGGTCATTGAAAAAGGAATGCCATATTTAAATTCAATGGTAACAAGACTTAGTTAAAAAAAAAAATCTGGAATTTGTTACGCCGTACACCTACAAAGCTACAACTAGTTACAGTCTATGACAGGAGTGTTCAACTAAAATTCAATGAGGTCCAGTTAGAGAAAATGTCCCCATGCAAAGGTCCGGAACATCAAAATGTCTAAGTTGCTTTATGAATTAGTGTGATATATATTGAAGTAGCCTGTAGCTTTATCAACGTCTGCATGTAATCAACAACTGACTACCAATCAAATAAAGAAAGTACAATTCATAAACAACAATATTTATTGTCAATTAACATTGAACTATACATATATACAGTAATGTGGATATGTGTAATGTTCCTCTCGGGCTGCATTTAAAAATAGGAGAAAATAAATAAAATAGCTTTTGAAAATATGTGCATCTTAAAAGTGCTTAATTTTAGATAAATAAAATAAAGTGTTGCAGCAGCTTGAGTTTCCATTTTTCTTTGTCAACCGTTTCACATCATGACTCAACAGTTTTAGCCGATGATAGAACAATATCAGTCTTTACACATCATAACAATTGAACAGTTTTAAAGTTTCTCTTTCTTTCCCTCTTATATTGCAGTCCCTCCAGCGTTTCCACCAGGGGTCTTGCAGTCATTTGACGCCCTTATTCAGCTCGGGACGCCCTGAACTCGAGCCGAGGGCGTCCAAAAATATTAATAATTCGAGAGAAGATCGAGAGTTTTTATCGCTTGAAATAACAAAAAGGAAAAAGGACAAGGACATCCCTCTGTTGGAGGGGCAAAGGAGTCTGGTGGGATTATTTTCGGAGTATTGAAGATCGTTTCCCCGACATCGGCGGTGCCTGCAACAGGACAACACGGAACGTGAGCGAATTTGGACGCGATGAGCGGTGCTAGTGGAGCATGCGAGTGAGCTGCGAGCACCAGAGCCTCGCAGCGGGGAAACTGAGGCTCCGTGGTAAACTGTGGTAACATTAAGAGCCGTTTGGGAGCCGAAACAGCCGGCGCTTTAAGAGAGCTGAGCCAAATGATCCGGCTCACTAACGTGAAAAGACAGTATAAGGGACGGCCCACGTAAAAATTCAAGCATCCCCCCCCCCTCTCGGGGTGGACGCCCTCTCAGCCCTGGTCTGGCGGAAACACTGAGTCCCTCAATCACTTTTTTTTAATTCAGTGCGAGAATTGAGCTTGAGCTTGTCCTGCCAGGAGTTTGGGTCAGAAAGCTGGGCTGAAATGGTGTCGGGGCCATTCTCATACACAAGCAGGTGCTCATTGGTTAGCCTCGGTTAGCCTGCCCTGGATTTAATTTTGATCCTGGTGGACTGATCACATTGGGCTCTGAGACTGCTTATTTGTTGTGACCTCAGTTCTGACTTGAGAGAGAATGTTTGGTCAAACACTTTGTGTTTTGTCTCATAGTGGCGTTTTGGCACTTTTAATGAGCGCCACGGTCTCTGAACAAATGAGACAAACTGGTGCTGTGCTCCCAGTGGGCAGGGTGAACATGAATGAGTCCGTCCACTCAGGGTTAAAAGCTCTGTTCTCACTGTCCACTTTCCTCTTCTTGGAGAGCGCCATGTGTAAATATTTGTGTCTCTCCCTGTCTGCCGCTAACACGCCTGTTCACTCTCCTCTCCGCTTCTCTCCTTGTATCGCTAATTATTCTCTTCACTCACTTTCCTCTCCGCTTCTCTCTGCCGCGCTCTCGTCTCTTCTTCTGTGTTTCTCTCCCTGTATCGCTCTCTTGTCTCTTCTTCTGTGTTTCTCTCCCTGTATCGCTCTCTTGTCTCTTCTTCTGTGTTTCTCTCCCTGTATCGCTCACTCGTCTCTTTCGCCCCCTGTCGGTGGCGGTTAAAATATAATTGCCCCGTCAAAATTGAAATCCCCTATTAATGTATTGATTATAGGTCCGGGTCCGTATAGGTCGGCGTCTGGGTCCGGACCGTGATACGCCTGTTGCCGACCCCTGGTCTATGAGATACTATTGTAACAATGAAATGTTTGAAGTCTGTCATTATTTCTCACACAAAGCTAACAAATGTTTTCCTTTGATTATTTGTAAGTGACTAGTAGAGCTTGACAGTTCAAAAGCAGTGTCTGGTGTTCTGAGCTGATAATACAATTCCAGAGGACAGTGCCTTTAAACGAATGCAGATTGTGCAAAATACGTAGATTTCAACCATTTCCTTCTGATTTGCTTTGAGTGTCATGACAGTATTTTGAAGTGTAGTTAGGAAAAGGTTAAAAATCGTTGGAGCTAGGTCAAGACTATTACATTTGAGTGTGAGGTTAGGGAGTAATTCATGAACATAGATATATTTGCAATCATTAAATCGTTTTGGTTTCTTGAACAGAATGATGATAGCTAGTTGTGAAAGGATGTTAGTGGTTTAATGGTGGAGGCTAATGCCTTATGAAAGATGATAAATCTTTGCATGCATACATGTTGAAGCTGTATTATATCTAGTCTGTCTAGAGCGTTAAAGATAACCCAATAGGTCTACTTAAGTTTTAATGGTGGCTGAAAATCCTTTATTTTATCTAGTTCATTATCTTGTATCCTTACTCTGAGGTATACGCAGAGTTTAAAGCTTTTATAGCTTGTTTGCTGTGTTGTATGTATCATCCAACATCAGCATGGGTTCTGGGAAACTGACAAAGACTGAACAACTAATCGATTATTTGAAATTAATAATCATTAGTTACAGCCCTAGAAGGGTTTGCAAGCCCCGAGCAATCCCATGGCCTTCGTAAAACATTTAAAAGCTGAGATATTGACTGGAAATGAAAATCAATAATAAGTGATGATAAATACAGTAATTCAAGGAAACAAGAGAGGCTATCCTGAGGCGCGAAAGGAAACCGATAAAATCAACCCTGCATTTCATACAGCATAGAAAGAATGAGCGCATGGATTTATTTGGATCCGACTTTACTTCAAGTCAAGAATATTTAAAAAAAGACAACAAATGACAAGTACCATTGAACAGAAAAAACAATAATGACCTGTCTTTCCACCTGTCTAACCCTAACCACCATTTGCCTCACCACAAGCTAGGTTTCCTTATTATTAACCACAACTGTGGACTGGAGAATACACAAATGGTGCCAAATTCCGGTTTAACAGATACTTATATACAAAACTGCTGAATCGCAACTAATCTGGGTCAGGGAAATAAAAACCTGTGTAATGCAATCCTTATCGATGAGTCATCCGTCATTGATACAGCTACATTGATTTGGCAGTAAACAACAAAATGTTTCACAGATCCACTTGGTGTTCAATACTAATGGAAAGCATAACGGGCAGCGCTGGAGCTATTTGCCACTGTGGAGTATGGATCTCTACAGACCATAAAGGCTCTCCCTAGGTCAAGCTGTCTGGTACACATGCTCTCACTAATTACATGGCAGTCAACCAATCCTACACAATTAATAAGCTAGCAGCAAGCTTAACCATCTCTCTATCAGGGCTGGGAGAAAGACTTGAATACAAGATGTGGTTATCTTTCTTGTAGTTGCATGTATTCTATTGAACATATACAGTAAAGCAAAAACAATCTAATTAAAGTGTGATGCTATTACAAGTGTATTGTGTAATGACATATCACCAAAGAACACAACTCTATAACTGATGTGACAAGCTACAGTCTCCTAATGAAGCAGGCATCCCATAGTGTAACCTTGTAACAGCTGATGTTTACTAGCAAGACACAATTAAGGCTAAGGCTGAAATTAGACTGACATTAACCTTTGGAGAAACTAGAATTACTGCCTCGTGGTTTATGCCTTCATCAACCAAACAAGTAGTTTGGATCCATGTCTGTCACTGTCACTTTATTCTCCCTTTATTCTTAGTTGTTATAATTAGCAAATTCATTCTTGCATTATGCTCCAAAACTAGTTTTGTGAGTTCACAATGACCTGGACTTTTGTCAACCAAAATGTAATGAGATCATTCTTGATTTCAAGTGGTTGTTTGTGCCAAAATTAAACAAATTCCTTCCAGGGGTTTTGAGGTATTGGGTTCAAGAGAATAGGTTGGATAGACTTTCACAGTCATGGATGTTATATTATTACTTAGGGTTTCCTCCTTCCTATAAACCTCTCCTACAGCAGAATCAGGGGAGGCTACGTTCCAGCAAAGTTTCTCAAACATACAATCTGACATCCACTTAACCTAGCATTTGGAAAGGTATGTGGTGGTGAGAAGGAAGGAAGTGTTTAAACTCTCTCAAGCTCTTTTCCCATTCTTCTCACAGATACTTTGGTCAGAGGTGCCCATGTATGCCTTTGGGGATATAAAGTGTGTTACTATTTCAAAGATTGTTGCAACTTGCCCATCGCAAGGGCAATTTCACCCCGTTTGTGTGTATGGCGAATCTCAACAGTCCAGGCACAAAACAGAAACCATGACAATACTCCCAATGACTAGCTCAGGAAAAGGTGGAGGAGCATCATTATGTAAGGGTAATAATGCAGAGATTGTCCCAGACTAAACTGCCCTCAGCAGCAGATTTGTTTGGCAGCACAGGAACAAATGGATAATGGATTTCTTATGCTTCCTGATTCCTAGACAGAGGTCGGGATGAAGCCGCTTGCTGACCTTGAAGAGGGTATCCTGCAGAGATTGGATTTCCTGCACCTCAGTTTTAACCGTGACTAACCTTTGACTTGGACAATCTACCTCCCAAATAAGCTTCAACGGCCAAGGTCACATAATTGTAAAGGATATTCAATGACATGTTTCAGATTAATTATGACTCCCAGTAGTATTAGGGATGTAACGAAACCAAAAACTCACGGTACGATAATATTGCGATAAAAAGTCCACGGTACGATATTTTTCGCGATATTGAAATCTGATCTGATTTGTACAGCATTTTAGTAGGATAGTAGTATTTTAAAGTGTCAACAATATAATAATCAGACCCTGCAATAGAATAAATTAAGTTTCACTTTAGTTTTTCAAGTAACTCACCTCTAACTCACTCACTCAGCATCATCAAGGTTATCTTTTAGGAATATGAGCATGTCCACATTTCCAGCTAGAAGCTGGGATGTTTGGGCGTTTACAATATCCCCTGCTGTGGAAAAAACTCTCTTGCTTGGTACTGATGTTGCTGGGACAGAGAGATATACTTTGGCCATGGGTGACAGCAGTGGGTAAAACTGTGCATTGTCTCTCCACCACTTCAAAAACAATACAGTTTTTGCCAAGAAGGTGATGCTTATTGACAGGGCGAGATATAAATATACTGTTGGTACTTGGTACTTGTCAATGTCTCTAGGTATGTACATGTAGCCCTGTAAATATGATGTCCTATATTGTTATCTCAGTGTGAGAAAAAGTTTTTAGAGAGAGAGAGAGAGTACTTGTCCATGGACAAGTGAGTTTGGAAATTTACTTGTCCGAATACATTTTTCACTTGTCCAGAATGGACACAAATTGGGGCCACTGGAATCTTCTTCTTCGTCATCATATTTTACATTTTCCCACGTTTTTTACGACACCGCTAACGTAAATGAGCGGTAAGATTTTACTGCATCACACAAACATTGGGTATCGTTTGGATTTTAACGATTCCGGTTCTGCTTTTCGATTCCGGTTATTTTTGGTTTTCAATTCCGGTTCTTTGAGAGGGTAAATAAGTCCCATGACAAACTGGGAGAAAAATATATTTATGAAAACATTAAGTCAAATCTGTATTCCTATTTACAAATCACTTCATACTGTTGAATTTCTTACGGTTATTGAATACAATTATACAAAAATAATCTCTGCATTGTTAAGTTAGTTCTAAGTGGTGCAGTTTGAGAATGTACAATTGGCCCAGTCTCCTCTGATGTTACACTGCAACCTACCTGTGAGACAGAGTCCAACCACACATGTCCAACACATAGGACATAACCTAATAATAATAATAATAATGACACATTAGATGTATAGCCTATAGGCCTAGCGCTTTTCTACAACTCAAAGACGCTTGCACGCTTACACATGTCCTGCAATACACATGCTGCAGCTGCCCAGCTGCTCACTGTTTGTAAAAGTAAATACATAGTATTTTAATTTCAATAATGTACTTTATATACTCTGCTTCATAAAAAATACTGACATCCCTGTGCTCCTCCGAGTCTGGGGGTCCGGGGATGTGAGGACACAGACAGGGAGGCTGCTTTACTTCATAAAGGAAATGGTGGTCAATATTAACAACATAGGAGTTAAAACGCTTAATAACCTTCATTATGTGTTAGAGAAAGAACATAAGAAAGTTTGACAAAGATGAGGCTGTTAAACGGGCAGCGGATCTGCTGTGTGTAGAAAGAGAGAGAGAGAGACGCTGAGCTGCACCGTGCAGCGATCAGCTGATACGGAGCATAGAGAGAGAGAGCTGCAGTCCGCTGGGCTCGGCCTCGCCTCCTGTCCTCACAACTCTTATTAATCCCGTACGTACAATTTGCGAATGAGTTCTGCCTTTTGTAAACTGAATGTATCAATAATTTGCCGAAAAACGTCACTTGTCCGCCGGACAAGTCAATTGAAAGATCTACTTGTCCGATATTGTAAATAACACGTCCCGGACGGTGGGACCAGGGTTTCCGCTAGGATTTTTTCTTGCCGGTCAAATGTCCGGGCAGAATTTATTTTACCGGACTAATTTGAAACTTACCGGTCATATTTCAATAATAATAACAGTTGTGTAGCAGAGTTTCCGGACTATGAGCAGATATGCTTCAGTTTAAAACTCAGTTCACGGGGCTCATTTTTATATTGCTTCAGTTGAGCCCCATTAACTGAGTTTTAAACATCACTTTAAATGGAAGATCACCATAGGCCCCGCCCACTCGATCGGATCGGCGATCGGTATCGGCCGATACTGATTCCGGCGATCGGCCCCAAAATTGGCGATCGGAGCATCCCTAGTATTTGGTCCTTTGTGTTGAAGGAAAACAATGGAGGACTTTGAAAGCATCAAATGTCAAGTCTTTTTCTGTGCCCTTCATCATCCTCTATAATAATCACATCAGTGAAAATCAAACAATTTGTCAAACATATGAAAGCCTTTGAAATAATTATATATCTTTCTACTTGGGACTTTCAGAAAAGAAACATGACATTCTGGACTGCCTGCTTTGTTCCATGGCCTGATTTTTAAAAACAGAAAGCATTACTAATTTATCCCAACCCCCAAGTGTATAAAGCATGTTTCGTGATCAACCTCCAAATGTGACTAGAACACAGAGCGGTAGAAAAGAGTGAACAATCCAGTTGTTACAAAGAGCTTCAATAATATATTGGATGACTTTCTATATACATTAAATCTTTCCCATTGGACTCATAAAGTCACTTTGATGGCATCAAATCCAATTGGCAATGAGTGATGATGTAAATGCAACTCTTCCTGCTTATAATACAGGTTAAAACAGCTTTTCTTCATGTGGATGCAGATAACAAATTGATATACATTATATTTGAATAGACAATAATCACCTGAACTGGACATGGGGCAGGCTATCAAATTAATATTTTTTGTTTGGCTAGTCTAACCATACTTTACACATGCTGGGTTTGTTGGTGGGGAAGCCAATGATATGCAGTGTTACATTTGAACATGATGCTTTAATAAACTTTAGATAACAATACACTTTAAAGGTCCCATGTCATGGCCATTTCCACTGATCATAATTCCATTGTTGAGCTCTACTAGAATAGATTTATACTGTGCAATTTTCCAAACTCACATTGGTTTCGCATACAGCATCTCTGTAAAGTATGTGTATTCAGTAGGGATGTCCCGATCACCTTTTTTTGCTCCCGAGCCGATTCCGATCATTTGATTTTGACAATATGCCGATACCGATTTTTCCCGATCCGATCTTTATGCAATGCATTAAGAGAAAAAAAAAAGGTAACAGATAACGGCTGGTCATCCAACGCGATGAAGTCAGCTATCTTGGCTGTTATTGTGTTGGCCTTTTCACTGTTCTGGGGCAGTTTCTCTTTCCTTTTAAAAGTCTCTGAAAGTGTCGGTTGTTTCAGTGCCGTTACCCGAGTGGCCGCTGTGTACTCGTCGTGTTGTTGTTGGTGTTTGTTTCTCAGGTGGCGTATTAGATTGGTCGTGTTGAACGTAGCTCTGTTCTTTCCACCACGCGGAACCTCTGCCTTGCAAACATTGCATCTGGCTGTTACACTGCCTTCGCTTTCAATTTTATAATACTTCCAAACTCCTGACATTTTCTCTGTCCCGACTCCCGAGTCACCAGCTGAGCGTAGCCTCTCGATAGCTTACTGCTACTATTAGACACTGCGCCCACTCTGTTGCCAGATTTCAGAGAAATAAGCAACCAGGTTTATGAAAACAAGCCCAAAGAAAGCAACACATACATGATGTTGTGTAATTTAAACCAAAACTAAGTCCTCAGGATGACTTTAAGACGTGAACATGGTCATTTTTGTTTTGTAACATTAAATAAAAAAAAAAAAAATTATAAAAAAAAAAAAAAAAAAAAATCCCGATCCCTGATTTTTTTCTTCCGATCCCCGATCTTTTGAAAATCACGTGATCGGCTCCGATCCCCGATCACGTGATCGGATCGGGACATCTCTAGTATTCAGTAGGGGTGTAACGGTTCACAAACATTTCGGTTCGGTACGTACCTCGGTTTTTAGGTCACGGTTCGGTTCGGTACGTTTTCGGTACAGCAGAAAAAATTATCACAAAACATAACATATTTTTTTTAAATTATTATTAAACTGTGAATAATGTTTTCACTCAAATAAAATAAACATTAAGGTGCAGCATTTCGATGAACTGAAATAATCTGTATTTGAACTTTACTGTACTAGTAGCCTACTCACAAAACATAAACTATTAGTTTTGGGTTTTTAATTATTATTAAACTATGAATATTCACTCAAATAAATATAAAATATAACAAACATTAAGGTGCAGCTTTTCGATGAACTGAAATAATCTGTATTTGAACTGTACTGTACTAGCACCTAAGCAGCCAGTTAGACATAATGACTTGCTTGTCATTGTATTTTCATGTTGTTTGAAAGAAAGATGAACTTGTCCACATTGCTTGCCGAAAGGGAAGATCTGCTGGCACTAGCAATGTCTCCTGCTGTGGAGAACACCCTCTCGCTAGGGACAGAGGTAGTAGCAGATACAGCCAGGTAGCGCTTTGCTAACATGGCAACATAAGGATATTTGCCGTTTGTAATAGCTTTGGCTCGGTCTGAAGTTTTTGCGAGTGGTGGAGGCTTAAATGCTAGCGGGAGTTGGGTTTGCACTTCAGTCTTTTGGTACCGGTGATATTCACGTTCGGGTGATGCCTTTTCAAATGAGTGTGCAAGTGTGATGTGTTGCCAGCCGCGTAACCAATTTTAGTTGAACAATGCCGACAAACAGCGTTGGTTCGGTCCACCTGTCTTTGTCCGTCATCCTTGTTCGTAACTGCGAAACCAAAATGTTCCCAAACCGGACACTTCAATGATGCTGGAGGATTTTCGAGCTCAACTTTATCTGCGTTCGCCATTTCGACAGTTCCTCAAATTACTGACAACATTTGAACGCATCCCTCTGACCAGTTCGTCCAATGAAATGACTTGCTCGCTCTATGACGCGTTGATCACAATGGGAGCAAATTACTCTGAATGCTGCGACGCAGCACCTGAGAATGCTTCCAAGAAGTTGTTCACGTTCTCATTTTTTTACGTTTAACGTTATATGCGTTCGGTACACTTCGGTACACACGTGTACCGAACCGAAGGGCCCGTACCGAATAATTTCGGTACGGGTACGTGTACCGTTACACCCCTAGTATTCAGCAGTATTCACTCTCTCCACTAAACGGCTCGTTGCAGCTCTTGCCCCCCCTCCCTGTGAGCCCAGTGTGCTCCGATTGGTCGGGACTAGGGTTGCCAGAAACTGACCATGATCAAAATCGATTATTCGGCAGCCCTGGCGAATAATAATCGATTATTCGACCGATTCTACCGATATTAGGCTGTAGCCTGTATTATTAATAATAGCAGCATTGCAATAAATAAATTGTGCGCGCATCGCGCATCTTCATATGGATGCACTCAAAACGCATTGTTGAGGTTGAGCTGTGATAGACCAACGTCTTTTCGCAGAGCTTGCATTTAACTTCCTTTGGACTTGAAAGTTCGAAGTAGTTCCACGAGGAGGAACTCTTTTTACCTGCCGCTTTGTTCATCTTTAGTTCCAGAGGGAGAGGGGGGATGGGGACGGGGTCGGTGTGTAGCGTGCTGCAGCAGCAGTCTGCTCTGCATGCAGGCTTCCTCCAAGTTTACAGTAAAACAAACTGGTGGTGTGACCAATGGCCATTTACAATTATTAATACTATTACTATTATTAGCATTATGCTATATTTTGGTTGAAACTAAGCCAGAAAAAAAAAAAAACATAAATAATAATAAAAATATATATAAATAAAATCGATTTTTAAAAATAATATTCGATTATGGAGACTGTAACGAATATTCGAATAATCGAATAATCACTGGCATCCCTAGTCGGGACCAGTCGGGACGTTGTGAATCGCGCTGAGCTCCGTGGAGGTGTGATTTCCTTGTTTAGCGATACACAGCGAAACACAGCCAAACTCATCCTGAGCACACACAAAGTCACAGCCGAAGTAAAAACAATAAGTGTGGCTTGATATTGAGTAAGAAAAAGGTTGATAAACGCTGTGAGAATGGGTCTGCAGAGAGAATTTCGCCGCGATCCCAACTGTTTGTAATCAGCCTGCAGCCAGGGAGGAGAGATCAGCAGAGCTGCCTGCACTGAGTGTGTGAGGAAGTCCGTGGATTGGTCAATTTGGACCAATCAGCAGGGGCTTAACGTAACGGCTCCGCGGACGTAACGTAACGGCTCCACGGATTGGTCCATTTCGTTCCGGGTACGGATGACATCATGCGTACCCGGAAGAATCAAATGGATAATGACGTATCTCCAACGAGGCGTTTTGGGGAGGTATTTTCTGTGTTAAGAGTTTTACTCGCTACAGGGTGTACTTTGAGGGTTTTGACTCTGCACACATAGTTTACATGCATAAAAACCTTCATAACACACAAGGGGACGGGTTATAACCGGAAAAGCATGACATGGGACCTTTAAATAAAAAAGGGCACAAAGTTATGTGAAGAAGCCTTTGAGGCTGTTTTCAAAAACAGTTCAGCTCAATTGTGGCTATGGTTCCCTTATGCCCCTTTCACACCAGCGCTTTTTCAGCTCCGGCTCGGAGCTGGAGCCTGAAAAGCGCCGGTTTTTCCTGTTCACACCGCAGCGGCGCCGGCTCCGGAATCGGGTTCACTTCCAGCTCCAAAAAATTGTCGGTCCAGAGGCAAGAGCTTCGGAGCTAAGAGGTGGCGTCGCTTACGTCTCTCTTACGTCGAGGCGTGCAGGAAACTAAACCCACCTCCCCTGAACATGGGTCGACTGTTATGCCTGCCTACAAGCAGTAGTGCTTATAAACACACTTTATAAAGTCAGGCAACACTAACCAGGCTTCGTGTGATTCTGTTTATTTGTACCTTACTTTGACCATCCGTTCACTGTTATCGACCATTGTGGAGAGAGGCAGACGTGTTGTTTTGTATTATTGCAGCTATCGGATGCAAGTAGTCAGTTTAGCTTCGGTTGCTATGCTAACATCACCCGTTTTATACCAGAGAAACTTTCATAACAGCGTTGTGATACCAAACAGTGTCAATTCAGACTGACACACATTCACTTAGGCTAAGGGGAACTGGGGATATGCATCAGCTGCTTGTGTGAGTTGGACAGTGAATACTTTAGAGCGGCCGCTGCAGTGTGAGCTAACCGGGAGCTAACGGGAGAATAAACTCCCGTGGAAGAGCAGCCAATACTGCAGCGGTCGGTAAATGCTGCAGAAACACATTAATAAACAATGAACCACGGCACTCTGGAGCAAAGTATAAGGTTGGAGAAGTCGTTATTCAATTTATTCTGGCTTTGTGTGATTAAAAGCAACACGATCATCGACCCGACGCAGTTCCCCGTTGTTGTTGTGAGCGCCGTAATGGCTGCCGTTGGGGAGCAAATCAGCGATGTAAACGGTGACGTCATGACGCAGCAGGGGCAGCTCTGGGGCGCCAGTGGGCGGTGTGAACAGAGCGGGAGCTGAAAAGGGAAACCGGAGCTGAACCAGAAAAGCTCCCGCTCGGAGCTAGAAACTGAAAAGCGCTGGTGTGAAAGCCACAATATAGATGTTTTGGTACATCATACATGACAGTGGTATATACCAATGGTATTCCTATTTTTTATTTTATTAAATACTGTACAATCAAGACATAACTTATCCATGCACTGTCTGATATGGCTGCATGGTCATTATTGTTAAAGTCTTGTTAAATCCACTTTTTCATGTATTTTATACATAAACATGTCAGCACTTTTAAAACAGGGCTGAAACAGAGGGGATTATGGGATGCTACAATGCATGATCTGTTGGGTATTTTGAGCCAAACACTTCAGAGACACGTTTTGAATATCTGAGACCTATTATATATTGATGAAAAACAGTATAACAGGGGACCTTTAAATACATTCACTGCAAATGAGCTACTGAAACAAACATTACCATTTGGTAAAGTGAAATGCTGTGTGCACCAATGGGGGCACACATAATCATCCCACCAACTATACAGTTAAACAAAGCTCTCTTCTCAAAGTCAACATCTGTTCTGACATTAGATTTTGGCACACATGCTTAGTTGATGATTTGGCCAATTTGAACTGACAGTGGGTCATTTGTTACAGAGCAGGCTATTTTGGTAAAAACACAGTTTCAGCTTTAGCACATGTCATTCCAAACCACAGGAAATAAAGACAATTTTTTTTAACTTGCCAGTATTTATTTGGGTTTACATTTGCAGTGCATGGCAGAGCTTTTTTCCGGAATGCAAAACTGTCCAACACTATACAACTACTAAGAGTGGCATTTCAAATTGCAAGAGGTTGCTGAAAGGTTGGGTCTATGCATTTATAAATGCGTTAGGGAATAAAACAGATGTTCTTTTTTTCCTGAGCATTTTCATCATTGGAAATATCTGCTCTAGTGGGATTAGTCCTGCTGTGGTATTTCTATAAAACGGTTGCAATAAATGCTTTTCAAGGTAGTTTCTCCTCTTTAAGAGTCTCAACAGGCAGAGCTTCTGATTTTAAGTTACACCACTTCCTCTATCATATAGAAGTGAAAACACAACAGTAAAATACTGCAAACACATGCAGCATCAGATCAAAGCTGCTTGAGACTGCACTGCCTACTAGGAAATTAGATTTATGATGTGGCCTTGTACTTTCACCACCAACACACACAGGTCAATTACGGTACAATTAAGTTATTTGAGTTGATATATAGCGTGTGTACCTTTCAAAATAAGAGCCTGTGGTGGACAGAGAGGACTTTATCTGCCGTTCTCTCATGCTGAAGTGTGTGTGTTGCAGGGTAGCAGGGAGAGATGCAGCAAAGGGCAAACTGACATTTCATGAGGGGTTTGATCCCAAGGTGGCAGAGCATGTGTTTCAACTCTCTTTAACCCCTGAGTATTGTTTAACTTTACACAGAGACACTGGAGCTGATTATTTCGGACACTCTTGGGAAGGTTGGTGACCGACCGCTGTGTCCTGTTGTCCTAACACATGATCACTTTGGCGGGCTTACAGTGAAGCGACAAGCACCAGGGACATTTTAGGGACGCAATTGGATCAGGTCCATAATGAATTCAGGGCCTGAGATCAGTCCCGCGTTATTTCCCACTCAGTAATCTGGCTGGGGAAGGATTGGAGAGTAATCTGGATAGAAGGCGGGAGAGAGAGAGGGATGGAGAGAGAGAGAGAGAGAGAGAGAGAGAGAGAGAGAGAGAGAGAGAGAGAGAGAGAGAGAGAGAGAGGACAATCCTTTCTGCTCAGTTCCTCTTCACATCGTCAATTTATGGGTTAAAATGGGTTATAATGTTTTAGTGCTGGTGTGAACAGTTAGTTTTTGATGGATGGATGACAATCTAACTGCAAGCTGAATCATATTGAGATAATACAGGTACAGTTTTTAAAGGTGCTTTAGACCACATTTCATTCTGTTCATCAGAAATCAGCTATACAAGGACTTTGCTAACTAGGGTATATCATAACTGAGTTATAACAATTGAGCAGACTGTGGGCTGGACCATGACACGCAGTCAAAAGCTTCTTTTTTTTTAAAAAGCAAGTAAATGTACCTTTCATTTGGAATTGTTGGGGGGATGTGGGTAATTAGTTGCGAGTGATTTTGCATATATTAAACATGTGATGATAATCTTTGGATCAATATTTCAACAGCCCCAGAAGTAAAACCAACTATGCTATGTACTTCACGTAGAAGGAATTGGAAAAAAGGGATCGAGAGAATAGTATTTCAAGCTGATAAGCAGTGATAACATATATTTAGCTTTGATTTGTAGTCAATCAGGTTCTACTGAAGAATGTACTTCTAACCAATCATGTAAAAGTGATATTGTAATATGAAATAAGAAGGAAGTTCATGCGTACATAGCCAATAGGGCCTATATGGAGCTCAACTACAGTATGCTATATAAATACAGTATAACAGTAGCTCTGCTAGCACACTGTAAATGAATGGACAGAGGCGGACATATTCAAGCTAGCTTGCACAACTTCGCTCCTCCGTCCACTGTGACAGTGCAACTTCACCATGAGCACCCATGCTGCCTCAAGTACTGTCGGGAATTTCGGAATAACCATATTCAGTTGTAAATATGACTGGGAAAGTATACTATTCATAGTCAGTGTAGGCAATGCTAACTAATGTGCAATGTAGCTACAATTCTACTGCGCATACAGCCCTTTTTGAAAGTAAGAGTTTCCGAGGGCACCTGAAGGCAGCATTATCCTACAACACTACACCGTCGCTGTGATGCGTGCTGTGAGATCACTCATCCAAAATCACCGTCGCTTCACTGCTACAAAGACCGGAGCTTCCCGCCCACTTCCTTTGAGCTGTCTGCTAACAACGCACGTTCCCAAACACTGAGAGAAGAACAAAATGTTCATATTTTAACTTGACTCACCGTTAGTTGTCTGCTTTTTGACAGTTTGTAGGGAGTCTGCGAGCGTCGCTGTCACCGCTACGATCCGCCCACCCGAGTGTGCACTCCGCTGGCCGCAGACAAATATGCTCCTCCCCGGAGAAGCTCTGCCCCAATCATGGCTCAATGTCGATGACTGGCTTTTGTCTTATCCAATAGAATCAAAGCTAAACTTTGAGTGACGAAGGATATATCCAATCATTGCCTCCAAACTATGGGCAGGTCCTTCGTCGTCACCAGACGTACTTTTGATAGACACCTCGAAGGCACAATGGAGAAGTTTGACTCCTTATACGGGACGTTGCCGGTCCAATAGCCGAAGGGGACAGGCTTTGGCCGGCCAAGGCCCAGGAAGACGCCCTTATATCGTACAGATCACTGGAATGTCACCATGAGTAATTGAAGAAAATAGAGACACTCCGGTTTTAAACTACAAATTACATACATATTAACCTGTATTGACGACGGCCCAGGTGTAGCCTTAGTTTCATTTTTCGATCATTAAGTCTGTATTCTACAAATACATAGTAATAGTTAAGCACAACAGCTTTTATGGCAAATCATAATTATGTTTAGAACTGCAGATACTGACAATAAATTATATGTATTGCGAATGGAAATGCATTGTCACATTTGATCTCGTTCTCACATTATATCCGCCCATTTTCCCGTGAGAGACAGTCACATTACAATAACTTTCCATATAAAAAACCTGAAAGGGGAAACATCTAAAGCAGCTAAACTTCCAAATGGTTCAACCTCACATAATGTAGTTTTTTAGTGACACCTAGTGGTGAAAATCGCAAACAACAGTCCCCGTGTGCCTCTTACTCTAAATTTGCATCATTTGTCTGTGATGTCAGATTATATATATATTCTGACATCCTAGATAAATGAATATACTCTGCTCTACCCATCCAAAACCCCATCCCTCAGGAAATCTTTCCCAAAACACAGCCATGACTGCACTGATATGCAGAGCAAGTTACTCACCTTTTGAGGATTCCAAATGTTATTAGTTATCTACTTTTTTAACTTGCCGTACAAGTGTCTTTGAGTATCTTGAAAAACGATGCAGAAGTGACTGTTTTGTTTGTTTGTTTGTTTGTAAGAAAGTCAGAGCTCAGTCTACAATAGAGGTCTCCAAAAGCCATGAAATACTTTTTTGGTATTTTTTGGTATGTTGGGTTATAGGGAAGAGGAGAAAGAAAGGAAGCAGCCATGGGAAATATTATTTAAGCATTGAAAACCTGGGGGTTTTAATTTAACAACGTTTTCATTCAGGTGAGACGACACAGATTGTTCTTCACTTAAAATATGTGATAAAAACAACAATCCTTCAAAATAAGATACAAATCAGTCATTACTTTGCTTTCAAAGAGGTTTATTGAAAGAAATATTATTGAAATATTATAAAGTTCAACCGTTAATAATGCTATCACACAATCAGAACCTAAAGCTTCACCATTTCCCCATCTTTAACATTTGATATGAATAAAGCACTGCATTGTCCAGCCCAGTATTATAAACCAACAGGTAATATTCCAGGGACTGCAATAGAGTACACATCACTGAAAAGATTAACCATTTTCAAAACATTTGTGAGAGTTTTTAAGCAACATAACTCTTTTCAGCAAAATGTGTTTAATAAATGCTTTTGCTAACAGATTTTAACCCCTCATGCACTGATAAGAAAGTAAGATGTGGTCAAAAACTGCACTCGGATATGTTGATAACAGTCAGTCTCCAGAGCCTGTCTCAGATGGGCAGAAGTAGTTTTGTATTCACTTGATTTCATTTGTAGGTAAGAGTGGAAACAGGAGAAATCAAGCGCCCCGAGATATGTGGGAAAAAGTTATGCCCAGGACAGCCTCACATGCATCACTCCATTACAATCAAAGATACAAATATACAATGGAATATTGTATCACTATATTTGCAGCTATTCAGTAACCATCTCTTCCATGATCTGGAAGTTGTATGTATATATATGTATATATAAATATCCCATAACCTGGAATAATTCAGTGTTTCACTCTACACACAGTTTGCAAGCATACAGCGAAAATCAGCTGCTTTGCACGTCAAACCTTAGCATTGCCTGATGGTTCTCAGTGCAGCATGCAAGTAAAAATGTGCACGATATTAAAAGTATTTAGCATCTTCATCCTAATCACATTTCATATCCATTTTAACCATGGAGAGCTGTATCCACTTCTTTGTCCCCCCCCAATAAGGTGATTATTTTAATAAGAAATTAGAGCAGACTTTATTTGTTTAGTATATTTTCGTCTATGTTATTTTGCATTTCAAAGCATGCCAAATAAATGTTTCAGTTTCTGCATAGTGCTGGCTATACGAGTGCCAAAGAGCTTGATTCCTTTACAAGTAGAAGAAGGTATGTACAGGCAAGGAGTGACAGAGCAGATCCAGTGTTGTGTACACGTTACCAAACCCCCCCCCCCTCTCCCCAAGTGCTCAAAAATATCTACAAATACACGACTCAAGTCTGTCGGAACTCAGAGAAAGTTGAACAGGGCTGAACAAAGCTCAGCATTGTGGAAGAGCCAATAAGGAAGGGGTGTATGTGTGTGTGTGTGTGTGTGTGTGTGTGTGTGTGTGTGTGTGACGGTGTACACTGTTTTTTATTTTAATGTTTGTGTGTATTCAAATGAAAAGGAAAAACTATCCTCCTTATTAAACCCCTCCCCCAAGCCCACAAACCACCCATTACTCAGTCCCGTAAAGACGATTGGTTTTCAAAGTGCACCCCAGACTGTTATATTAATGCATTATGCATTACATAAATGTATTCTGTAGCATTGAGTATTCCACTAAAGTCTACAAGGAAGGAGAGTCGACAATAACCACATTCTAGTTGTGAGGTCATAGATCTGAATTTAAAGACATAGTTCGGGCCACTATGTGACTGTTATTGAACAGTAACAAAACTCTCGCTACAGAATGTGTGATGGCGAGGAGGAGAGCCCGCTTTCGAAAATCACCTCAGCACTGGACTGTAGAATGAACACAACATATTCACTGGTTGGGAAAATGTTTAGATTGATTTGTTATAGGCCCTTGTTCTTGGTGACCACAGGAAGGGAGTACTGTTGGAAACATAGTAATGGTAATGGGCAGGGGCGCCGCCAGGAATGTTGGGCCCCATGAAAAGATATCACATTGGTTACTTAAAGGTCCCATGTCATGCTTTTCCGGTTAATACCCGTCCCTTTGTGTGTTATGAAGGTTTTTATGCATGTAAACCGTCTGCATAGTCAAAAACCCTCAAAGTACACCCTGTAGGGAGTAAAACTCTAACACAGACCTCCCCAAAACGCATTTTACATTGTTTACTTCCCGCACCCTCTGCCAGCATTTCACGAAATAAAGCTTCCCAAAGCTTTCAGCGTGTACATCGTAGGGCACTGAAGAACGATGCTGTTCCTACTTTGTTTGGACCAGCGGGAGATTCGGGTACACAACTTGTAAGTATTCATTGTTGTTTGTGTATTTATGATGTTTAAAACAAACAAGCTACCACAACTGTTTAAATGGGTAAACGTTTTTCAGGCTACTACGTTGGGATCGTGGAGAAATGCTCTCCGCAGACCCATGCTCACAGCGTTATAAACCTTTATCTTACTCAATATCAAGCCACACTTATTGTTTTTATTTCGGCTGTGAGTGTTTGTGTGTGCTCAGGGTGAGTTTTGCTTGTTCTCGCTGTATCGCCGACACGGAAGCCTGTCTGCTCCTCGCAGCAGCTCATAGCAGCTGTGAGCAGTAACGAGCCTCAACGTCCTGACCAATCAGAGCACACTGGGCTCACAGGGAGGGGGGGGGGCAGGAGCTCCAACAAGCCGTTTAGGACAGAGAGTGAATACCGGTGAATACACATATTTTACAGAGATGCTGTATGAGAAACCAATGTGAGTTTGGAAAATTGCACAGTATAAATCTATTTTAGTATACCTCAACAATGGAATTATGATCAGTAGAAATTACCATGACATGGGACCTTTAAACATTTTTTTCTTAATGTTCTAAAATAGTTTGGGCCCCTGTCAGTGACAGGCCCTTAGAATCGTGGTAATGAGTGTCAGCAAAGTAAAACACAACAACAAGCAGAGAGGCTTCAGTAGTAAGAAGGACATTTTCACAGAATGCTTAAAAGGGGGTCCTATAAACTTTACCCCAACAGTGATCCAATTACGATCACAATTGCACCCCAAAAAATGATGTTAAGTCACTTTGAAGAATGTCGTTGGTTGAAATTTAAAATCACAGATCAATCAATTCACATGTTTCTAAAATCACCAATGATCATGTGTTACAGCATTCTCTTGCTTTGGTTGGATACTAAAGTGCACCTTTAACAAAGTGTGACATCACCTGCTCACATGCAGCCACACGGTCCAATCACTGTGCAGGAGAGATGCTGAATATACAGGGACAGGTAAAGCAGGCCATGTGAATTGAATGTGGCTTTGTGTGCAATTGCAAATTGATCAGCTTAGAATTATTAAAAGTTATTATGACAATCATGTGTACCAGTCACAAAGCACTTTATAAATAGTGAATAATGCTTGTTCATTTCAGGATTATTATTAAGAACACATGGGGAGGGACACAAAGCTTTCACTTGCTGCACCTAATGACCCAAGACTAAATGATAAAACACAGGCAATCAAAAAAAATCCTTCAACAATAAATAAATACAATAGCTCAGACCAGCAAGCAGCAGTACAATCTTCACAATTCTTCTTTAAAGTGGAACTCCACTCGAGTTAAGGTTACAATGTTAAAGTCTTTCCGTTCTCATTGGTTTTGAAATCTGAAACAACATAAAATGAACCTTCTAACATCAACGACACATTCCTGAGTCTTTATAAACATCTGCACTGTAAGAAATAAAGTGCTAAACGGACGCAGTTAAGCTGCTACAAGTCTTAACTGTTTAAAGGACTATTGCACTTCAGTCAGCGTTCCCTCCTCTGTCGGGACGTTTCAGTTTCAGTACAGGTCAGGAGAATACACGGATCATTTTGTATCAGGGAAGACCATTTGAAGATCTTATGGGTTTTTCATCTTGGCAACTTCAAACTTAAAAAAAACGGATGAAAGTGGAAGATATTACAGACATTTTTACTATAGGGGTTTTCATTGCACCTGCTCTTATTATAATGTGCCTTTTTGTCAGCCCTGAGGTACAGAAGAGGATTAGGGCCACATGAAAAAAAAAATGTGGGGAAAGAATTCTGACTTTAATCTCAGAATTCTAACCCTTCTCAGAACTGAATCATGTGGCCCTAATCCTCTTCCGTACCGAGGTAAATCCATTCCTTAAACAAAATAATTTGCTTTATATAGAAGCTTAGTGTGTTGGTGGACATCTGATCATGACATGACAGGAATAAACTCCAAAAAACGGTGGTGCTGAAGTACAATTTATTCTTCCTGGCATCACTTTTGTCATTGTGACATTTCTGGATAAGTATTATAAAACCTATGTTGTAAAGTTTTTTTTGTGCCGTCTCATTTTAAATCGCTCAATCTGTCATTGTACTGTTCAAACCAGCCATTAAACCAGTGTGCGGCAAAGAAAACAAACGTGTCCTAGAGACGTTAGGATCCAGTGAACCTTACAGTGTGTGGAAGCAAAACGCACTAAACGCCATGCTCTGCAAACGAGGACCAACATGTAACACGTGAAAAGATTCAGACCCGAACTAATCACATGCATAATACGATTAAAGCACACTCACTTCTTTGCCAGTGTTTGCATATTGTACTGTACACAGAATAATGGCGCATTCGGCTGGTCGTTGTAAACTGGCAAACTTATATATTGTATATTTACGCATCACAAGACAGACTATGTACAAGGTGAAAGCATTCAGGGTGAAAAGAAAAAGTAAGGACCAATGAAATCTGAGGTAGCAAATTCACTAGGAAACACTAGAATCACTTTTTTTTCCTGTATGCATGTGCTTTGATGTTTAGAAATGAAAGCTGGCCAGTGTTATGTCTTCATATTTTCACAAGTTGTCTGTTTCACAATAATGTCACAACTCATTGAGTTAAATGAGTGTTTTGCTTGTTTAACTATTAATAGTTAGCTGATTTCGGTGCGCTGTCCTCGTGGTAAACCTCTAAGTTTGCCAGTTTACCTGTTAGTGATACGGCCTGAGCATGCCATAGGTTCTTCACTCTCTAGCAAATCTGTACAATGTGTGTGTTAGGGCAGCTGATATGTTCATCGAAACAAATTCATGGCTTTTAACCCTTCAGTTCCCACCCCTGAGGTGCAAACCAGCCAATCCAGTGCGCTCTTGGGAAGAGGGAAGCGTTAGCTCCGCCTCCTGGGGCAGGACGTCAGGGGGGAGGAACCAATGACAGAACGGGACAGCAGGTTTCCTGTTAGGCCAGCTAACACTATAGT
Organism: Pseudochaenichthys georgianus; assembly: GCF_902827115.2. Lineage (NCBI taxonomy): Eukaryota > Metazoa > Chordata > Actinopteri > Perciformes > Channichthyidae > Pseudochaenichthys > Pseudochaenichthys georgianus. Next base: position 9,615,860 of record NC_047522.1, on the reverse strand, counting down.
TTACCAACCAGTTTGTGAGTTTATCGGAAGCGCCACGGACATATAGAATAGAATAATATCAATAGGATTTTCAGTGCAAGACGTAAATGGCTACTTGTTTCGTCGTTATTCTGTCCGTTGATGTCTTGTTCTTGTCAGTCATCCAACATAGGACACAGCAGTAAAGGGATTCTTCTACAGGATGTGATCTACAGGGTAGCAGTCACTCGTGTGTGTGACGTGTCCTCCTTCAGCAGAGGTCCAGACCGGTTCAGTCCGGTTTGACTGTGTTCATTACGAGGCAGAGCTCCTCTCTGCTCTGTTTGTGGTTTTGGTTAAAGGTTGTAATGGAGTTCAGAAGAAAGGGTGCGGGTGACCTGTGGGAGAGAGAGACAGAGAGAGGCCTTACCCTCCCCCCCCCCCGCCTGGTTCTGAGCGAGAGGTCAGAGGTGAAACATCAGTAGCTGGGTTTTGGTGGTAGTACAGTAGGGGCCTTTTCATCTCCCAACAGGAGGGACTGCAGGATAAAACATCACCCCTCCTCTCTCTGTGTCCCCCCCTCCATCCCACTCTCCCTTAGCTCCCCCCCGGGTCAGAGCCGTGTCTATGTGTTGTCCGTGAGTCCAGAGGTGTCTGTGATTCCTGGAGGGACAGCCTCCTTTGGGTTTCAGAATCGAGGGATGATACCTGTGTTCCAGCTGCCCCCAAACACACCCCTAAACTGAAGTCTAACCCTAAGCTGGACCCCGCTGCTGACCCACTCTCTATATTTACCCTCAAACCTGGGCCCAGTCCCAGCTCAAGGCTGTCCAGTCCGGAGGGGGCGAGCTGGCCCTGCTCAGTGATGAGGGGGGGGTCCTGGGGCTGCAGGGAGTCCCGGCCCGGAAACCCTTCAAATTCCTGGGAATCCAAGATCTGCAAGAACAGTGAACTCAGGTCAATGTGACGAGTTACTTATTTGTCTTATTACTTAGACCCTCCAGAAAAACACGATTCTGCGATCGCAGAATTTACCGCATAATCAGCAAAATGGCGCAGAATTTTAAAAGGCCGCATATTTATCAAAAGGCTGCATAATCCCCGCATTTTTCCACACAAAGTTGAGGGGGAAAAAAGTTAACTCGTCTTGACGTGAAGTGATGATGATGATGACGCAACGTCATCAGCTCGCGGCGCGCATCACAGAAGGTAAACAACACCGTAGAGTGAAAGTATGGAGCTCACGCGAGAGAGAAAACACCAAGATGAAAAAATCTAATCCATCTCATTTACCGACGAACATTTCTGCTAAAGACCGGGCAAAGCAGTACCCCGATGTCTTGCACGAAAGTGGGGGGAAACTATTCTGCACCCCGTGCAACTGTGTGTTGGAGCATAATAGAACATCGACGGTGACGACCCACTTTGATTCATTCAAACATTCGAAAATGCTTTCTGCTGCTGCGGACAAGAAAGCCAAACAACTCACGTTCACCGAGGCATCAACCTCCAAAACCCTTTCGAGGGCTACAAGAAACGAGGTGAGTAGCCTACAAGATTGAAGCTGGTCAGATAACGAACGAGTAAATGAAAACAGAATGAGGCGGAGAAGTGTGTGTGTGTGTGTGTTTGACAATAAATAAACATTGAATGTGTTTAATTGAATAGTAAAGGGGTTTAACGTTAATGGCAGGTTGTGTGCATATTTCATATTTCACATATTTCACAACTTTCCGCAATTTCACCGCATAACATCATTAAACATGCAGGGTTTTTAACCCTGCATGTTTAATCACATAATCAAGGATTTTAGCCCGCGTTTTTCTGGTCACATAGTGCTACATTGTTGTGTTGTGAAAAGCAACCCCAATTGCTGTGATGCATCCTAATCATGTTTAATATGCAAATAGAAATCATCTAAGTATGTACAACATTTGAATTATATAATGAATGTAAAAACAGAATATAAGCCAAATGATGCAATAAATGTTTAACCATTATAGAAACTCAGCATGTAGGCTATATTTGATATGCTGCAAGCTTTAGCCTAATGCTTATGATTATAAGCTACTGAAACCATATTAAAATCAAATCTGCACTCCACAGAATGTCAAGTATGCATGTATGAAACCATCTGCTCCACCTGTGAGAAGGAGGCCAGGTTCTCTGCCTCGAGAGGAGTAACAGGCTCCACCAGCCTCACTCCTGGACATGGTGCTGGGCCGGGACCTGGGCAGGGGGAGACCTGTGAGAGGAAACATCTCATTACTCCATCTCTCAATAAAGCCTGAGTCAGTGTCTGATAATTATACATTTCTTCCGTCCTGACTCCTGTTGTGTGAATTAGTCTTCAAACAAAGATTGTTTGTCCACTGTGACAACAATCATCTTACTTTTACGTGTGTGTGTGTGTGTGTGTGTGTGTGTGTGTGTGTGTGTGTGTGTGTGTGTGTGTGTGTGTGTGTGTGTGTGTGTGTGTGTGTGTGTGTGTGTGTGTGTGTGTGTGTATTACCTGAGGTGGTGATGAGATAGCGCTGTAGGCGGGGGGGACCAGGGCCATCTGTCTCTGCAGCAGCTGCATGATCGCTCCTATGTCCGTTGACATGCGACTCTCCAACCTGCACACATTATGCAATTGGTGAACATATTTTATAAACTACTTCCTTTAATACAGTTTATTAATGTTATTGAATACATTTTAAGTGCATATGTTATCTAGGACATTTAGATTAAGAGCTATCTGATGTAATCTAAAATGTAAATGTCATAGATGCTAGTAAACAGCTAGTAGGTCTGAATCATAGCGACTTAGAATCCCAGATCTCATCAGTGAAGTTAGTGTGTGTTTGAACATCCAAGGCTGCTGTCAAATATGTAGAAACATATTGTTAAAAAGGTTATTGCAGTAACTTTCCTTTCAAAGTGCCTAACTTCTCTAAACTCAGTTTTTCTTATGTTACATTTATCTTTGCACCCTGTGGTCATTATCTTACTTTTGGAGCCGTTACAATACAGTTTCCTCACAGGGAGGCTGAAGTTGTATTTCATCTTATAGGAATATTGGCATTATGGTCACGTGGTCACAGTGGAGACATACATAATTCAGCTACACACAGGAGGTGAACGTTTTCGCATTACATCTACCATATCTAAGGCTTCTATAAAGCTAATTAGGACTTAGATCTCTTGGTTATCTTTCTAAACTCCAGCAGAGACTTCCTCATATGTGCAGATATTTTAAGTACAGGGGAAAATCTGTTCTCCCACACACCTCTACTCCCCTCACATACACCTTCAGCTAGCTGACACATACTACCCATCCCTTAAAACTCTGAGCAATCAGCTGGAGGCGCCGCCAGCTTCCGAGCTAAAGACCAGCACAGAGACAGCCTGTGCTGCAACGCGACCAGACAAAGGAACGTCTTCCAGGACGAGGACCTTCTATTTTTTAACTGCGTTGGAGGAGAGACACTTCCTACATAGACTGCAGGGTTTTTAGCAGGGACATCAATATATGGTAGAAGGGTGGACACAAAGGGTAACAGCAGCCAACACATGAATGCACACAAACTAGAACACACACACACACACACACACACACAGCCCGTCCCACCTGTTGAGCTGTTTCTGCAGCATTTCCAAGCGTGTGTCCACCTGGTTGCGTTGCTGTCGGTTCAGGCTGTGCAGCGGCGTGTTGAGGTTCGGAGGGGAGGCCAGGCTGCAGCTGGGAACCTCCTGGTACTGCCCGCCCCCCCGACTCTCCCCCCAGAAACTAAAGATGTGGGACACACCTGAGAAGGCACCTGTTTGGAGAAGAAGGAGTGCAGGGAGTTTTTGTTAATCGTTGGGTAGGCCTTACCTCAGAATTCACAACATCTCTGTCCTGTTTTACCTGACAGGGCATTGCAGGTGTTCCCTGTCTTGGGCTCTCCATCACCCTCCGTGTTCTCATTGAAGTTCAGGGGCGTGGCCTGAGCCTGAGGAGTCTCCATCATTACGGGCGGTGGGGCGAGTCTGTTAATATTTGGCTCCTCCCCCTAACAGGTGTAGAGCAAAGACATTCACAGCCATTTTTATTTAAACCAATGGCAGCGACAAAAGTAGACTTTAGATGTAGACAAGATGAACATTTTAGTTGTACCTCGTCACCACTGGAGTGTGAGGACACTGAGCTTCGATGTGCCTGCCATTGTCGCTTGGGTGCCTCTTCCTGTTCTTGACTTTTGGTTGAGTCCCTCTGTCTTCGTCTTACAGACTTATGGGACTTTTTACTTTCTCCAGCATCTGCATCATCTGATTAAAGGTGTGTAAGAAAAGAGGTGCATTGATGAGTCCAGCTAGATCGATAATAACTTTTAAAGGATGACAGCCATTGACAAACCTTATTTTTCAATCAGAATTACTGAGGTCATATTTGAGGTTTTGTACCTCAGAAAAAAGTGGAGTGAAGCTGTTCAAGGAAGAGTTACCTTTTTCTGTACGTCTTCGAAATGAAAGCTTGCGTCTGCGTAATTTGTTGAATCCTCCACTGTTGGAGTCTTCACTGTTCGGAGAGCCTGGGATCATGTTGGTCTGAAATGAGAACCAGAAACATTGTTGGGATGCAATTTGTAATACAAGCAAAATCATGGATTATTTATTGAAGGGAAAGGAAAGTCTTTGTTTGGATACTTAAAACAACACAGAGAACCATCATTCATTACACGGCTTGTTTATCCATAGATCTTAAGCAATGGCACAATAATGAAAATGCTCGTAATATACCCAAAGTATTCAGGGTGTCTGATTTAGTCACATTTCTTGTTCTTTGGTGAGGTTGTAAACTTACATCTCTGAGGTTGAAGGTGATTTCCAAGTTGTTCCAGAAGTTGTCTGCGAACTCAGGGTACATGTCCAGCACCTCCTGAACGTCTTCTCTGAAGATTTTGTGAAGGTCGCAGTAGGTCAGAGCCCGCACATCAGCGTTGGATTTACCGGGTCGGGAATACAGGTTGATTGGCTCGCCGAAGATATCATTCTTCCCTGGGAGAGGTGAAAACAAATACAACCTTTTATGGTGTTATCTAATGTATGATATAACCTTACCTATTTTGTCAGTGTCTTTGTTGATTTATTGTTTTTGTTTATGGTGGCAAACAAGTTAATCCCATTTTAAGAGCAACAAACTAAGTTCACCAGCAGATGGCGCCTCTAGCTAATGCATTTTTGTTTTAAGTTGTTACAAACAAGCCAATGACTTGCGCCCGTAAAGAGTCAAGACTTAGAAAGGAATCTTGAGAAACATATTTTAACTTAAACCAAAAAGTTGTTTTGAAGATATCTACAAACTTTGTTCAAAGTCAAACTTTAGAAAGTACTCTGAAGAACAGAGTCAAAAGTTTAGTTTAGATTCAGGTTTAGTTTCAGGTTATTTATTTAAAGCAAAGACTGAGGCATTTCTATCTGAACTACTCTTACTTGTTTACATTGAAGTAGCCATGAGCCGGCCTGCAAAGGATTGAACTTACAGTCTACAATGGAAATAAAAATGTTTAACCAAAACAATATATTTCCAAATATTGCCATGTCCTTGCTTCATACTTAGTTACTAATAGCCTAAAAGTGAAAGGAGGCTACACTAGGTGGTGAAATAATAATTAAACATATTTTGACAGCTTTATATACATGTAAACAATGTATTGTACCTAAGATGGCTACTACCACGTCTCCCCTCATTATCTCTATGGATCCCCTGGATATGAAGTAGAGGGCAGTGAGGACGTCCCCAGCGTGGACCAGCGTGTCACCCGGGGGTGCGTGGGTGGTCTTGAACTTCATGGCCAGCGCCCTGAGGCAGCCCTTGGTGGAGCCTTTAAAAGCTTTACAGTTCTGCAGCAGCGTTCGGTTCAGATGGAGGCAAATATCCGCTTGGAGACACTCGGGGAAACCTTTCAGCACCTGGGGAGAGGGAGCAAGGAAGCAAAGGGAGGAGACAGGGGAAAGAAAGGTGTGAGAGAGAGAAGTAGGTGAGGACAGACGGAGAACGAAGACAGAAGGAAATACAAATAGGAGGTATAAGATACAGGTGGGGGAAAAGAGTTTGAAAACAAAGAGAGGAGGGGGGAAGGAAAGGAGAAAGAGGGGGGATAAAGTAAGCGGATGAATGGATAGCGAAAGGTTGCATCAGAATTGATACATGCTATTAGTAGCGATTGACTTTCCAAGTTTAGAACAGGGAGCTAATGTCAAATAAATGTCACGGATTATGGAGGCTTTAAAAGGAATAATAAAAAAGTGTTGTTACAGTTTTAATTTTGATACCAGTCACCCTTACCGGTAACATTCATGGGACATTAGCTTTATCAGCCTGTCATTACACCATTCCACACATGACACAACTCAATTGGAACATTCAAGTCATGGTTATTAAGCATCGTTCAATATTTTATGATTTCAACCATTCAGAGGAAGACTTATTTCTGTTCCTAAAGGGCCTTTGTAGTGATATTTAGTCAGAGGGTCAGCAGTCCCATAGAGTGTAATTAATATGAATAATTGGTATGTGTTCACTGCAAGCAAGGGAAGTCCCAGCGCGTTTAAGAAGCAGGCTATGGGCTCGATACTCTCTGGCTTACTGCAGCGAACATAACCCTAGCTTAAACACCCACCCTTCATTTCTTTTTTTTACCATTTATCTTTTTTTGTATCCATCCCTAATTTCAGCCTTCACTGGGCTCCATCTTCATCTCTTTGTAAGACCATTTTCATTTCCTACTTTCAACATGTTTCTGAGTCTTTTGGAATGGGCCTCATTGCTTCCAAATATACACACCTTTTTAATGTTTCAAGGCCAGGTGGAGTGGTTTTGAAAATGATTCCACTATTACGTTCACGGTAATCATTTGTGGGGTGCCCCAAAATGTGCTGAAGTCAGATTTTTTGAGGCAGGACACATCAGGTGTTCTGTTCTCATTTCTGGTCTCCTGTTGCATTTAGCAGATGCTGAACTGCTGCCTTCTGAGGATACAGTGTTATTGCTTTTGTAAATATTTGCTGTCATGATATTGTATTGTGGTTCTTGTCAAAGCTTCAGTTGTTTTGCCATGAAAAAGTAAGGTTGTATTGGCCTCTTGGACACTTAAACCAAAGCTGCAACAAAATACACACAGGTGTTTGTATATCTGTTATTGAAAAAAGTAAATTGTCTTGCGATAGATGCTGCATCAAAAACAACATCTATTCATTGATTCTTAATCATTAATTCAAGTTTCAAATGCAACAGAGAACAGCTCACCCAACACATAGGTTTTTTTTTTTTTAAGAAAAAGACCAAACTTCAAGGTTACCAAAAATAATAAGAGTTTTGATCCAGATTTTGCCATACACTTTCAAACATTAAATGACTTTTGAGACTGTGGCTCCGCTTCTGTGGACAGAATCAATAACACAATACACATTCTATTATGTTATCAATACTATGTTTCAGTGTCCTGCTAATCCAAATGCTAAAGAAACAATATATTTATTTATATTTTTGCTTCTGGCTCTCACAATAGTTTAACGTGTTTAGTTTCTAATCACAGCTGCATTTATATTCCCTCCATTCCATGAAGAAAGTATTTTGCAGCTGATTGAGTCAGTATAGAGAGAGAACGTTTACTCCAAGTTAACAATGTGGTGCTGATTATGCTCCAATGGGCCATTTTTAAAAGACTCTGGAAAAGCTTCCCCGATGTAATGAGCAGAGATATTTTTAGTAAAGTGTACTTTTTTCAAGCTGAGGCTGTGAAGCAGTAAAGATAATAAACATGACATTCACTGACTCATGCACTGCATACAATGCTTGTATCGGCCGATCTCAAGTGTGTGACATGTTTATGATGATCTGCATCTGTGGTTGCATGCATGTCACTTCTGAGCCTTCATCACACAGGACAGAGAAACAGAGGATGAGACTTGGACAATGTGTGTGTGTATTTGTGTGAATTAGCAGGTGTGTTTCTCTGTGAGTTTCAACCTGTATGTGAAAACAGTGTGTCGCGTTCATGCATGTGACAACCCGATGCATGCATGTTGCAAACACTTTAACCGGTTTATTTGCACGTTAGCCCATGTGTGTGTTAGTATTACTTATAATACTCACATCTTTCCTATTTTCTCTGATGGTGTCGGACCATGCATCATGAGACAAAGCCTTCACATCCTAATAACGTACAACGCAGGCTCAAAACACTCCTCTAGGCTTTTTTTGGTGTGTATTCATGCCCAACACTCATCATGTAGTAACACACACAGGATTTGGGTGCATGAGGAGCAGAACTCACAGCATTCATGTCGATGCCATTGGTGTAGGACCAGGCGTGCTGGAAGTACTCCTCCAGCCTCTGCCGGAGCGGGTTGGGGATCTGATGGAAGCGGATAAACTCCCTGACTCGCAGCATCTGGGTGTGGTAACGGGCCGTCCCCGAGTACAGCCGCTGGATGATGGCTGACACGTTCCCAAAGATGCTGGCGTACATCAGGGCTGGAGGTGGGAGACAGGAAGAGGGAGGAAATGTGAGGAAGGAGGAAGTAGGTAGGAAGGGAGAGAATAACATATACACAGGGTATATGCAGGAATCCTGAAGTCAAATGTAATACCTTGTAAGACCCTTTCCATACATTTTAAGACCTCATCGCCACTTGGAGCTTTAACCGGTTACATTGGCGGCACACTTTACCTCACATTTACTATATACAGTATTGATTGTCCTTCCTCCTTATCTTCCAACCATTTGGACGCAAACTTGCATTTCTCCATAACGATGTTGTTTAACAAGCGGTGTTGTTAACGGACCTTCGCGCGCTATCAAGCAGTGAGCGTGCGATGTCCTGTTTAGATGACGTCAAATCCAACGGGATGCCATAAATAAACTATACAGAATCACACTACACACCTACGCAATGATTACATTCAGGCAGACTGTAGAATACAACCTCTTTGGACAATTTATATACTTATTGAAAACAAGCTACAAAATGTAATACCTTGAAAAATGCCGTTTAATACTTTTTAATAGCCTTGTGAATTGGTGAATGATGACTTTTAGAATGTAAAGTGCTTTGAGAAGTTGTAAAGAATCGATAAAGCGTTATATAAGTACACTTCATTAACCATTCATCATTTAAAATGTGTCTTAAATCAATACTTTTTTACACAACTCAGGCTGTTGGAGCCCTATATTATCGTGCGATAAGCATTTGCGTTCTAAACTAGGAATTTGTCAACCTTTCTCCTGCACTCAAGTTTTGAATACATGTATATGTGACAAGTAAAGGCAAGGGATAAGATTTCATTTGAGCTAATGTCCAACCTTACACATTTCAATGTAAGTGATGGAGGCTGAATCCCCTGTCCGCTTTCCGTGAACCTAACCTTTAGGCTAGGCTTGAAAAAATTAAAGGCTAAATAGCTAAGTTTGAATTATAATATATTCTGCAAGTACAGTTACAACCAAAAATTCTCACGACAATGTGATTATACATTTACTGAACAGTATATATTCACAAATGTACATGTCTCACACACGTCTGAATCATTAACAGATATTGTTTGATATTGTTTGAGAACTGAGTGAACCGACACAGCAGGAGTTTGACTGATCCAAAAGGCTTTTGTCTGTAGAGGACAGAGTGCCTCCTGTCGTATCCTTCATGAGTCTCCCTGTTTTGTACTGTTGTCAAGTTGTATCCTGCTAACTTCCCAACCTCTGTCAGCTCCCATCACTGTCCACATCACCCAGTTTGTCTGCAGTTTGTGTGACATTTAACAACGTGTATGTCACAAGCAACACAATTGATCTCTGAATCTGAGTTCAAATAAGTTGTATAATGCTCATTGCAATTTCATAGTATACTGAGATTCCAGAGCAACATAATAGTTCACTTCAGTAATGGGAAATGTTTATGCCTCAGGACATTTTTCTGGCAAATGCAAAACTAAAGGAACGCAGCCAAAACTAAAAATAATAACGCTCTTGTTTAGTGTCTCATAGCCTTGACCTTAAATAAAAAAATACAAGTAATTCCAGTTGATTTCATGAGCACAACACAACATAATAAGTATGTGCATGCTATGAATAATGTGTTACTAGTTCCTAGTCATATCATATTATTTTTCTTATCCTATCATCTCCCTGATGAGGCTTCTAGTCTAAATAAGGTATCACTCTGTATAGATAAAGTTGAGTTGATAAGCATGGAAGAGGATATTAGCAACCCTGTTGATAAATGCGAAAATAATACAAAAATAAAATCACTAGGAAAAAGGCTTTCAGAATGACAATGATGATCTTATTTGTTACAGTGTACCGTGCACCAGGTCCTTATTCAGAATTATTATCAGAATTATCTGAGTTTTTATCAACTTTGGTACTTAAAACTGATACAAAATAGCCTTACTGTTGCATTTAACTCTATATTAGATTATGTTGGTTTCTGTCAGAGTGTAAATAAACCAACCCACTGCTATAATCACACTCTCGACCTTGTTCTGACTTATGGTATTGAAATGGAGCAACTATTAGTCGAACCGCATAATCCTGCTTTATCCGACCATTTCTTAGTGACTTTTGAAGTACTGTTACTAGACTACAAAGCATTAGTCAAAAGCTCCTGCAGCAGAAACCTATCAGTTAGTGCTATAGCCAAATTTAAGGAAGAGATTCCACCAATACTTAACTCGATAGCATGTCTGCATGTAAGGGAGGAAACTTATACAAAATGTATACCACCCCAAATTGATCATGTTGTTGATAGTGCTACAGATGCGCTGCGAATAAAATTAGACTCTGTTGCTCCTTTGAAAAAGAAGAAAATAAAACAACATAGATTAGCTCCATGGCATAATGTTGAAACCCGCAAAATAAAGCAAAAGTCGAGACAACTTGAAAGGATATGGCGTTCCACTAAACTTGAAGAATCTCGTTTAATTTGGCATATTACTCTTAATGAATATAAGAAAGCACTGCGTAAAGCGAGAGCAGCCTACTACTCTTCATTAATAGATGAGAATAAGAATAATGCAAGATTTATTTTCAGCACTGTAGCCAGGCTGACAGAGCCACAGCTCGATTGAGCCTTCTATTCCCATAGCACTCAGTAGTAATGATTGTATGTGCTTTTTTAACGATAAAATTGTTACTCCGTTCCTCTCAAATATTCTTGAGAAAGCGGTCGCAAAACAGCTGTGTGATTACTTAAAAAACAATGATTTATTTGAAGATTTTCAGTCTGACTTTAGAACACATCATAGCACAGAGACAGCTCTGGTTAAAGTCACAAATGACATTCTAATAGCCTCAGACAAGGGACATGTCTCTATTCTTGTTTTGCTCGATTTCAGTGCTGCATTTGATACTATCAACCATGATATCCTATTGCAAAGATTAGAGCACTTAGTTGGCATACAGGGAACTGCTTTAGGCTGATTTAGGTCCTATCTATCTGAACGCTCTCAGTTTGTAGGTGTCAACGATGAATCTTCCACGCAAACCAAAGTTAGCCATGGAGTGCCACAGGGCTCAGTGCTCGGACCTATTTTGTTCACATTATATATGCTTCTGTTAGGCAATATTATAAGGAATCATTCATAAACTTTCATTGTTATGCGGATGATACTCAACTATATTTATCAATCAAGCCTGATGAAATTAATCATCTAAATAAAATTCAAGACTGCCTCAAGGACTTAAAAACGTGGATGACCTTACATTTTTTGATGTTCAACACGACCAAAACTGAAGTTATTGTACTTGGCACGAAGAATCTACGAAAAAAAATTATCTAAAGATATACTAACTATGGATGGCATTAATTTGGCCTCCAGTGAGACTGTAAGGAATCTTGTTGTTATATTTGATCAGGATTTATCCTTTAACGCCCACATCAAATCAATTTCAAGGACAGCCTACTTCCATCTACGTAACATTGCAAAAATCAGGCATATCTTGCCTCAAAACGATGCAGAGAAACTAGTCCATGCATTTGTTACTTCAAGGCTGGATTATTGTAACTCCTTATTATCAGGGTGTACCAAGAAGTCAGTCAAGTCGCTTCAGCTGATTCAAAATGCTGCAGCTCGTGTACTAACCAGAGTTAGGAAAAGGGACCACATTACTCCTGTTCTGGCTGCCTTACACTGGCTCCCTATAGAACACAGGATATCATTTAAAATTCTTCTTCTCGCCTACAAAGCCCTTAATGGGCAGGCGCCATCTTACTTTAAAGAACTCATTATACCCTACTGTCCTACTAGGGCATTGCGTTCCAAGAATGCAGGGTTGTTGGTTGTTCCTAGAGTCTCTAAAAGTACAATGGGAGCCAGAGCCTTTTCTTATCAAGCTCCACATTTGTGGAATCAGCTTCCAGTTTGTGTTCGGGCGGCAGACACCCTATCCGTTTTTAACAATGCGCTTAAGACCTTCCTTTTTGATAAAGCTTATAGTTGGGGCTGATTAGATTCAGCCCCTAGTTTTGCTGATATAGGCTTAGTTTGTCGGGTGACATCTTACTTCTTCCTTCTCTCTGTCTATACCTGTGTACACTCATGTTCCGATTAACCCAGCTTCCCCAAATTTCTTTCTTTTTGGTGTCTATATACGCCGGGATCCGGAGTCATGGATGATCCTGCGGTCCTGTGTCCTGGATCGCGAGCCCTGGATCTTGAGTCGTGGTTGTGGTCCTGGATCATAGGTCCTGGATGGATATCCTCGTGGATTCATCTTCCTATTATACACACATGCATTTCCAAACATTTGGACTACCTATGTTGCAAATGTATTATCTTTTCAATTTACACACGGCATCTATTGCACGTCTGTCCGTCCTGGGAGAGGGATCTCTCCTCTGTTGCTCTCCCTGAGGTTTCTCCCATTTTTCCCTTTAAACTGTGGGTTTTCTCCAGAAGTTTTTCCTTGTACGATGTGAGGGTCTAAGGACAGAGGGTGTCGTATTGTCATACTGATATTCTGTACACACTGTGAAGACCACTGAGACAAATGTAACATTTGTGATATTGGGCTATATACATAAACATTGATTGATTGATTGATTGATTGATTGATTGATTGATTGATTGATTGATTGATTGATTGATTGATTATCTATGCCTTGGTTGAGCTGGAATAATAGTGTACTGTATAAGAAAACAAATAAAGAAAACTAACAAAATCTTAGTAATTTAAAACTTTGCTACCCTGCAATTGACACTATGTGGTGAAACGTTATCCTTACGCTACTGTCTGGAGACTGCACAAATGTTAATAAGAGCTTGAAAACGGAGGACAAATAAAGTTATCACGAAACAAATGAGGTGCAAATTATTATTCTTTTTATACACAATGACCTTCTGTGTATATGATTAAAGAAAAGGTACAACATAATTATATCGGTGAAGATAGGTTAAAACTATGTTGTGTTTATTGTTGTAATAGTCATTTTGACCACAAGAGGCTTAAGAGCACCTCTACCACATTTTCTAAATTGAACTTCACAAAAGCATTCATGAATTTTTCCTTCAAGGGAATTTCAGTTTGTCCATGAACTCAAAACACATGGTACATATAGTAAAGTATGTTGTGTGCTAGCAAGTTATGTCACATGTATACAACTGTAAATGTTATATGCTACTTTTGGTTAGAAGTGTATTTGTATTTGCGCTGATCTGCTCTGGTGCACTTTCACTCCTCATCACAAGGAGTCCTTGAATCAAAACACTTTCTCCCACCCAGATGTAAAGCCAAGGAAAAATAATGTTCACTATATGAACAATACTTACATCCTATGAGCATGACACAGATGGAGAAGATCTTCTCAGAGTTGGTATTTGGGGACACATTTCCAAAGCCCACACTGGTCAGACTGCTGAAGGTGAAGTACAGAGCTGTGACGTACTTATCTTTGATAGTGGGTCCTGAACCTGGAGTGGACATTTAGAGTTGTCAATATAAATAAATGAGAGATCCCTGATGATAACACGTTTTATGAGCTCACTAGTACAGACAGTTCCACTTCATTATAGCAATAGGTTTCCTTTCTTTACCTTGGATGGAGTTGTTGAATGGTTTTCCCAACTGGTCCCCCAGCGTGTGGAGCCATCCAATAGAACCACTCCTCTCTACACTACCAATGGCATACCTGGGAAAAAATCAAAAGTTAACAAGTTGCAATGCGATTGTATGTATATCATTATTTATGTTAGCAATATTACTAAGCTACAGTATGTAAAATATAAGCAAAATATTTGTTTTTAAAACTCCTAAAAGTTTTGTCTGAATATAATTTGTTTGATTAATATTGAATCAGAAATATTGAGGAAATATGTTCTACTTCTCAGTTTCTGCAGTATCAATGTTCTATGATCTCACTTGAGTTGGGATACAATCAACTTGGTGCTTGAACACACAGCATTAGAACATATATTTATACTGTACACATATCCTTTTTATGGAAGATATGAATTGTATTATTACGACACAAGCACCCATACAGTATATTAGCAGTTCTGAGGTATGCCGACGGAGACATGATAATCCCCACATTACTCCTCTGTGAATCTTATATGAATCATCAGACAGTCTCATGGCACTGTACCAGATGCAGGCCAGCCAGTGAGCGATGAGGGCGAAGGTGCACATGAGGAGGAAGAGCACAGCCGCGCCATACTCCGAGTAGCGGTCCAACTTCCTGGCCACACGCACCAATCGCAGGAGTCGAGCTGTTTTTAGTAGACCAATTAGAGTGGTGGTCTGATGGGAGTGGGAGAGACAGAGTGTAGGTAGTGGTAATGAGATATTGTAAAGCACGGTACCAAACAGAGTCCCTTAGCTCTGATATCTCCTCACAGATTTCCCACCTGCTGTCACACACACACACACACACACACACACACACACACACACACACACACACACACACACACACACACACACACACACACACACACACACACACACACACACACACACACACACACACACACACACACACACACACACACACACACACACACACACACACACACACACACACACACACACAGAGGTGTTGCAGCCATGGTCTTGTCTCAAAGTGAATCACAGTCGTGGAGGTGGTAAATTATGACTGTCTCCCTTGGAAAATATTCCCCAACACTTTCTACTTGTATTCAGCTGGCCCCCTACATGTCCATACAACAAATAAATAACTGGACGATTGCTGGCAGAGAGCCTAGTCTTGTGTTGTGTCCTCATAGTAAATAATGCTTGTCTGGTGAGGAAAATCTCCACTTTCTTGGCTCTGTGGCCCCTATGGAGAGTTTCTATGAAGTGAAGCTTGGCACAGCCTTCTTCGGGCAGTATTTCAACGTAGGGGATATTCTACATTCATCTTTTTTGTCTTGTAGGGTGGTTTAATCACTATAAATAACGTTGTATTACTGACACCCATCACTTATAGATGGATTTGAAGAACTGCCTGATCTGTCAATGACTCTGGGCTGAGCTGTGGAGTGATGAACCTCGGCCCCAGTGGTTTCCATCCTTATTATGTAGGAAGTATCCTGAGACGGCTGCAGCAACCTACTTACTTCCTCCTTCAACTTCTAATTCCTACCTCTTCCTTCAGACACTTTCCTCCCACGCCCTTACATTCTCTATATCACTTCTTTATCATCAGCAAGCCATACAACCTTGTAGCAGGACAGGGAGAAAGTAAACACACCTACAGATTCCCTGAGAAAAAGGGGAGTGGCTAATCAAGCACCCCTGAGAGAAGCTGGAGGAAACCAATCAAGAAAATGATTGGCACCTGTGTGCTGTTAAAAGGAGGACAGCATGTCATTTGAAGGGAGGATAAAGAAGCGAGAGGAAGTTGGAATCAAGCAAGAGGAAGTTGGAATCTAACAAGGAGGAAAGTGGATTCTTGAGGACTTCATCAGATGAATCAGGCTATTTTTGGTAGTTTTTACCACTGAACCCAGGAGCTGTTGGGGAAACTTCCCAGTTAAAACCTGCAATCCAGTGATCTATTCTGGCCGGTCACCCTCAGATAAGTTATTCTCACTACACCAATATCATGTATCCTCCTCTTGCACTCTACACACACACACCACACTCTGGACTGGAAAAACAGAACTTTACAACTTTACTTTCACACATCCTTATCCCCTGAACTACACTCTTAAACTGAGTGACAAAGGACAAAGAAGACTTAATTAATTCAGCTTAACATGTCTGTTTTTAGTAGTTTTAGGAGGTTCAAATTACCCTTGTTGCAATACAGTAGAACTATCAGTGATTACACAAAATGACGGAGATTACTTATTGTCGGAACACTTAATTTACAGCCTACTATTGATTCATCTAGTAATTGTCTAATACAGTATAGTATACAGTAGTGTATAGGCGAAGAGTGAGCAATTGTAAGACATGAAACTGAGAAAAAAATATAACTGCTGATTCTGGAAAAGCCAGAAGTAGAAACTATTTGTTAAATCTCCTTTTTAAAAAAATACTTAAATAATGAACACATTGAAACTGTGGATACAATTTTTCTGTCAAAACAATCACAATTAAAAAAATAATGTGTTTTGAGTTTGCGCACAGCATTGAATGATGCACAGCAGTGACATTTTACTTTGACGCTCTATCGCAGCTGACTGCAAATCGCAGCAATCACATTCTCTCTTTATCCCTTCATCTCTCTAATGCTCCTTTTGTCCTCCCTCACACTTTGTGAACTGTTTATATACCCCCTAACACCTCTCTTTCCCTCCATTATGACGTACCTCCTCTCCGCTGCGGTAGATGAGCAGGTCAAAGGGAATAGCAGCCACCATGTCGATGAGGAACCAGCCCTTAAAGTAGTGGACCGCGATACGCACCGGGTGGCTCACCACCTCATCATTGACGTTCACATATGTTGTCCTGAGTGAAACAGTGTAGATTATAGTCAATTTACTGACATTAATAGTTTCTATAATTAAAAATGTGCCATTAGAAACTATAAAAACACTTGTTGTACTGTTTTGAGTTTACTACGACTAAAATGTATCTACTAAATATGCACTAATACTACTACTGCTATTATACTGTACACTTGTTTGTTTTCTGACCTGAAGTTGATGAGGATGTCAATAATGAACATGATATCCACCATGAGATCCACCACAGTGAGAGGAGAGC
Source organism: Pseudochaenichthys georgianus (assembly GCF_902827115.2). Classification (NCBI taxonomy): domain Eukaryota; kingdom Metazoa; phylum Chordata; class Actinopteri; order Perciformes; family Channichthyidae; genus Pseudochaenichthys; species Pseudochaenichthys georgianus. Next base: position 9,598,722 of record NC_047522.1, on the reverse strand, counting down.
AGGAGTAGCCGCAGTTCTGTATGGCTACCTCTTCCTGAGGAGAGGAGAGATCAAAAAGACAGGAGAAAATAATTATAAGCTGACACTCTAAAAATAGAACAGTTCTGTATGGTTATCTCCTTCAAATGGACTAGCATTAGGGGATTCGAGATCATTTGCATACATATTTAGATAATACTGTAAGGTGACACAGAGACAGGGTTTCCAGTGGGATCCCATCTACAGGGCATCAAAACAAAAAACTGTAGTAAACAAAAGCTACAATAGACTTTTTAAATTACAATAGATACATTTCTTAAGCCCCTGTCACACTGTCCCGAAATTGACACCAGATGGACACGATAAAGGAAATGTTCAAATTCGGCTCTGATCGTAACAACATCGGGCCATTCATGAGGGCATCTTAAGCCATCGTATGACCGCCGGTTGAGTTTCTCAGGCTCCGGCAACAACTTCGTGAGCGGTGGAAAAAAAATGTCAAAAAATTGCCGAAGGACTTTGCGAAGGTTCATTTTCGTATTGAATTGGTGTGTCCATTTTGCCCTTCGTAAGGCACTCGTGAGGGCATCTGGTCAAATCGTGTCATCTTCGTCTGATCATCGGTGCCATCGGGCATTTTTCGCCTCACAAAGACAATACGAAGGAAAAAAGAAGCTGCCCGATTGTCTTAGGAAGGCAACACGACTACGTGAAGCCCTCACAATGCCGTCGTGTAGCCATCGAATTATAGTACGATGACATCGAGATTGCATTTATTGCACAACAAAATCATGTAAACATATTATGTAAATAACCCAATTTGTGTTCTGTGAAACTGAAAAGGATATTACATTGTTTTTGTTACTTTCGTTGCAGTTGTATGTCTTAAATGTAATTTAGGTTAACTCCCTGTTTTATTTAGATGCTTTTATTTTGAAGGTGAGTTTACGCTGTTGAGAGGAAGTTGTTGTTGCTATGGAAACAACATGACTGAGATAAGTAATATCTTCTAATCTACATATAAAGACGGAGAAAGTAAAGAATAAAGTGTATGTTTTTAAATGTTAGCACCCCCCGAAGAGGCACAAGCTCTTACATTGAGTCTGGATACATTCGAAATCATCAGTAAAGTCTACGACCATATTTTCGTGTGTGGTTCGGGTGCCATCGTGTGGCCTTATGTAGGTATCGTACTTACTTTGGCTGTTGACCAAGTTCCGGGCCATCTTCGTGCGAAATTCACAATTCCATATTCGTGTGTCCATCTGGTGTCAATATCGGGACAGTGTGACAGGGGCTTTAAGAAGCACTAGCTATGGTTAAACATATTGAATTTCGTAAATATATAGAATATATTTCTTTATCACTATATATCACGGTCAAAACCCTTTAAAAAAAAAATGTGATCTCTTTACTTTTTGTGTAAAATAAATGAAGATGCTTTAACTTCTCTTGATATAGGTGTGGGCGATATATATTGTGTGTTCTGTTCAGCTTCTTTGCAGTGGCGATATAACTAAATTTAAAGGTATACTCCACTTAAAATACAAGTTTACCTCTTTTCAATTTCATGCCAATTTAGGGAAATATGTCTTACGAAGAGCCCAACTATTTAAAAAAATAGTCACTATAGAAAATAGTGTTCCTTGGCTCCGAATAGGATTGAAAATAATCAGGTGTTGAGGCAGGTAGATTTCCCTTGTATGTGTGCTTTATGCTTGTAAGTATAATGGTTTAACAAACCAAAATGTCTGTTTGTTCTTCACGGTTACAGTGGTTTGCAAACTCACTCCACGTCATGACAGAACGTAACAGAAAAACTGGTATAAAACTGAGCCCTATGTTGATATTTATTACACATTTACTGTCCATCTTGAACTAATCCTTAGAACTCTAGGTTTGGTCCATAGACTCCACTCTAAGAGTCTAGCTTGTTAAGATGTAAAGCCCCTATGGAGTAACTTTGGTTGGTAAATGAACTTGACAGCTGTCTGATTAATGATTCTATCCCTATATGAGCCCCCACCTGGTCGTTGAGGAGGAATGCGGCTGAGTAGGGTGTCAGTATGGCGGTGTAGATGACCAGCAGCAGGATGAGCCAGTCCCACACCGCCTTGAACGGGCTGTAGTGCAACACCGTCCACTTGTGGATGCGAGGAGCGTGGAGCTTGTACTCGGGCAACACATCTGCACCCAGAGACAGCACCTGGGTAGAGAGAGGCAATCAGATATTGAGAAGTAGGAAAGGCAAGTCTCGAGGCAAAAGAAGAGGGAGGATAGAAGGGTTGAGAAAGCAGAAACAATACATAACGACTTGATAAAGGAGAAGAGGGGTAGACTAAATCACAAAGAGACTGTACACAAAGAGTTAATATGATGCCACACACAGCATGAGTGCATATAGAGGCTCTAACAACTGCATTTTGCAATTACAGAGAGAGCCAGTGTCCTCTTAAGATGACAATAATTGTTCTGAAGGCACTGACCCTTTTTAAGGTTAACCTCCCAGGCAGTATGACATCCACATCAGTTGATTGGTGGAGATAATAAAGCCCTTTTATGTATAACAACTCAGTTTTAAGAGACAGATAGGACTTTGAATAAACCCAATTAACCTTTAAATTGATTTTAAATATTGTCATATTAGACTGTGAAGCCGTTACAGTCAATTATGTTAACGAAGACACTTCTTGTATTGTGGTGATTCCCTACTATAACCAACATCAGTTCTTGCTTGTCTGGGGCCACATTTATAACGCCGTGCGTAGGATTCACGTGGGAAGGTTGCTTACGTAGTAGAAATCCAAAAAATAGGTACAGAAATGTTCCGATTCACCAAACATTGCGTACCGGCGAGGAAAGTGTGTACAGCACTTCCTATGCCGGTTTCCCTTTATAAATCACAATCGACTCGAAATGCGGTGCAGCTTTTGCGGGCTTCACGTAACGCCCATATTTGCGTATAAATAGTCAAAGAAACGCCCATTCATTCATTCATTTTGACTGACTTGATGAAGAAGATCGCAGGAAATGACGACAGAACAGCTAAAAAAGACATCACACACCGTGTCAGATTTTGGTTATTTTGGGGAGGTCGAGATAAATCATATTGTTTGGTGGATGCCGTTTGAACCAGAGTAGCAGCATGGAGGTCGGATCGTCACCAAAATAAATAAATAAGTGGTCCGAAAAAGGTTCATGACAAAAAAAATACACATCCTTCCTCAGGCAGTGTGTTTGTACCGGGGACAGGAGACCCCCCCCCCCCTTGATGAGAGACTGTAAGAAATGATCGGGGAATCCCTCCGGAGTGGTGTCATGACGACTGGATCTGAATTATGTTTTCGTATTTGGTGGTTTGTGTCCCAGCTGTCGATCAGCTGTGCGCAGCGTCTCCACTGCAGCAACTCTATATCCACCAGTTAAAGGAAATAAAACTAATGTGTTATATTAGCTGTACAATTTACCACATATGGTGTTCTTAGTTTCCATACCTCCTGTGTTTTATGAGCGACTTATCAAGTCTTAGCAAACGGCATTAAACATGGTAGTATATAAAACCTTGCTCGTACAACCTATAGAAATGCAAAACCGCATAATTTATGAGAAAACATTTCATAACATTAACACAACATATTCAAGGTAGTTTTAAATAACATATCCGTATTTATTTATTTCTCCAAGTTATGTTTTTGTGTGCACTGAGGAGTCTCAAACAGGCGTTTGTTTATTCATTTTAAGATTGGCTTTAATCAATGTTTGAAAATGAATTCTTCATATGATAAATGAGGTAACATTTTGTTTATGGTATTATTTCCACATATTTCTCTCCACTCTTCCTTCTGCAAACTGTTTCTTGTCTCTCCCGTTTTTGTGCTTGGTGCGTATGCATGGGTTAGAGTTTGCGTGGAGGACCGCACGTTTTCCCGTCAAGTTAGTATTCTATAAATCGCAAACATTACGTAGAAACTGGCGTATGCCATTTTTTTAGCGTATATCCCTTTATAAATGAGGCCCCTGGTCATCAGCATGGACACAAATATCTGTGGATTATGTTAAAGTGACTGACTTCACTCCGTTGGCCAGTAAACAACATCTTGGTTGGGATTGTAGTCCTTCATTTGGGAAAAGGTTACACTTTTTAACCAATAGTGACGTAAATATCCCCAAACACCTATCAGGCTGCACTTCAAAGTCTCAAATACTCTACATAGCCAATGCACATACAGTTTAGGTGTGTATTATATTGGGAAATGTTGTCTTTATTTGCTCAGCCAATGATTGGAAAGTTGCTCAAGTAAGTTGCTGTTTACCTACGATCATATTCAATAAGAATTAATTAAATGTCAGAAATTAATAGTGGGAAAAAGTGGGTCTTTTTCACCTTCTTACAGTATCTGTTTTTATTTTTTCAAAGATGCTAGAGCCTCTCGAAAATGATTCAACCTGCATCCATTATGTGCAACCTTGTATGGTTTCCCAGGCAATTGCTGTTGGCTTGGAGCAAAAACTCAGCATTGCAGACACATTTGTATGCAGGCAGAGTTGACCTATTGGCCTGGATCTACCGCAGTGCAGTAGATCAGACTGACAGAGTTCCAACACATTCGATAAGGGACAACGTAAGACTATAAAAGATTCAGTTTGACTGTTTTGTGATTCAAATATTATACCGAGTCCTGTATTCCCAGAAGGTATCACAATTCTTTCATCACTTCATCTCACCTCATTTAGCTTTAATTACTCATTAATCCAGTTTGAGCAACATGTTCCTGTTTCTCCTGCCCTTACCTTGACTTGCTATTTTTTTGGTCTAATTTCTAGATGTCCTGTGTCCAACAATCCTCGTTCAATCATTCCAATTCCTTCTCATCTTCCACACAGTGTGCTGCCAAGTCACTTCTCATTCATCCCGTTTCTTATTACCATTCATCCTGCCTCCCATCTTATCCTCTTTTCTTTTCCTTTCTGCACTGTTCCAATCCTTTAGACTTCCATTACCACCCCTTCTTTAACAGTCCATTTCTTTTTCAACTACTGTGTGCTTGAATGGGAGAACATCTGCTATAGTAGGATCCCATATGCCTCATGTTTTCCTCAGGAGTTCTTCATATAGATACAAAAAGCTGGCAGGATAACATCTGCTTGATGTATTAAAAATAGCAAGCAATATTTCAGTGTATACCCTCTCAGTAATTGAGCCAGATGTTAAATATCTAAACCAGCTCTTTAACATTCTGGCTCCTTCAAAGGCTTTTTTTCCCAAGTATTTATGATTGAAAGTCCCTGCTTTTAGAAAATTAGTTATAACAGCACTGGTATTTTGTTTTTATAGTTAGTATTCTGCTTTTGTTTATTCCATGGGGAAAATAGTGTTGCTGTCCTGGCTTGGGTAGGTTTTCAATAAGCCAGTCACAGGTCATTTCAAAACGTAGTACCTTCCTAAAGGAAAAACAAAACAATCTATGCTTTCCTAAAAAAACATTTCCTTCTAGGCCAACTTGAAATGTGACCCTTCAGTACCACATTACACTTGTTCAAACATATTTGCCTTTGAAAGAATGATGGCATTTGCAAAAAGGTGCAAGAGTATGTAAGGGTAGAAGAAGAATTACATAAGTATTATATATAACAGCTTACAAGATATTGTGATAACAAATACGACTAGGATGAACAATGTTCTTGTGTCACAGTTTGTTCTTCTGTTTCGCAAACCCTTCCTCCAAATACTCATTATATTATGGGACAGAGCTCAAGTTTTAGGTTATAAATAATAAATAATAGGCAGAGTCAATCATCATCAATTGGTCCTTTTTATTTAGCTAACTTGTCTGAAGTTGTTTGTAAAGTGCATCAAGTACAAACTTGATGTAGTGCAACTCAGACATTCCAGCTCTAGTGTATGATCCGAGGAAATGAAAGGGCAACAAGTCCCAGCAATCTCTAGCATTATCTCAAGTATCATGAACACATCTGTATCCAGACAAAACCCATGTTAGACAAACTCTGTGTTCACAAACGCACTAGCACACAGTTAAGTGGAGTGACCGTCTCAGCTGTTTTCCCTCCTGGAGTATCATGTGGGTTATTTTTAGGAAAATGTGTGAAACATTGCCACGAGGACTGTTTAAAGTGCAGATGTCAAGACACATTGAAGTGCAGTGAGGACAGTGTTGTGTGTGAGGACGGCACTGGAGGGAGAAGCCATGAGACAATATGTTTTTTCTCAATTATCTCACTGTACCCCTTTCGCCTAGCATCTTTCTACAGAGTGGAATTCCCGATACTGGAGACAGCAGCGTCATCACAGAATCCTGCATCATCTTGAGTTGGACCTTTATCTCTAAAACTGAAGGGTTTGCCTGGACTGCATTTTTAAAAAATAATTGGTTTAGGTTTAGAGTGCTCAGTTTTTCCTTTAACTGCTTGGTTTTAAACTATTTAAGTCTATACATTAGACATGGAGTTCTACTATAGTACAGGCTTCATGTACACAGGAATGTTTTTTTATTTTGTTCGAAAGCGAAATACAAGTTAGTCAGTTCTAATCAAAAATGACTCTGGTTTGAAATGACAGCAGAGCAAATCAGAGGACAAGAATAGATGACAAGACATGAATCAAATTGAAATAAAAAATGACAGATGGTTTGCTCCCATCAAACCTGTCATATTTTCTGGACTTTCTGCAGCTTTACTTGTCAACACGTTCTCACTCCCAACCCGTCACACGCAACCCACTTTCAATGCAAACTTTTCAGAATTCTGAAAGAATTGTTCCATAGACCTCCCATAAGCCGCGTTCACACTGCGGTACTTTTCCCACAAAGGTTCATGCGAACTTAGTTCATGCGAACTCTTTAGTTCGCATGAGCTTCTTCTGCTTTGGGTTTACTAGCAGGCCGCAAACCACTTCACGGCGTATACTGCCGCCCAAAGTCCCCGGGCCGGAAGTCCCCGGAGTTGGGGACTGGCTTCAGTAGAAGCTGCTGGGAGTCCCAGCAGCTTCTACTGAAGCCTTCCGAGTAAATCGCCAGAACGCCGACACCTCCTCATCTCCACCGCTCCCATGTTTTATTTTGTGTTGCCATAAGTTAGTCTCTCTGCGTTTCTGCGCTGGGCTAATGCTAATAATGCTAATGCAAGGATAATAAAATGGCGGCTTCACAAAACTTGTTGGGAGTTTTACGGGGCGTGGTTTGCAATTCGCCCAGCCAATCAGAAATATAGCTCTTTTCTCAAAAAAGAGCCGCTCGAAAGTCCCTGCTCTCTAGCAGGGACTTTCGAGGGGGTAAAAAGGTTCGCATGAACTACTTTTAGTACCGGCTCTTTTTGGTGTGAACGCGATCATGAACTAAGTTCGCATGAACCTTTGTGGGAAAAGTACTGCAGTGTGAACGCGGCTATAGTGTTGATAATAGACGCCATGAGAACGCTCCCCGATGGTCGGTTGTTATTGTCAATATTAATATAATAATTATTTATATAATAGTCACACTCGATTTCGCCAATTTTCTTGTTGCCCCAGCTGGTTGACACCTCTTTTAGCAGAAACAAAGGCTACATTAATGTATTAAATCGATGTTAATCCATTGCGTTGCCAGGCAACGCAATAATTTACAAACTCTTCAACTACAACCCTAATTATATTTAAAAACATTTTAGAAGGCCTCACGAAATACTTTAATGTAAATTAAAATGTGAAGGGATGTGTGTAATGTGGTGATTTACATCATTCACCCGCGGATCTATGGGTTGGGGTATTGTTCCGCACGGACATTTTAGTTAACCGGACTACCTGTTGATGTGAAATCCGAAAACAGTTAAAAAAATTAAATAATACTTTATTCCGAGTTTGCTTGCCTTTCTCTTTGGAGGTCATCACATAACGGCATTGTAATACACGGTTCAGCTGCATTACATATTACATAGTTCGCTATTTATAGAGCCCTGATGAGAAGACTTCTAGACAAACAGGAACAACTGCGGCCGAAACTGAATATGTGACGTGGATCATAAATATATCAGCAATTAAACAAAATCTTCTATTTCTCTTCACAATATAATTCTCCTTGCAGTATCAATACTAATTCGGCTGACTTTTATATGTGATCCAATTGGTATATTTACACCATAACGGTGCACAGCTGATAGAAAGGGACACCTGGTGGTTAAAGCACGTTATTGAAATGTATTATTTTTATTATTAGATATTAATAGGAGACACAGACAGACAAACTAATAAGGCTTTATATAAACATTAAATAATACTTTAGGTTAAGGTCTTATTTTGAATAAGAAAAAAGCTTTGGGGGTATAAATATTAAGCCTGACAAAGTACTAATATATTGCTTTCCTGCAATGTTAACTGTTAGGGAAATTATTGTCCTAGACTCTTAGATATGACGTACATGACCAACCCTGACGTCTGTTATCTCCTTTAAGGAGACAGGCTGCTTCAGCCATAATGTTATTGTTCCCATTCTGTGACCGGGCAACACTAGGTCACAGATGGTCTGTTGTTGTGGGTGCACTGAGACACTTCCTTCTTTGTTGTTTGTGGACTCCAAGGTATGAAATCTTCGAGGCCATAAGTGACTGATGCAAGTAACTCAGTGTGCCCAACTGTCTAAGCTATCTTATCAAAATATGTTGATTACTTTCTGTGAAACCAGTTAAATGGGCTAACGAGAGAGAGGCGCTCCAGAATTGAGGTGGCAACCCACCCGTGCAGTCAGACCGTGACTGCTGTGACTTGTGATGTGAATCCTCCGGCCGAAACTCCACATAAATCATCAGTGTTTGACATCAAAGCTCCTGCTCTACCGTGTCTCCTTCCTGAGTCGGTGACTCCCACTGCATTGCTACACAGAAGTTTCCCTTACATTAACTACTGTATGTTTAAGCACTTATTTTAACTGATATTATACATATGTATTATAGTCTTATAACATGTATGTAGATAGTATAAGAAATGTGCAGAATACGACATACACATATTGATAGATGTCTTGTAATGCACTGTTGAGGAACCTGCGACCCAAGTCTTTCATTTCCGACCTTGTCAGGTATTGAACATTCAATAAATAAAGAACACAGAATTATTAAATATACATTAAAACACAGAATGTGTGTGATTATACTAAATGATTTACAAATAAACACCACTGCATATTTACAACTGTTACACATGCTGATGTAACGCGAAAGTTTCCAACTTGGGATCAATAAAGTATATCTTATCTTAAGATGATCGATGGCTCCTGCCATATTTGCAACATTTGCCTCTGAACCTTGACAAGTGCATGTTTCAGGCTTATCAATTAACAACAGGAGGGGTCACAGACATAAGACCAGCTGTTAAATAAAGCTCTTCTGACCTTAGCTGTCATGTGGATATTAATGCTGCCCATTATGGGCACAAGCAATTTTCACCCATTTATTAATTATATGTTTTAAATTTGAGTGTTTCATATCCCCTAAACCTCTAGGGATGTACACAGTTTAATACTGGCAACTTCTTATTATGAGAAATACGAATACGTCTTTTAAAACTACAAATCCCAGTAGAGACGTGCCATAGAACATGTTGCGAAACACACAATAGCCAGCATGTGTAGTTCTGGGGACGGGGTGGGGAAGGGGGGGACGGGGTGGACCCGTCCCCCCCTCCCCCACAACAGAATGAAATGAAAAGATAGAACAATAAAATATGTAGAGAGATGAGAAATGACAAAGATAAGATGTATTCTTAAAAAGCTTTCTGCTCTAAGTATTGGATTTCTTTATGCAAATAGGTACAATAATTACAAAAGAGCACAACAAACGGAAGGGCACAGTTTGCTTTGAGTAATACATAGAGGATTCTGCAGGTATTTCACCTTTTTGAAGTCAGGCAAACAAAGTTGGAAAATCAAAAGACAAAAATGTTGTATCTTTTAAGAGAGAATGTACGACAAAAGAAGTGGTTGTTCCAGTGAAAAAAAACGATTGATATCATCCAAGTTAATGAGCATTTACAGACAACTTGCTACTAAGATATAACAGAACTTACTGGTGAAAGTTGCATCTAGAACAATATCTTCCTTTGGTTGAGTCTGATCACACTTAAAACTGTTTTTGTGAACCCTCCCAAGAACAAGACGACCTAACAACAGCTTTCAGTTCAGCTGTCTGTAGTCACACATTGGCTTTTATCAAACTTGACACCCTGCCGGTTAAAAAACTTTGAGCGGGTCTGAGAAAATAAATGGTTGGAGGTTAACTGCAGCAGAAGAAAGTCAGGCAGCAAACAACATCCATCTGCTCTGGAAGGGCGTTGATGGTCTGGGAGGATTCCATTTCTCACATTGTGTTAGATTCATTTGGCAGAGACGCTTGTGTGCATGGCGGTAAAACAATTACAGTCCAAACAAGCAGACAAATGGATACAGAAACTGGACATTAATTACAATTTTTTTGTTCAAATGGCTATTTGTTCCAATGTTCCAATGCTTATCATATGAAAAGCTTGTTTGACTTCTTATGGAGTTGCATCAGCCACAGGAGTTGGACTTGTTAGTGTTAGATATTCTGGAATGTGTAGAACAATGTTCGTTTCAATTTGTAAGGTCTAGAAAACAACCCACATCCATAAATGTAATTGATCTGTGGATATGACATAGTCAAATGCATGTCTTCATTTTTTTTTTAAAATGACATGTCTTATCTGAGTTACTAATACAACTGTATTTACTGAAGGCATTAACTATAAGTACAGTGTTTGCTTGTAAAGCTTGTACACTTTTGTTTGAGTGTATGTGTTAAATCTCACTATTATACAAAGTAAAATAGAGAGTAATATCATAATCAGGGAGAATGAGCCAGGCAATATAGTAGTGACGACCTCATACACATACATTCTTTGTGTGTCTGTGTGGTGCACTGCCTTGCAAAGCATGAAGTTCAGCACCACTTTTACGTAACATTGATTAGTTTTATGAATTGAAACAAAGTGATTTATGGAATAGGATATGAAGAGAGGGAGGTAATAGAATTCAACTGGAGTACATTTTCCCTGCAGCAAAAACAATGCATGAAAGAGCGAGCTAATGGGCGAAAGAGAGAGAAGGATGGGGAAGCAGAGCTGAGGGGGACGCATATACAGAAAGACACACATACAAAATAAAATGGAGGAATGTTAGCGTGACACACACACAAACAAATGTCAATCCTAAAATAGGAAATATTAATGTGTCCTTATAAATCAGAACATTTGGATATCTGTGACAAAAGACTCTGCCAAATGAGAGCTAAGCTTTGCTACAAAGGCACTGAGACCATACTATCCTCAGGGACTGACCTACGCAACTTCCAACAAGTTTATTTATTTTATCATTATTTCTTATTTATATTTTGTCAGTATTGAAATGTGTAAATGGATGAATAATTGAGTTATTTAAAAAAGACCTTAAATGCAGCACAAATTGTTTTACATGCAGCATAACAGACATAAAAATACATAAGAACAAATCAAATCTTAAAAAGATACTGCTACTTATAGTCATTGTTAAAAAGGTTTTTGTAAAACTGTCCACTGAGTCAACAAGTCTAATGTTTAAGGGCAGTGTGACATATTTGTGTGGAATAAAGGCTAAAAGTAACATCCCCAAAGGTTTTTGTAGTGACCTTGTGAGGAGTTGAAGAGCAGCTGAGGGCTCATGGAGTCATTTAACGATAGCCTGTGAGTTAAAAGGTGGCATAGCCGTTACAGTAAGTGCCGTTTAGAAGGACTATATGATCTGAGTTATATGCTCTCCCGTTTAAATTGTTGTTGAAGCTCTGGCAGCAGCATTGAGATTGGACTGTAGTGTTTGCAATGGCTGCTTTTTGCAGGTCAGATTAATGAGCATTACAGAATCAAAGATTACTAGAAATATGGATTAAAAAGGCTTTTCTGCATCTTTGCATTATTGCAAATGTTAAACCAACAAGCTTTCAAATTGTCAGATTCTAAATTGACAATATTTCTTACTTTTGGTAATGTCTTGTGTTGTGTTCTTTTTCTCATAACTGTTCCACAATACAACTCAAAATAGCAGTGTATAAATTCGGTATAGGAGAAGTACGTTTTCCCTAGATGTTTCCTTCCCAGTACATGTTTTAGATTTTCCCCAGTTGTAATGCTTGGCAAGCCTCAGGAAAAAACAATGTTAATATTTCAAAATGCGCAAATGGTCAATGTTTCATGCTTCGTCAAACAGCACTGGTCTTTCATGCCCATACTCAGTATTGGAAAAAGCCTGTCCTGGCAAGCATTACGCTCAAACAACAGTGAAAGAAGCACATAACAGTTTAATGGGCTTCAATTTCTACTGTCAACAGAGCGGCCTGTGAGCCACTGAGGAACACAGTTGTTAACGGCTAATCTGTTTGATAACTATTTAATAATGCAACATCAAATCATGTCTGTTTGGTGAAGGTATGTGGACTTATGGGATTGCATTACAAAATCCCTTTTCAAATGCAGCCACGTCAATGTTAAAATTACCTTTGGAGGAGGTTAGAGACACATGAGGTGTAAATATAGGAACTATTTGATATGTTTTTGTGCAAATATCGAAGCATGTTTTTCCTCGTGAGCAAAATGTATGATGCCTGTCAGAGAGGATTGTTTAGATGTTGGAAGATGGAGGACAGGTGGGCCAATTCTGAACTATGGAAATGTTCTGACAGAAAATGATGTGCATGTCAGACTGAATGATGGTTTCACGTGGGATGGAAGCTGAACATAAAGCTATATAATCTGGGTATAGGATGCATGTTTATATTAGGTGTTAAGCAGAATAAAAATACATACAGATATAGAAGCTCCAACACATTAAAACACTGGCTTTCTTTCATTCCTTCTTGCGTCACACTGACCTCAAGTCTATCATCTAAATGGATAAATTCCATCTTAATCTTTTCCCAGCCTTATTTCAGCATTTATATTTAAAGGAAAAGGTCATGAGGGATTTATTTTCATAATACATCACAGCACACTCATACACACACGAGGACATACAGTTTTGACATTGGACGAAGCTTTATATTTCACGAAAGGACTACTGCGATATTAATAGATGGTGTCGTCTGATAAGTTCACAGAGCTTGATTTGCAAAGGGAATGTCCACTGCTGTCTGGACAATGCAGAGGAAAGGAGATAATGAATTACATTAAATGAATTCAAGTATTTTCATCCACAAACATTTGGCTACAATAATAACTTCTAACCTTTTTTTGCTGATAAACACAAAGAAGCCTAACTATTTTCTTTAAATAAATTAATGAAACAAACTCTTCCTAAAAGGTTGATGGGTTCAAATGTTAATGTACAAGCTATGGAAGAAAAGTAAAAACTATAGTATCTGATTGATATAATCTTGAAATAACAAAAGAACACTTATATTGGAGGTTTTTTCCCCACAAAGCGGCTTTATTTCCAATGTTTCTAAATCCTCTACTATAAAAGACCACTTTGATTCATTTCTTTATAGCTATAAAAAAGATTAGACTGAAGTTCATTGGTTTCAGAGGTGGACATCAAATGACCTGAACCAGAGGTCACGCTTCAACTTTACAAGAGAATGTAACAGATGTTAATTTCTGTCCCGCACCACTTCACTCAAATTTCAAATACATTTCATATAGGCTGTTTGATAGACTGCAAAACTAAAATGTCATGAAAAGTGAGGTTACTCTGAACATTCTATGTTTGTATAGTAATGCCACAGAAAAGGCACATACGTTGAATGTAAGCACAGACAATGGTGAATGATGTCTGCTAGAATACTTTCTACAGTTTCACTAAAACATCACCTCCTATAGGGCAACCTGTATATGTAAATGATGCATATGTGTACAAGCATTACTCTTTTTTTTGTTTTATCCAAGCTTATGATAATGTATATTCATGTGTATGCCTGCAAGTGTGTCTGTGTGTGTGTCTGTAAGAGTTTGATATGTGCCTGCAACCATGATTGGCTTCCAGGCTGACCTTTTCTCTCCGGCTCTGACAGCTCCCATTAAGACACAACAAAGGAGCATATTTCCTCAGCCCTCCTCCTCCTCCTCCTCCTCCTCCTCCTCCTCCTCCTCCTCCTCCTCCTCCTCCTCCTCCTCCTCCTCCTCCTCCTCCTCCTCCTCACTGCAGCCTTCTCCTCCAATATTCATCAGCACCATCAGCGCTTAGGGAGGTTGCTCCCTCACACTCTGGATATCTTGTTCTCTACATCTCTTGTTGTCCTGTCGCATATCTTTTCCATGATCTCATACCGTTCCATCTCTGTCCCCCTCTTCTTACCTTTTGTTGGTTTTCATCTTGATCTATGTCAGCCTCAATCTCTCACACTCACACACACACACACACACACACACACACACACACACACACACACACACACACACACACACACACACACACACACACACACACACACACACACACACACACACACACACACACACACACACACACACACACACACACACACACACACACACACACACACACACACACGCACGCTCTGAGTCTTCAAAGTCAGACCAGAGCTATGGTTGTCCAGAAACTTAAATTCCTCCAAATCTTCAATAGAGGATTTAATATGTCGTGAGCAATAATTCATGGGAGATGTTATATTTTGAGGGACATTGTTGCCTTACCAACATTTGCAGAAAGAATGTAAATAAAGACATGCCTTACATAACCCTATCCTACACTGATTGCAGAGTACCCAGTGTGCAATATTAATGTGACTTAGCACCGAGCTATATACTGTTCCTGTTGCTTTGAAGTTATCAGAGGATGCCATCATGCATTAGTTCAAACTATGGAATTAGGCCACTTGAATAAAAGATGCTGTCTCTACTGTAGGCTATTTTTATTATATGTACAGCACTTTGGCTCGACCAAAAATCGTTTATAAATGTGCTATATAAATAAAACTTGATTTGATGCTGATGTGTAAAGTATGGGCTGTGGCCTGTGCCCGATACTGGCAGAACGACATCTAAGATTGCTACGGACTCGAAGAAGAAGTATGGGCTTAGATTTGTCTCAAATATTTATGTGAACATAAAAATAATTTGTGTGTAAATATGTGATTTGTAAATGTAAAACACCATCCACAAATGCATTTAAAAGATTTGCAAACTCACAAATACATTTTCAAATGTAAAACGGATCTGCAAATACGCTAAATATTTTCACAAATAAAAAAAAGATCTGTGAATATCTCTTTAACATTGACAACTTTTTATCAGGCATTTGTGAATCCATTTTGTATTTGTCAACCAAAAATGTGCTTGTGGATCTCAAATTTCTGCTTGTGGATTGTCTTTTTACACAGAGTTTTGAGACTAACTTTCTGCCGGTCTCGGCTAAAATCTACTCGCGTCACTCGGTTATTTTCGGAAACCACGTGATGGCCTGCTGATAACGATATAAAATACAATACCAATTGGTATTATTAAAGGGGAGGAATAATCGACTGAAATAACGTTTCTGAACTTTTTTTGAGGAGTTTATATCAGAACAATAGTAAATGAAGCTTACATATTTAAAAATACAATAACAAATATGATCACCACACTTTTTCCAAAGATCAAGAATGAACATCCTTGATAAGTTTTAAATAATTTAGATCTCCTGTTAAGGCTCTTTTACAAACCTTGACTACAGTGTATAAATACTTTAGATAATGAAATACATAATGTTCTACTCCATACAGTGGGGCAAAAAAGTATTTAGTCAGCCACCAATTGTACAAGTTCTCCCACTTAAAAAGATGAGAGAGGCCTGTAATTTTCATCCTAGGTATACCTCAACTATGAGAGACAAAATGAGAAACAAAAAATCCAGAAAATCACATTGTCTGATATTTAAAAAATGTATTTCCAAATTATGGTGGAACATAAGTATTTGGTCAATAACAAAAGTTCATCCCAATACTTTGTTACCCTTTGTTGGCATTGACAGAGGTAAAACGTTTTCTGTAAGTCTTCACAAGGTTTTCACACACTGTTGCTGGTATTTTGGCCCATTCCTCCATGCAGATCTCCTCTAGAGCAGTGGTGTTTTGGGGCTGTCGCTGGGCAACACGGACTTTCAACTCCCTCCAAAGATTTTCTATGGGGTTGAGATCTGGAGACTGGCTAGGCCACTCCAGGACCTTGAAATGCTTCTTACGAAGCCACTCCTTTGTTGCCCGGGCGGTGTGTTTGGGATCATTGTCATGCTGAAAGACCCAGCCACGTTTCATCATGCCCTTGCTGATGGAAGGAGGTTGTCACTCAAAATCTCACGATACATTGCCCCATTCATTATTTCCTTTACACGGATCAGTCGTCCTGGTCCCTTTGCAGAAAAACAGCCCCAAAGCATGATGTTTCCACCCCCATGTTTCACAGTAGGTATGGTGTTCTTTGGATGCAACTCAGCATTCTTTCTCCTCCAAACACGTCTAGTTCTATTTTGGTTTCATCTGACCATATGACATTCTCCCAATCCTCTTCTGGATCATCTAAATGCTCTAGCAAACTTCAGACGGGCCTGGACATGTACTAGCTTAAGCAGGGGGACACGTCTGGCACTGCAGGATTTGAGTCCCTGGCGGCGTAGTGTGTTACTGATGGTAGCCTTTGTTACTTTGGTCCCAGCTCTCTGCAGGTCATTGACTAGGTCCCCCCGTGTGGGTCTGGGATTTTTGCTCACCGTTCTTGTGATCATTTTGACCCCACTGGGTGAGATCTTGCGTGGAGCCCCAGATCGAGGGAGATTATCAGTGGTCTTGTATATCTTCCATTTTCTAATAATTGCTCCCACAGTTGATTTCTTCACACCAAGCTGCTTACCTATTGCAGATTCAGTCTTCCCAGCCTGGTACATGTCTACAATTTTGTTTCTGGTGTCCTTTGACAGCTCTTTGGTCTTGGCCATAGTGGAGTTTGGAGTGTGACTGTTTGAGGTTGTGGACAGGTGTCTTTTATACTGATAGCGAGTTCAAACAGGTGCCATTAATACAGTTAACAAGTGGAGGGCAGAGGAGGCTCTTAAAGAAGAAGTTACAGGTCTGTGAGAGCCAGAAATCTTGTTTGTTTGTAGGTGACCAAATATGTATTTTACCGAGGAATTTACCAATGAATTCATTAAAAATCCTACAATGTGATTTCCTGGATTCTTTCCCCCCATTCTGTCTCTCATAGTTGAAGTGTACCTAGGATGAAAATTACAGGCCTCTCTCATCTTTTTAAGTGGGAGAACTTGCACAATTGGTGGCTGACTAAATACTTTGTTGCCCCACTGTATATGTTGGGAGCAAAAGAAAAATGGAAAAAATGGATGGAACACCATAAATGACAGGAGGCTCTTCCACGATTGTACCACAGAGAGGTCAAGAAGAACATATACTGTTAGGGATTTGTAAAACAATTTGCTCCATTGCTTTCCATGGATGAATTATCTCACTATCTGTCTAAATAAAAGCTGCTTGACCTAGCAATCATGTTCAAACCACTGTTGGACAACTGCTTTGCATATGTGCAGTTATCACACTGATTCACCCATTAATCAGGCATAAAGACACAACACACACACACACACACACACACACACACACACACACACACACACACACACACACACACACACACACACACACACACACACACACACACACACACACACACACACACACACACACACACACACACACACACACACACACACACACACACACACACACACACACACACACACGTCATTTGGCTCCTCTGGGATTGGCACATGGGTCCAAACTGTGTCTCTTTGTGTCACAGACAGATTGCTTCACTACGCACCATTCTAATCCACAAATGACTATCCGAGTCACTGATATCCCAGGAACACTTGGTGCCTATCTCATGAATGTACACGAGCCTGGAAAATCACATTTAGCTTTGTGAGAAACAGAAACTCCAATGAGCTGTAATGGGAAGAAAAGAGGCAACGACACTGAACTGAAGTGGATATGAACGAATCAATTAGGGGAGGTAAAGCATGAGGCTGCATTCCAAAAGGAAGGTTATTTATGGGTATTTCAAGGTTTACAGTATATATCAACATAAAACAGGAAGGTCAGAAGGAGAGTTAACTGTATATTTCTCCAATAAAAGAAGAGTTGCATGGAGCTTGGTGTTTGGATTTTGAAAACTGCAAAAAAAGGGACCAAAATGCTGCATAATGTGCCTTGAGGTCCAATATTTACCTCATTAGGCAAACTGCATTTCTCCTTGGGTTTCTTTTTGACCAGTGCTGGTTATAAAAACTTCAATTGTTTTTAAGCTCTGACCAAAATGTGACAATTTTCCTATTTTTTTAATTGCAAAAGTAATGAAAACAATTTGATTGGTTCTGAAAACATTCTAAGTATACCCAGCGTACTCTTGCACTGTTGTTAAATGTAGCAAAGTTGCATCAATTTGAATATTAGCAATGATTGTAAAGCTCAGTTGCAAAGCTTGTAAAGCCAACTTTTGAGGCAACCCTTTTTTTATAAATCAAACTGTTGTCTCCATATCCCAATTGTCCTATGTTATCTTCAGAATAACGCATTCCACCAATTAAATCTTTCATTGGTCTGACTAGCTTTAAGTTATTCTTCACGTTTTAAAAGATATACAAATGGGAAAACATCATGTGGCAGAACTGAGTTTCAAAAACTCATGAGACAATGTGTTGGGTTTAAATGTAGATAAGATGACTGGAGAAGTATTCATTTCCATGTCGAGAAAATGTACTGGAGTGTTCACATTTTGGAATCAGATGCAGCAGCAAGACAGAATGCTATGCTACACCGGTCTACTCACATGCTACTTACATTCCCAAACACTTTACGTATAAGCTTTATAAATAACTGTCTTACAGTATGTTGGATGGCGTATGACATGACAACACGTCTACTTAAATTAGGATGAACTTTATCTATATTGTACTTTATACGTAACGATTTAAAGAGGCCCTTTTATGCTTTTTGGGGGGTTCCCTTTCCTGTAGTGTGTTATACAGGTTTTGTGCATGTAAATGTACTGTAAAGGCTACAATCCCAAAGTTAAGAACAGAGGGAGTTTCTTTCCAACCCAACACATCTTTTTCACAAAAGTATAAAATGGTGATTTCAGGAAAACACTGCCACATGTATACAACAATACACAACCAGCAGTGGAAAGGCTGTGATGGCACAAAACAAACTGGATATATGTTGCTGTTTCTCACTTGTCACCTGTCTGCTAATCTTCACATTAACACTTTCCTACCTACACTTTTTGTTTTTTCTTCCCCTGGTTCCTTCTTATTATGTGTACCATAGAACAACAATAGCTGCTGTTGTAGTGGCCATCCTAGCTAAGCTAAGTCAGTTCAATAACATGCTTAATATCACATTTCCTGACATCAGAGGTACTTTGACTAACATTCAAGTGATGCTTCCTGGTGGTGAAGTCCTATATTTGAAAATCCTAGCACCATCCACAAATGTCATCTCTGTCGGCATCCCCTTAGTTCCTTTACTTCTCTACCCCCATTATCCGTTTTCACCAGAAAATACAGCTCTCTCACAGTTGGGTGACAGAGATGGGGTGCATATTAAGGTTTCACAGAAGCTTTCTTAATCTCAGCCAAGCCAGGCTGAGCCAGGAAAACATACAGAGAAGATATCGTGTGATTTTCGTTTTGTCATTATCAACACCTCCACTTTGGTGAGGGCTAAGCTCGTTGTGATGTTCATACACACATGAATGCACTATTCAAGAATTTACAGTACGCGTACGAAGAAGAAATCCAAAAAGTAATACATTCATGTCCATAGAGAACTTAATACTAAAAAGAAAGCATCCACACGCTAGCCATCACACAATTTGTAATTGATTCGCAGTTCGACCAAACGAGCAAATCGAAACAGTCGATTCTTCGAAATATTTCCACTTGTGGGGGGGGGGAAAGTGCAACAGTAGTGCAATATGCACCAACAATGGATAACAGCAATGGCTACAGACTGTACACACTCACAGACACACATCTCAAAGCTGGCAGGAGAATGTTGTTTTTTTCAAAATAGTTTCAGGCATGTTGTACAGTATAACGTGTGGGAGTCAGGGAACGCCAGTTATACTACCACAACCTCCCTCTAGCATACTGTATATCCTATCTTCACGAAATCCTCCCTGCTTTAAGTATGAGGCTTTGTCTCATTGTGGTGTAAGTATATACAGTTTAAGAAGACTGCACGTGTTGGAACTACTACTACTAAATATGTCTGCAACGCACTGTCCCCCCTCAAGGCTATAAATGAGCTTTCGATGTATTTTAGTCCGGTCGGTTGTTATGGTTCTAACAAGGGCTCTTGCCAACTTGATCAGAAATAACCAAGGGAAACATACAGTATAACTTACTCCTTATGAATTACTTTTAAATTGATTGTTAATGAAGTATAAGAAGCTCCACTCTGTAACACCACTACATGACCTTGTGTGTTTCTGTCATCCCAACAAATCAAACAAAGAGATATGTCTTCTCTCTAGCTGATCGCGTCACGAAAATTCCCAAAGTAACATCAATCACATCAATATTTAACGCTTCATAGGTCAACTCCGTTTTTGGATTGAGTTGAGTGTATTACTGAATGTAGCCTAGCCACACATGAAAGCGTAATTTATTTCGGTAGTCCATCCAGTAAAAGTTGTAGATTTGAGAATTTGAATGGTTGGGAAAAGCATCGTAATGAGGTTAAAATCAGGTTTCTTCTGACCAAAATTATATCAAGTGGACCTCTGTGGGTTAATGTGAAACTATTTGAACGCTCTTTAAATAAACAGTTTAGTCCTATAGATCGTTTTTCAACATACACAACAAAATAATGTACTCATTTCTATTGCCAAGTGTAGGAGGCAAACCCAAGAGCTGTTCATTAAAACAGAAACACTTAATGATTAGTGTTGCAATAGCAAAGGTTAATCTGATTAATAACGGTGGACATTACCCAGAGGATGGTCATAGATACTGTAGATGTGTGAGGGTGGGCTTTCTCTTTAATTGCTCAAATAAAATAAAAACACTTTTGTAATGTGGATCCACTGCTGTGTCCTATTTCTCGATTTGCCAAACTCTTGCATAACTGGCAGGTACATTTAAAACTAAGGGTGCTTTCAGGTGTCAAACAGGGCCTGTCTGAAAGCTGTGTAGGAGGAGGAGAGAATGAGAGAGAGAAAAAGGGAGAACGAGTGGAGTGGAGACTGAGCCAAAATGGGATATCTGACTGCCAGTCTGTATCACGACTACATACTCTGCAGAGTAGGTGAAAATGTGCTCACTGTTTGACCGTTGATCCATGACTAGTGGATCTCTGCGAGAGCCAGAATGATTGAACCTCAATTTGTTCTTTGTATTTCTGTGTATACACATTCAAAACTACTTATTTCAGGCCAGTAAGCTTCAGTTGTTCTATTGTGTTTGATGTTGTCCCATCTGAAACATTGTAATGTCAATTGTAGTTAAATAAGTTGCAGCAAGCCTGAATATTGGGCTTTGTATAACTTAGAAATCAAATTAAACTTCAAAAGCAGCTGCCGGAAAGAAAAATCAACCATTATAGAAAGAGCAGGCAAGCATAACAGCTAAAATGAAATCATACAAATTCAGGAATTGTGCCAAGAAATCTATTTAGACAACTAGGGGAATCTAAAAAATAATATGTGGTGGTTATGTTAATCCAAAACATTATTCCTTCATTTTAGAAGCTCTGAAACCAAGATTATTTAATATATTGATATCTTACGTTCCCTCCTTCATAACACTCCTTCTGTTGTAAGTGTTATTGCTTATGAATGATCTAGTATTACAAATCAACCTCTCTTTTTAATTGTGACACAAACAGGCAACGTGCAAATATAATCGATCACATGTGTATCTACAGTTCTATTCCATTGAGGAGCAGGTTTGGCACACTGTAGATACATATGGGTGTTTCTACCATGGATTTGTGGTTTAATTTGACCTTATAGTATCCATTCTCAGTGATGCAGCTGTTCACTCACTTCAAGAGGCAAGCACTTAGTTTGGTACACATGTTGTGTTAACTTATGGTTACACTTCTGAAGTGAAGGCTGTGCATGTGCATTAGCATTTGAACCATTTAAATAATCAATTAAAGTATGATTTTAGTTCATATCAATTAAGGACACTTTTGTGAAAATGGAGTCGTTGGAAATATTACATGCAGGCAATGGCTTCTACGTATTTGGTCCTCGATGTCCCACTGGTTCATTTGACATAACATAAAGTGACTTATGTTTGCCTTGAGAGACTGCAGATCAGAAAACAAGCCAACACCACCATGGCAGATATCAACACAGTGGTCAAATCTGCCTGTTACACACTGTTCTTCTTGCAAGGACTATACTGCTGACTTGTGACCATGCAGAACACTTTAAAGCCTGGTTTGTGTTTCTTACTGACCAGCTTCTCTACAAACTAGACACATGGGCTGCCTCCACTCATAATCAGTGAACTTTGATCTATGTACTCCTCCATAGAGAATCAAGTGTATAAATGAAAAGGTCACTAGAACACAAAACAGCCTTGTTCTCTGGTGAGACAAGAAAATGTGCTTCTTATTACGACATAACTGATGTAGCATCTGACAACTCCATACAGTCATAAATTGTTCTAAAACGGCTCCAGGCTTTGTGGCTACACTTTATAGACAACGTCCACGACTTTAATATCTACCATCAAGGGCAGTTAAGTTCACAAAAAACAAGACGAGACTATCTACACATTCTGACAACTTCAATAAATCAACATTCCTGCTTATAACTAATGAGTAAGTAAAACCTCTAACGCTATCTCCTTGTGCCTCTAACAGTCTTAGCAATCAAACAAAGTCACTTTTAATTATTCCAGACCTTTCCTCAGTCCCCTTAGTTGTCCCTCTCTGTCTCACCTCTCTTTCTTCAGTGGGCACACTTTGCATGTGCTCCCTTGCCTCCCACCCACGGCGGCAAGAGAGCGGCAGGCCAGGCGGGCGCGGCATCAGAGCAGCCGGGTAGCAGGACGGGCGGCAGCAGTGATCAGCGTCTTTGGGGAAGGTGGAATGGTTCAAGAAGACGTTGAGAAGCTTGAGCAGTGAAGGCAGGACCATGTTCCTCAGCAGCAGTGCACCGTGGAGGGGTCAGGGCAGCCCCCTGGGTGTCCTTGACCTACCGCTGAGCAAACTCATGCCAAGACTTCACTATGTGGTGTTGAGACAGGGAGGGGGTCACGGCACAGAAGCCGCCCCGAAGGCATACTGTGGCACAGACAGAGCCTCATGCCTGGAGACGCTGTCAGATGTCACATGAGAGAGGGGAGATCACTCGATTCCCCGGGTTAAGCTCTTCCTCTGTTTTCTTCTTTGTAGAATTATTCTCCCTCAAGCGTACAAATACAGAGAGTCGCAGCGGTTCAGTAGCCTATTAAACATTTAACTATTCAACAGCTTCTACCCTGATGCAACTGAAACTCAGCCTGCCTTCCTTTCCTTCCGCATGGCTCGGTCAGATATGGATCAGTCCTGGCACACAGCTCCTTATTAATCCACCGCTGGCGTCACTTTTTCGTACATTTCAATCAGTTTCACCCCCCCAACAGTGCTCTGGCGCTGTGGCTGACGGCTGCCTGGCTGTTAACTCCTCTGAATCATTTAATAAATCAACATGCAACAGAGGAGAAGAAGAGGAGGAGGAGAGAGAGACAGAAGACGGCAACAGGAGAGTTTTAGTTGTGGATGAAGCTGCGATGCTTTTCGGCTGCGGCTGGTATTACTACTTCTACTTCTCCGAAAAGAGAGACAAAGGGAGGGATAGTTACAGAAGGAGAGAGAGAGAGAGAGAGAGAGAGAGAGTGAGAGAGAGTGAGTTCACTTGGAAGTGTTTCGCAAAAAAAATCCGTTGTACAAAAGAGATGAGATGCTCATTTGAGGATAATCAGAGAGGAAGGAATGGAGAAAAGGGGCGGTGGAGAGAGGAAGAAGAATATAATGGCAAATAAGCAGACTGTGACAGTATTATAGGTGCTGCTGTTTTGTTATCATTTTTCTTTTCGCAACCTAAACACAGGGCCTGGTAACAATAGCTGAACGCTTATCAATATTATGAAACCTAGTGCAACAAACTGTGAGATCGAACATGATCACAGAGCTGCATCAATACCTTATTAGACGGAGAATAATATAAAAGGCTATAGATATACCTCATACACACTTCATGTTCGTATTTTTGATTCACATCTTTTAAAGCTTTATACCTTAGTGCTGCAAAGTCCCTGTTTTTAATGTCACCTTGCAATTTGATTATTCAACCAATTATATATTGTTGAAGCAACCACAATGGCATTACACTGGACTTACACGTAGAATAAAGAGTTAAATATGAAATAGTGAAATAATTCTACTGTTGACAAATTGTATACAATATTAAACGGCTCAAACCCACAATAGTATCCCCAATGTATCAGCTAACTAACACAGTAGGCATCAGTGACAGATCCAGAGTCAGAAGGATAATAAGAAGGGTATTGCCCAGTGCCAAACGTGGCTGTTTGTTGGGGCAGAAAAGGCAGCCATTATAAATGCTTTATGGGTGTGCTTTACTGGACCTTTTGAACAAATAATATCTGATTCGGTATTTGTTTGAAACTATATCATATAAGCATATTCATTGATTTGTTTTGGCCACAAACATGTCTGGTGAGTCCCCAGTAACTTTTGACCACGACATGGTGATCAGTTCATACTTAAACCCAAGTGGACGTTTGCTACAAAATGAAAGACTTTTCCTAAAGGTGTAACTTAGATATTGTGTTCACAAGAATAGGACGGGGAACCCGGAAAACATAAGAGGAGGAAATTAGAAGAGGGCTTGAGCATGGCTGTTTCTTTGCATATGGGTTGCCTAGATACAGTGGAGAGAAACTCCATTCTAAATTTAAACCTGGAGAGGAGGAGACAGAGTAGCTGGTGTAGAGTGAGATGAAAGAGTGAGTACATTAGAGAGGTAAAAGAAATAGAGACAATACTAAAGGGCAGACAAAATATTCATAAAACAGATACATGCAGTAGATCCATTGATGAAGCAATACAAGAACGAGAAATACAGAGGGTTAAGAAGTAAGGCTCTTACAGCTAAGCCCCTCATCAAACACGTATTGCCATCACCTGAAGGAAACAAACCTCTCTTCTTTAGTTCTGTATAATCTTCTATGTGTGTGAAATACTCCTCGATCATTGCTTAGCTTGAGGTTCATGTTGGTATTGCCATTATACACTAACTGACAGATTGATGACCACATATGAAGGAACCTTTCTTGAAATGCTTTTTCACACATAAACACACACAAACTCGGCACTTTCCCGCAAGACTACCACGATGACACACACGCATGCAAACTCTGCCCTGGGCAAGATGTTTGTTAGTGCAGAGCAACACATCGATAGTGGCATTGATCAATGGCTGTGGTTTCATGATGCTGTTGGATGTAACTGTGCTCTGAGTGTTTCTATCTAGGGGCCAGCAGCTCCCCTCCCTGGCCGGGGAATCACAACACAGCATGTGACTGCTTCACTGTGAGGGCTGTTCTATCCCGCTCTACCGTATTGACTTTCTGCTCATTCCTTTCCTTTCCGCGTCTGTATTCATGACGCCCATTTGGTTTGTCATTTAACAAGCCCTCGCTGACTTACTCAGTGATAGGCTCAGCCCCTTGCAGAGTATCAACCCTCTTAATGTGAGTCCCTCTAGAATGGGTTATGCTCCGTGAATGACAGGTGATGTAAATGTGTTCTCAGCAAGATGTCCTCCTGTCGCCATGCAGTAATTGTTAACCTGTTCCCTTCAAAAGGCCGATCACCGACATCACTTTAGTTATCAGACTAATGGCACAGGACACAGATGGAGGTTGATGAATGCTTGTAAAAATGACAAATGAAACGGGGACATTGTTAAAGACGATGGGTGAAGGCTCTGTTAGCATGCACGGGGTGTACGGCAGGGAGACACCCTGAACATCCAGCCAATACATCACAAACAACAACTTTCTCCAGTACTTCTGATAAGAGTGTAATCATTCTCAAGAGCAACACCAGAGGGTGAATGATTACTGATACTGTATAGGGTGTACTTCATTTTAATGTCATTCTTTGTAATGTTCTTCGTGAAAAACTACAGGAAATGTTTCACATCAACAGTGTTTTCAATTAGAAGTCTATCAATAGTTCAACAAGTTATCTTGGATTGTGGGTGTTCCCAAAAATCTAATTAGAATAAACTACCTCCCTCATCCTTTACTTTAGTATTAAAAGCCTTCATCAAATCCCTCTTCAAATTACTCTCATCCCCTTTACAGCACATCCCCTCGTTCTAGTCTGAGCATTAAAACATGATGAGATATGGTAGACACTTTTGCCATAGTTGTAAAGGTTCCACAGAGTTCTGATGTGTATTAATTAAAGGAGGTGTTAAACCATACATTATGCAGCATATCAAGTAAAAAAAGGACCAGGTATATTTTCCTTCTCCGAACACACGTAATAAAAACACATTTCCACTGCAAACATCACTATTACACAACCATTTGCCACACAATATGGCCAGATGACATTTCATACAATGTTGAAACGGTTGATCAACCAGTGAAATATACAAGTCAAATGTTCTACTATGGCACTCCCGTTAACCCCTTGCAATAAAATATAAATCTGGCTTAACCCTGAGCACCCTTGGGGGATTTAAGAGTGAGGTCCACTTTAAAAGGCAAGCAGATGGGGATCAGACATGTTTGAATGAACAAAAAGGGAATCTGTAGAGATGTAGAAAACCTTTAGCTACATGTGGATTTAGTGTTTGTGAGTATACATAATAATACCAATACTGTTACCAAGTCTGGCTGCTGGCTATGAGCCAAACATGACACAGTATTTGTAAAAGTCTGGATGTGTATTAATAAGGTATTTAAAGTTTGTCCTGAAGCCTTTCTGATAATGTAAGCCCACATGATTAATATAACAACAACTTCTAACCGTCTTTGATGTGAGATGTTGAACTAAACAACGAACATGAACACGACCGGTAGACTCTGCAAAGTGAATGGACTTTACCTGCCTCCATGGAAACATCTAGAGAGAGGCTTTGATCATTTGTACGGCATGAGGTGAATTGATTTGATTTCCTTCAAGTGGCCAGAAGCAACGACCAGAGGATAGGAAAGGTGTGGAATAAATCAAAGGGGGGAAGACCTATTAGTATTTTATTTTCTGTGAAACCCTGTTTTTGTTCAGGTTGACTAAAACACCTAATACATTTTCATAACTGTTGAATCAAAGCCATTTTAATGATAAGAACACTTCAAGTGTAATAGAACTCTCTGCCTCGGACATCATAACAAGGGCAACATTAATAATGAATATGACGTCTAGAGGAGCGCCACCTTATAAGCACCCTCAGAGGGTCAAGTCTGTGTCAGAACCTCCCATTAAGATGATGGACGGACTGTGTTGCACCTGGATGGAATCGTCCATCATGGACTATGGGTAAATGAGAAAAGGACCCCCTCTCAATGTTCTTATGTGCTGAAGGACACATGTCTCCATCAGACGGCTGTACACTTTGATCCTTTGGCCATTGCTTTTAAAAATACGCTATGATTTTGCAACCCATTTGTTTCTATAAACTCTGTAGAATACAACATCAACAAAAAAACGGTGTTATTGCTCATTCCAAGTGTAATTTTGGTCTGCATCCTCTCTTTTTGATAATAACTTGCACCTATTTTGCATCCGTGCACTTTTTATTATTCTCCTGTATTAATCTTTTGATTATAATGGATGCTTGACTGGATTTCGGTATAGCACAACAGATATGAATCAAAAAAAGCTTTTCCAGACAAGCTAAATCACCTTCTAATAAATACAGAGGACATTTTGTCGGTAATGTACGTGCAGGGAAATGAGAGACAGGTCTGATGAAGTGGACACTGGCTGGCTGTGGAAGTGTAGGTGTTTTTTAATCTCTGTCTCCTGAATGTAGGATTAAATATAGACCAGAAGGAGAATAGCGATAGTTTTGAACATAGACACTGAAAGGTGCTGTATATCATAACATTAGATTAAGAACAACCGCTGGAGACAAAAATGTACTTAGCACACAAGTACACGTTATCTTAGTAAAGTATGATGATTTCAAGATTACTTTAAAGAGTACTTTCACCTATCATTTGAAGTACTTGTTGTAGTCACTAGAACACATCCAAGACTCATACTGTAGTTCTCAAAATACTCCAAAGTAGTGCATATTGTATATTCATTGACAAAGAAGAAAAATGTGTAAAATGTTTCTCCTTGATAATCTAAATCAGTGGACCCTACTTGAGGGGATTGACAGCAAAAGACATTTCCTCATTAGATATGTTAATGATGGAGTTAAAAGGTTCCTTTGTGTTTAAGTGACACAGCACCATCCATTTATCGAGGTATTTTGCTTTAAATGAGATCCTGGTCAGTCAAGATAGCCATTACATTTTTCAATTAGAGGCTTGAACAGTATGACACAAACACACACACGCACAATCACACACAGTTATGAAAGTGCATTCAAATTCACAAACTCATTCTGAGCAGAGAGACTGAAGGCGTCCAGGCATGTAAACTCAAATGGACATTTACACATGAACACACCGCCAAGTTTCATTTTCAATTTAATATGCAGCATGTTTTCTTTCTCTATGTTTGTATCTGTTACAAATTAGAAAGTCATTTACTTTACATTTATGGTATGCATAGCACCTTGCTGCAGTCTCCTTTCAAATATGTCTCCATCTCTGCCTCTATTTTTCAGTACGGAGAGCAGAGAGGGTTGTAGAACTAGAGCAGGGGTGTAAAATAGTGCACTATCAATCAGAGGAATTCATATTCAACATTTATAAAAATCTATGTAAGATGTATGAATCAGCGACAAAGCCGATGCACCAACCCCCAATGCTGATCTGTTCAACACTAGAAAAGTAAAACACTTTATTTCGTAGCTGGGAGAATGATAATATGTTTTATAATACACGCACCAGCATACTATACAAAGGAATCTTAAAGGAACAAAAAAGACACTGTTAATATGTTTCGACAATGTGTCATCCAACCATTTAGGAGCAAAGTCATTCAAAGCCCTACACAGCCAACAGTATATGCTGTGAGGAAATGTAGGCCTTTTCGTAAACTAAAGAAATAACCACATTTTCCTGCTGTGGGAGGAACTTTAAATGAAAAAAGAAGGAGAGTGATGCAAAGGCAGAGTTCTCGCTATAAGCTATTCACGGTGAGCAGTTGAGCAGTCAACCATGTGATGGAAGAAGTTGAGTGGAGAATGAGTAGAATACGCTCTTGAAACCTTTCCGGAGTGTACCTGAACAACCATCCGGAGAAGACGGGGCACGCGTACGGTGGTTGGAGTCGTGGAGTCAGAAAAATGTGTGGGACTGGAAGGAGCTTTCTGACAGGTTTCTGAACTGCACTTTTTGGTAAATTGCAGCAGCTGAGGCACTTTTGGAGCAAGTGTAACATAACATATTTCACATGAGACAAGTGTCTAGAATGCTGAACACAGAGAGGAGAGGGAGGTAGGCACTGAGCTGATTTTTGTATTTTCTTCGAGTTCACTGAATAACAAACCATCATCCAACCTCAAGCAACATCTCACAAACAAACACACTTATATTCTCCTGTGCACATATGGGGTGCGTGCACACAGGCACGCGCAAACACACACACACTTACAGGCAGGAAGTGGAAAGCTATGATTCATTCAAATTCATATTTTCATTGCACAGCCTGGGAGGATAGTGGGCATCCTTCATCAGAGGCAAGAGGAACACTCACTAGAAGTAATTCATGTCAGGTCTGCTTGCACATTAGTCTGATGAATTGCCTAAACAAGGAGGAAGAGAATAATGCTAGAGCGTGTATGTGTGTGAGTTCCCTAGAAGAAGAAAAGAGAAAGTTGTGAGTGAGTTGAGAGTATTGTTGAGAGGGTAGCGCTGGTGAAGTGTCAGTCAGAGAAGCGCTGTTTGTCGCGGTATGACACATACCGGCTGTTAGGCTTTTTGAGAACGTGGGCGGATGGCTTTTTAACGGAGCATTTGTTCATGGCCATTGCACTGTGTCTCTTTATGTGATGTAACCATGAGTTTGATAAGTTTGCTAAAACACAAAGTGGCTGAGCAGTGCTCAACTCAGCTGCCTACTCTGTGCAGCTCATACGGTATGTCTCATTACTACAAAGGTGTACACAATGTACTAAAATGAAGTAATGCAGGATCAAACAGAATAGCTCTCCCTTTGACTCGGTTACATTTCCATCTACAAGTTTATTTTATGGGTTTTACCTGATGAAAAACTGATAAAACAACATCACATTGTCAAAGCATTCAAAGTTAACATCTGGCAGACCTTGACAATCCCTGATCATACAATGGATTGATCATGGTGATGGAAAGTCCCGCCCCCCCCTTTGAGTCATTTGGCGCATTTGTTGATGAATGGGTTGGGGACAACCCTCACGCCCAACAGCTAATCTGGGTCATGTTAATGAGGGTGATAAACATAAGAGAAGAGATGCTCCTTTGAGGAGGGAAAGCTAAGCCATGCCTCAAAGCCAGAGGCATTGCAAGTATTAATTTGTTAGTTAGAATGACCCAAAGCAATCCCAAAAGGGGGTCATATATTTTTGCTTTTTTAAAATAATTTTATAACAATATTCAGATTTTTTTTGTTGAAAGTAGGGAGAAAAGGCAAGGACATGTTCTAATAGTTTTGCAAGCCGGAGTTAACCCTGCATACTGGTCAGTGAGGACACACATAGCATATGGGCCGCCAGCTCTGACTACTGAGCTATCCGGCAGCCCTAGTTTTAAGTTAGGACTTAGTTTTGAGTCCTAACTTTTATCTGTGAGCCATATTGCTAAGCCCTTACTGGTATTTTAATGACATTGAGTTGTGATTTGAGCCTAGCTCAGCCAATAAAGCACAGAAAATGTAAAATCTACTCTTAAAAACACACCCTAAGCACCTGAAGCACAAATCCAGTTATTTTAGAAGTTTGGGAAAACTTCAGTGGTTGTCTGATGCTAACGCAAACTGCTGACTAGGAGATGGTGCAATAGCGGCACTAACAGTCAGAGTAGAAACGGTTGAATGATGCCGAGAGCTCAGACAGCAATACACATCTCTACAAAACACAGCTCGTTAAAAACTGTCCAACGTATACATGATAACCAGTGTTGTGCTAGTTACTGAAAACCAGTAACTAGTTACCATTACTAGTTACTTCATTTCAAAAGTAACTCAGTTACTTTACTGATTAATTACACCAAAAAGTAATGCGTTACTGTGAAAAGTAACGTTTTAGTTACTTAAAAAAGGGCTCCCATTATATTAATGCCTTTATAGCCTTCATTTCAGTACTGTTATTGCATTGGAGAATAATACAATCTGTTGATCAACTTGACATGCATTATATGCAATCTGGATAGCATCAATATTAGCTGGCTTTACATTTTTTTATATTCTTTCTCCAGGTAGTTGGAAAAAGTTTTCCGTTTCATATGCCGTGTGCCGCCCGGACATGCTATCATGCTAACTAGCTCCCTGAAAGCGGGTGACTCCACTGTAGCAATAGCCTGCATGTGTTCTACAACATACCGTGCAATGGCTCTATCGACTTTTCCCTGGCTAGCAGTCCCTTGGTTAAAATCCAGCCGCTGTTGCTTAGGTGCAGGTGGAGGTGGAGTGGCGTCGGCTGAGTCTCTGTGGTCTTAGCTACTAGCTTCGTCCCAGCATGTTGTTTTTGCAGATGTTTTAAGAGATTTGAATGACTGGTTTGGGCAGTAGATAGGCTCTTTGACCCGCCAGGACACAACTTACATTTAACTAAAACGTTATTTTCTTTGTGCTCGACAAAAGTGAAATAGTGAGAATATCTCCAGGTGGAGAAACTAGACTTGAGCTCCCCCGCCGCCATGATAGTCTTGTTAGTAAACAACACAAACACGCCCACAGCCCGTCTCTGCATCTGACACAGGACGTATTTAAGTACATTTACTCAAGTACTGTACTTAAATACAGTTCTCATCTCTGTTCACCTGGCTGTGGACTATATAAAAAAACTAACGCAGTAACGGAGTAACGCACCATGTAGTAACGGTAACTGAGTTACTGAATTTAAAAAGTAATGCGTTAGAGTACTAGTTACTGCCAAAAATAACGGCGTTACAGTAACGCGTTAGTCCCAACACTGCTGATAACAGGTTTCAAAAGAAGACAAATGGCAGCACACTGCCAAACAAATGGTTTGAGTTTAGAGGTGCAGCGAAGCACTAATTAGGTCTGTGTGGCTCTCTTTGGGAAAAACCTTTGGTCTGTCAGTGTGTATCGTGTGTGTGTGTGTGTGTGTGTGTGTGTGTGTGTGTGTGTGTGTGTGTGTGTGTGTGTGTGTGTGTGTGTGTGTGTGTGTGTGTGTGTGTGTGTGTGTGTGTGTGTGAGTGTACTTTTGCCCACAGGAGTGAGATCTCACAATACTGAATGTAACTTACTAACACACACACACACACACACACACACACACACACACACACACACACACACACACACACACACACACACACACACACACACACACACACACACACACACACACACACACACACACACACACACACACACACACACACACACACACACACACACACACACACACACACACACACACACACACACACACACACACAATGCCTTTTGGGATAACACTAAGAGGAGGAGAAGGAGTCAGAAAGTGGACTCCCAGAATGCATTGCCAGACTCGCACTATCGACCAAGTTGGAATGAATCAGGCTGCAGCAGCAGAAGAAGTGGCTCATGTTTCTCACTTTATCATCTGTCAATAATGATGGTTTTAAAAAAAACTAAAAAAAGATGGAGAGAAGCAGAGAGAGGAGAGTTGTCTTCCAAAGAAAAAAGTCAATCGCACAGAAAGAGATGGGGAAATACAGAGATGAAAAAATAAAGGGATGAAGAGAGAAAGATTAACCTGTTAAGCCCCAAGGACTCCCTCGGCGGGTCCTTTTTTTTCACGACACAGTGTCTCAGGGGATCTTAATATTTAAGAACCTATTAATGTGTTATACCAGATTAACGGACATAATCTCAGCTAACTGACGATACAAACCATTTTTACCAAAACAAAACACAAGTCTCATAAGAAGCATCTAAATGACCCCTGAGCGAAAAATGCTAACGCACTTTGGCACAGAACTCAAGATAAATTATTACTTATCGTAGCTGCACATACAAGATATCCGATTAAAGCTGAGGTTCCACAGATTATTTAGGTATAGTATCATCACTAAGTGATCCGAACTCGCGACAGGGGAAGCAAACACAGACATCACAACACGTACCTTTACGTAGCTTTTAGGGAGATCGTCTCACCGTAGCTGTCAATCTGATCAAAAGACTTGTTCAATGGCATTAAAACGAGAAATAACGCGGCTGAATCAGTTAATCCATAGGTTGATAATGTTTCTGGGTAATAATCTTTTTAATTTATAATCCATAATTCCATTTTTATGTAAAAATCAGAGGGTAAAAGTTAGCTGCTAATGGTAGCCACCAGAGATATCGCAGCTTCCGGTCTTGGCTATGCGGCAGCCTCACGCACACATATGACCAAATAAGGAGTATGTGGGAGTTCCCCTCGATTCCATTGTCTCTGACGGTTAGAAAGAGATGTCAATCATCAAAATCGAGCAAGGGGGGCCAGAGATAGGTCAAATCCACCCAGAAGTGGTTTTTTTGGTGCTAAATCTCTCTAAAAAGGTCAAATTTCACTTGTTTTGCATCAATCTTGATACAGATATTATATGTTGTAGTTTGGATTCCTAAAGCTTTTAGTCTACCATCCCATCATTCAAGGGTGGTTTTCACTATTTTTGGACGGACACAATAATTTACATTTTTTTACTGTGTTCAATCTGAATTTATAAAAACATCTATATTGATTCTGACACTTCTACATCCAACTCACAGGTGTAACCTTGCTTTGAGAAAAAAGATTATTAATGTAACCCTTTTAGAAGATATGGTCATTTGTTCTGGGAATGTCATTTTCGAGCCTGAGACCTGAAAAACAGGCTCGGGGTTTAACAGGTTTAGAAGCAAACCTGACATAACAGTTACTTCATTATAACATTAGATAGTGCTGAATAACATCTTCTTTTTCAGTCCCAGGTATTATGCATGATGGCTCATATAACACTTATTTAATAATGTACCCTTCAAAGTATGTAATGGGTCTGTGAACACTCTGATATCAACAACAACATGACAGGTAAAAAAAATCACGATGAAAGAGGCTGTAAAAATGATGAACGAAGCAGTTGTTAAAGGAAGGACAATGCATTCTGCACTGACAAAGAGAAATAACTGGATAGTATTTGATTTATTTTACACACAAGCTGACTAAACATGTCATCTATATTTGTAGTTTTAGAAACTTAAAGCTGAGGCCTAGTTGCCACTTTGCACAGTTGCAACTTTTTTAAATCAGTGAGAAGCCCTACATGACAGCAGACCACCACTTCTTACTTTGCCTTCAATCACGACAACACATAATGAGCAGATGTACTATAAATGCAAGAGCCATACCATTATCTAGATAACATATCTGAGCTGAAGCTGTATTTTTAAAGCCAGGTGTAAATGTGGTAAACGGGGAGACATGCAGAGCCAGGACCAAAAAGAAGCAGAGAAGGTGTGAAAAGAATAGGGAGGAAGTGCCAACTCTCTCTTTCCACATGCTATAATGACAGAGGAGGACTCACGACCGCTGGGCAATTATAACACATTCCTATTCTCGGTTAAAACGGAATTCAATCGGGACAAAGAGGCAGAGATGTTTGACAAGTCAGAGTCAATTACAGCAAGAAGATGGGGGTGTGTGTCAGTCTGTGTGTGAAAGTTCAAAAAAGAGAGAGAAAGCGGGAAAGCCAGCAGGAGCTGACAAGGACAAGTTGTCATCATCAGTGTGCTGTAGGAGGCGGTGAGACCGACTATTGATTAGATCCTGAGGGAGGGTCTTGGCTGATTCCGTTGCGTGTGTGTGTAAGAGTGTGTCCCTGTGTGTGTATTAGTTTGTGTAAGTGTAAGGGAGTAACGCCAACCTGTGTGAGTATGCATTGTGTCTCTTACTTTCATGTCGACGCAGAATAGGACGTAATGGAGAGTGAATGCACATGAAAATGTCAGTAGAAAGTGTGTGTGTGTGTGTGTGTGTGTGTGTGTGTGTGTGTGTGTGTGTGTGTGTGTGTGTGTGTGTGTGTGTGTGTGGTTGTTTAGCACCTCTTCCTATTCTTATCACAACCTTCCATTTTCTACTGGGGAAATGCCTTGGATGATAAAACTGTGATAAGCCAGGTTTTGTCAGTTTTCACACACACAAACACAGAGCTGCTAAATAAAATAGCAGATAAATTAGCCTCTGCATGACTAAGCCGGCACCATCACCTTAACACACAAACACGCACACCCACACATACTCCTCACCTCAAACCTTAGAGACGCACACAAAGTCAAAGCTGACACATTCTAAGATGTATTACCTGCCAGGTAATTAAATCATGGGAATGCTGTTTTCACAACCAATCTGGTGTGATCCTTCCTCATTTACATTTTGTAAATGATAACTGTAGGGTAGCATGACAACATAAACTATTGTAAGTGTAAAGCTATGAAGTATAAGGGAGACATAAAGCTCTGTTCATCTTTATCTGTTGTACTCATAAATCAAATGACTGAGTAATGAGCCAGGGGTACCCAGCAGTGATACAGGGCATATAACCCAACTCTTTAGAGAAGAAAGTTGGGTTATATCACTGTTTGCGGTGTTTCTCTGCTTAATTCACACTATGGTTCATCGACCCAGTTTCCAGTGCAGACAGCTGTTTTCAGTCAACAAGACAAAGACTCTACAGCCAGAAGAACACACAGACCAACAGATGGGGGCTCTGTGAGGCTGCACTGAGCCGTATGCTAACATCAGCATGCTAATATCAGCATGCTAACACTGACAATGCCTACTTGCTGATGTTTGGCATGCTAACATTAGCTACTTAGCACTAAACAAAATAAGTTAACATTTTCACTTGATGATGTTGTTATTGGGAAAAGTCAGAGGATTTAAATAAGCAACTGCTAGTTCATTATCCATATTCATTGTGTGGGGTGATAAGAGGTCAGGGGATTGTGTCTTTAAAATTTCTCTCTGAAAACTTCACAATAGACAAAACTTTTCTCTTGGCCAATGTCCTTCAAAGACCAGAGTCCTTAGCTGCCCTTAGTCTTAAAAATGTCTGTCTTCAGACGTCCAAATCTCCCACAATCCCTGGAGCTCTAAGCAACAGGGAACACAATGACCGTCCAATCACCTTGGAGAAACAAACAACAAAGTCGACAGATTGTGGACAAAGAGACGGAGGGAGGGATCAAAGAAAGAGGGCAAGGGGGCATGAATGGGACACCCTCGGGTTAGCAGAGAAATAGCCTTCCTCAAGGGAGGTCGCTTACTTACACAAACACCCCCATGGAAGAAGAACACACAAAGGCACAGCACAAGTAAAGGGCAAACTAAGAGTTAGACACACGTGAACAGAGAAATGAATGAGGCATGTATTATGTTCACATTATATAAGAGAGAGACTGCACATATGAGAAGCTATTGTCAGGCTTGAAGAGTAACAGATAACAAAGTTAAGTAGTTCAGAAACAAATAAAGTAACTGTATTATGTTTCTGTTATGGGGAAAACTAAATATTTGATCAGATTACTGATACATGTTGTTAAAGTGGGCCTTACTGGCTAGGGTTTGGAGACATTTCAAGGGTTCGTCATGCTCCTTGTCCCGCAAAAACCATTGTAAAATGTTGATTTCATTTAAGCCAGGAGGGGACCTGTAGTTGTGTGAGTCTTCATTAGCATCACTTCTTCTGCAGGCTGGAGCAAGGATTTTTAATGACTCACTAAAACATGATTGTTCACACTCTTCCACTGTGTTAATGGCCACGTATAAGCTGTCAGACTTTGGATGGGCAAAAGGCTAAAGCACCAAGTCTTCCCAAACATTATCTTTTACTGTGCAGATAGACAAGAGACCACTGTGTGGATATGTGTGAAGCTTGAATACTGTATATCAACTTAAAACCAGAAGTAGTGGATTTTTGTTTATTTTGTTAATTGGTAACTACAACTGTGACCATTGTGAAAACACAATGACTAAATAACATGTGGTAAATCAGCAACGCAACAAAGATACATGAACACCTGACTTGAGATATTTTTTCATATATTAATCTGATGCTTATATACACAGTATCACATGAAATATAAATACATACATATTGGAATGAAGAAGTGTTTCTCTGTGTGTGCCTTTGTGTAGTACAGTGTATTGAGAGGACACAATTTAAGGCAGAAGTAAGAGGGTGATTTATTTCTGCAGAGCTACT
Organism: Pseudochaenichthys georgianus; assembly: GCF_902827115.2. Taxonomy (NCBI): domain Eukaryota; kingdom Metazoa; phylum Chordata; class Actinopteri; order Perciformes; family Channichthyidae; genus Pseudochaenichthys; species Pseudochaenichthys georgianus. Next base: position 9,561,118 of record NC_047522.1, on the reverse strand, counting down.
GAATGCTGCGTTCAAGGGCACTGCTGGTGAAGGTGAAAGATGGAAATCATTGCTTGCTCTCTCTTGAAGACCCCCAACATAACTTTTTCTATAAAAGAAACTAGACAAAGACTGGACAACATAAAGTGCAATTTGTCTGAGAAGCAATTACGTATTTATTTTTGCCTCAGTGAAGAACAGTGTGGACGCTGTCAGTGCTCTGACTAAGCTGAGACAAGGAGAAAAACGAAATGTTGGTCCTAAAGAGCAAGGATGGTGCACTTTCTAAACAATATTACAAATCAAAACAGTTCTCCAAACTTACAAACATACAGTATTGGTGCTCAGCTAAGATGGATTCATATTAACGAACATCCATACGCGTGTGTGCACAAGTCGTTTTACTACTGCATTACGAATTGTCATTTTAAAGCACAAGGTCAGATGCAGGCAAGTAATATCTCACACACAGACACACACAAACACACAAACCTGTCCAAGATAAAAAGAGATGGTGAGCAGTGCTTAGCCTGTGCTCTGTCTATTTGACAGTTAGTGTTAAAGCCAGACTACTATTATAACTACACCTAGTTCCTCCCTGCCTCTGACTGTGTATACCTGTTACTCTGAAAATTACATAACTTGAAATTAAAGAAGAAAAAGGGCACTTGAGCCTTCTGATCGTTTGTTATGTCATAACAAGTTGTAATTTTGTTATGCTCCTACTGACAGAACACTGTTCCTGCTTTGTTTTGAATACATTTTAAAACTGTCACACACTGTTTGTCTGTTGAGTTCATATTTTGAAAAACACTGCTGCATTTTACATGTAAGGGTATTATAGTGAAATGGTTTTTTAGAGTCTCTGTAGAGTCCGAGATATCCTGACCCAGTGTCCTACACTTGCTGTAATGCTTCTTAATAGTGACTTTTATTAGACCATTTCTCTCCAAGTGTACTACTGTATACACTCCTTTTAAATGTCATAGCTACAGTTCGCAATGCACACTATACAACTTTAAAAATGTTAAGTCTCAAGACCAAGCTTGAAGAAATGATGATGTCGATTTGGGAGAGCTCCTTTCACAGCCAAAGTATTAAACAACAGTTGTAACCAACTGAGTACAAATGTTTGTGACAAATACACTAAACACTATGTGTAAAATCCGTGGAGCGCCCCTTTAATAATCATTCAAAATGAGTGTGAGATTTGAAAACCAAAAAAGCGTCATTCATTGGAAGTCAGGCTACTGACCCTGGTCAGGCTACTGACCCTGGTCTCAAAACAAACACTCAACGGACACAGCCACACATATTTACCAGACATGCGGGCTAATATTTGTGTGTCTGTGTCGGCTAATATTTGTGTGTCTGTCTGTTTAACACATTGGTTTGTATTGATAAACCAGAGCTTGCCAGTGTCTCATTGCACGCTATCTGCACCTGCACGCACATTCTCTATCAATACTACACACGAGCACAAACATATAAACAAACATGCACAGAATATCATATACAGAATGCATTAATATATTTTATGTATAGAGCTATACATACAACCTTTCTTAAACTAGTACGTTTAATACAATTCTGCATACTTTTATAATAAATCAGAGTGGCCCGACACTGCAGGATCCACCACTAATTTACACAAAGAGAAACATTGATAATTAGGATTGTTTTACACACTGCTTTTCCGCTTAAATATTCACCCTTTTATCTCCCTCTTTTTTCGGCTGTATCCTTCTTTCTTCTCCCCGCCTGTCTCTCAATAGCGCCAAATCTCCAGTGTTTACAGAGAGGGTGTACAGACAGCTTAAATGGCAACATTTGAAGAATGTCAGCAGTAGCTGCAGCTTTAACCTTAATCTATCTCTTTCTCATACACACACACACACACACACACACACACACACACACACACACACACACACACACACACACACACACACACACACACACACACACACACACACACACACACACACACACACACACACACACACACACACACACACACACACACACACACACACACACACACACACACACACACACACACACACACACACACACACACACACACACACAAACAGACGACAGCAAATGGAAGGGAACTAAGGGGAGAACGCATGTGGAGCTGTGTGAACTTGATTGCATTGCTTTGCTCAAATTGGAATGTCCCACTTCACTATTAGTGTTTCCTTGGACTGAGTGTACATTGGTTGCTGGGGGGTGAGGGAGAGGAGAGAGCATCAAGTTAGATGCTGCGTATCACAGCGCACTGAGATTTGTGACAAACTGTAAAGCATTAACCCATCACTGCACCCTGTATGCAAGGGCTGGTTTGCTTTCACCAGCTGTACGGAGGCTCAATCACTGGTACATTTTTATATACAAAGCCATGTTAGGGAAACTTCCATCTTATATCTGCTCCCTGATCTCACGGAGAATTGTAAGTGGCTACTGCTTGAGATCGAATGCTGTGGTTTTATTAAATGTGCCAACTGCTAGGACTGTCTTAGGGAAGACAGCTTTTAGATGCGCAGCTCCTCTGTCTTGGAATAGTCTGCAAATTAAATGGAAACTGAACAATCTGGTGCCACTAAATGTTTTTAAAGCTCGGTTGGATGCTAGTCAATCGGAAGCTATTGGTACCTGCTTATGTGGATAATTTTGTAAATGATGCTGTATGATGTCCTTTTGTTGTTCTATTTATGTTTTTATGTTTCATGTGGAACTACTTGAGCAGGTCTCCCTTGGAAAAGAGATCAATGATCTCAATGGGATTTTATCTGTATAAATAAAAGTTTGAAATGAAATGAAATGAAGAGAATAAGAGGAGAATAGAGGAGGAGAGATAAGAAAAGGAAGAGTGTAAATGGTTCAGTGCTTCTTTCGGACCAATGTTCCCAGATGCTTTAGTGCAGATGTGTCATCCCCACTACAAAAGACACTTCTTGCCCAGGGACCATAGCTGCACACACACACACACACACACACACACACACACACACACACACACACACACACACACACACACACACACACACACACACACACACACACACACACACACACACACACACACACACACACACACACACACACACACACACACACACACACACACACACACACACACACACATAATGCAGTCAAGTCATATAACCTTTAACGCGACTATTCCACAATGCTGTTTTATTTTACTTCTTTCAGAATGTGCATATTGTTGAATAAGGTGAGGTAATTGGCTACCAGTATTTCATGAATGTATCCATTTCATGTAATCAGTAATAATAGTATAAATGATTAATCATTTTAACTTGTGATAACATTTTATAGGTCTGCAAATCTGGAGTGTAGGTCATATTTTCAGTTCAACAGTGTTCACTATGGATGTAACGATATATCGAATATCGCAGTAAATAAATGTCTCAATACCGTCGTGAGACTGACAAAATCTACCGCGATTTTTTTCAATTTTCAATTTTTTTTTAAAAACCTTTATTCAGCCAGATGGTCCCATTGAGATCATCGATCTCTTTTTCAAGGGAGACCTGTCCAACATGGCAGCAGGTAGGTTACAACATGAACATAAAACAGATAACACAAAAGGACATCGTATTTACAGGGCTACATGTACATACCTAGAGACATTGACAAGTACCAACAATATATTTATATCTCGCCCTGTCAATAAGCCTCACCTTCTTGGCAAAAACTGTATTGTTTTTGTTTTTGAGAGACAATGCACAGTTGTACCCACTGCTGTCACCCATGGCCAAAGCATATCTATCTGTCCCAGCAACATCAGTACCAAGCAAGAGAGTTTTTTCCACAGCAGGGGATATTGTAAACGCCCAAACATCCCAGCTTCTACCTGGAAATGTGGACATGCTCATATTCCTAAAAGATAACCTTGATGATACTGAGTGAGTGAGTTAGAGTTGAGTTACTTGAAAAACTAAAGTGAAACTTGATTTATTCTATTGCAGGGTCTGATTATTATATTGTTGACGATTTAAAATACAACTATCCTACTAAAATGCTGTACAAATCAGATGTATTACTTAATAAAGAAAAAAAAATTCAAGTAAAAAAAAAAAGAATTCACATTGTTTACGATATTATCGTACTGTGAGTTTTTGGTATCGTTACATCCCTAGTATTCACCATCAGTTCATTTTTAAGCTGTATTTTGAGAACATGCAGATGTATCCATAATGTCCTCTATGCACTCCCACTCTTTATTACTTATGATTTATGAGCACTTAACATTTCAATTCAGCTGTGCCAGGTTGTCACGTTTGAGATGTAAAACGCATAAAATAACTAAAAGAGTTAATGTTTCTAATTACACTCAATGTTCTCAACCCACAACATGCAAGATGGCTAACTGAAACCTTGGTTTATAATGTTCAGATGAAAGGCAATGCAATTGTGCTGTATACACGGGTAACTATCATTATATTTGTGCCTCTCAGATGTGGAAATGATGTATACTTTACATATTCATGGTTTTCTTAGTAAGTGTACAACAGTTATTCAATTAAAGGCAAGCCATTCAAAAGATGTCATATGGCTCAGTTAACTTGGTGTGGTTGTACTCTCTTGATAATTGATATCAAAATACTACATTTTGACTGAAAATCAAGACAACCAAATATCAAAGACATTGTTCATTTTAATCCATTTACTTAAAACAAAATGCAGGTTATGTAACAGGGGAAATACTTGTTAGGTCCAACATTAAAGGGGCCTTATTATGCTTTTGGCGGGTTTTCCCTTTCCAGTGTGTTATATAGGTTTTGGTGCATGTAAATGGTCTATAAACGCAAAAGTCCTAAAGTTCCCCAAAAAGGTGTTTCCCTCCCACACACTCAGTTGTAGTCCTTTGTTTACTCCCGTGACATAGTGACATCACTGTGTTACACGTGCGCTTCTTTTGGCTAGCGCTCAAACACATTGTTTGTGATAGGCTAACGGACGGGACATCTCTAAGTTTTTGACCAATCACAACAGAGCCGACCAGCTAACCAATCAGAGCAGACTGGAGTCTGGTTTCAGACAGAGGGTGAAAAGGCAGTATGAGAGAAATAAAGCCCTTTTTGAACAATAAAGCATGTAAAAAAGCAGAGGCACAGTATACAAATATGAAAACAGACAATAAGCATAATAGGGCCCCTTTAATAGGTTATTAATAGACATATTATACAAATATAATACAATACATACAATACATTTTAACCTGCATTTTACTGAGATACAAACAAAACATAGAGTTGCATCTTGCCAAAAGAATAAATATTGATGTTCTCCATGACAACAACAAAAACAATCAGCTTTGGTTCCCAGACATCTACATTACAAACAGTGATGAGGTCAAGGGTCACATGTACCAGAGCTCAGATCACTGATGAAAGAGACTTCATACACACATCTGTAATACACAGAGAATGTATTTGCTGATTGCTTACCTACGCACACGCGCACACATACATTCAAACACGCTTTCACACTCATCTTCCACTTGTCACAAACAGAGGCCTTAATCACACTGTCATTGTCTGATTGTGTACCCTAAACGAGATACACACACACACACACACACACACACACACACACACACACACACACACACACACACACACACACACACACACACACACACACACACACACACACACACACACACACACACACACACACACACACACACACACACACACACATTAAAACAAACAAAAACACACACTCTGCTCTTACACGTACCTCCTGAGCTACGATGGACGAGATGCGGACAGCCCTTCGGACCCTGGCGTTCCTCCCCCCGTCCTGAGTGAGGCTGTCTCTCCCACTCAGGGACATATCGCTCATCTGGTCCACCCAGGAGCCCCGGCCCGGGGGCACAGGGACATCCCAGCGGGCATTTCCCGTGCCCCCCCAGCTGCCCCACCGTGCCCGCCCGCCATCCGCACCCCCCCGCCCTGCCACTCTGTCGGCCGTCCTCCCCCCTCCGCTCTCCCCCAGTGAGGGAAAGGGCGAAGGCGGCACCACTGTTGGAACAGTAGGCACCGTCACCGTGCCCCCGAGGTCTCTCCGTTTGCTCCTCCACCCTCCTTTACCTGTCGGACCCCAATGTTCCGGCAGCTCCAAAGAGTTTTGCCTCCTGGGGGTTCCTCACTCTTCCTCTTCTGACTACTCTCGTGACAGTCTTACTCGCTCATCCTCGGTTTCTCTTGCTCCGTCTGTCGGTGCGTCTTTCATGTCTGTCTCTCGGTCTCAGTCAGTCTCTTGGGGCAGTTAGAGAAACACAGCTCCCATCAGATCCACAGCTGTAGCGAGACTGACTGAGCGCTCAGCCAAACTGCTGCTGCTGCTGCTGCTGCTGTTGAGACTTCCCTCTGCTCAGCGCACTCTCTCTTTTTCCTCCCTCTCTCTGCTTCAGCGTTGGAGCTCCCTCACTCAACTCAGGGTATCGCTCTCTCCCTCATTTTGCAGGATCTCTCTCTCCTAACTGAACCTTCTTTATCCAGGATTTACATTTTGATCCCTCTTTCAATACACCTGACCTCTCTCTTTGTTGCTCTTTTCTTGGTCTCCTTTTCCCTCTGCATTTATCTTTCTAATGGCTTATTTCTGCTACACCTCTCCAACCTTAACCTAACTCTTTATTGTCCTCCATGTTTTCCTCTCTACAGAATAAAAAAAGTTAAGCATTCCCTCTCTTAATACACCCCCTTATTTGTGTACTCTAAAATCAACCATGCATAATGTATCTATGTTTATTTCCCTGTTTATTTATCCCGCTCCTTTCCATTATTTTGCCTTACCATTTTGGTATTTCTCTGTTTCTGTTACAATGTTCTTGGACACGTTCTTGGACACTTACACACTTACACCCCTTTAACACTTACACACTTACACCCCTTTAACTTTTTATGTGTAGAAATTTCAACTGAACAGTATCAAATGAAGCTCAAACGGGTCCATTAAACTATGGAAAATGGACTTACAATTGTCTGAACAGTTGTGCGCGCATCCAATACACCTCGGGTGGGATGGGTACTGGATGGAAAAATACCAACAAGAGAAAGCTTCATGAATAATATCTTAATGTAATATTATATTGATATTGGATGTTCTTGATCCTAACACTTAGTTCTGGGTTTATATGTTCCTGGCAAATCTATTTATTGCTGCAAAGTTCATGAAAGTATCTGTTTCGCATTTAAATAACTTTATTTGATAAACGTGTTTAAATGAACTTTTTGTATGTCTCTTCCTTTCCCTCCATCCCCCTAGAATCCCTTTAAATATCAGCCTGTGTCCATTTTAGAATCTCATCCATCCCTCTCTCCATCCAGTCAGCCCTCTATCTCCCTTTATCTTTCCTTTCATCCCCTTCTGTTCGCTCCTCATTACAGAACATACTGCTGGATTAGTGTGTGTGTGCGTCTGTTTGTGTGTTGGTGTGCGTGTGTTTTTGTGTGTCTGTCTGTGTTTGTGTGTGTGTGTGTGTGTGTGTGTGTGGTGTGTGTGTGTGTGTGTGTGTGTGTGTGTGTGTGTGTGTGTGTGTGTGTGTGTGTGTGTGTGTGTGTGTGTGTGTGTGTGTGTGTGTGTGTGTGTGTGTGTGTGTGTGTGTGTGTGTGTGTGTGTGTGTGTGCGTGTGTAGAAGCCTGTGTTTCACATTGTTAACCAGGATTTAACTAACAGCTTTTTTGGGTTTATATGACACTTTATTCCAGATCCTCTTAGCTCTCCACTTTTTCTCTTTATCTGTCCATATCATTTTATTGTGTTTACTGTCAAGGCTTATGACCACATATATGTGGTCAAAGCAATTACCCATAGTTTATACCAAGATTTGTATTTATATTGTTCCTTTCTCATCTGGATCTAACATGGCGTTTGTCATAGTTGGAGCAGCATCAAAGTGATTAAATACGAGTGAGAACGGGTCATCAATAACGTCAAAAAAAGCTGCTTGACTGATTCTGTGGTTAGAAATGAGCTGCTATCTCCAGATGTCATGCTGCGTGTCAGCAGCCTCCCGGAGAGACTTTGAGGTTGACAGTGGATTCCTGTCACCTCCTGTGGTGCTACTATGTAGCTGGGTTAGCCCTGACCTCCTTTATGGGAGCAAATGAAAAAAGGACTTCAAAAAATACTGGGTAATAATGTATTTGTTTATTAAATTCCACCTGGTCTTTTGTGAACTGAGTAGAGGGCCCTTATTGTCAAGTCTGATTATTTTGGATTGTTCCTTAAATGATAGAGTGAAGCAGACCCCAAGCATAGAGGAAGAGTTTTTTTAAACATTGTCAATGGAAAATATGACTGTAGACCACGGTAATAACTATCCTCGCATAGATCATTACCGCAATCAGCAGCATTATGGGAGAAGGGTATTGCAGCAATCAGAACCCATCGAGCTGTTGATAGCTGGGTAACGCGCTGGCTTCGTCATATCTCAAAATTATCTGTTGTTTAGCTGTGGCCATGTTTCATATTGATTTGTTTTGAGCCCGTTTCTATGATTCATAACAAGGGATGCTGGCTTCTGCTGACCTACTTTGCGTGTATGGAGGTGTTTGCACATGTGTGTATGTGTGAATCATGAGATGAAATGCTCTGTTTCTGATAATTAAATGTGAAAAAACTTAAATGAATAGAGACATGGCAGCCACACTGAGCAAAGTGAGTTTTTTGGACTGCGCAGCCAAAGAGGAGAAAATATCCCAATGGCCTGGAAATATTTCTTGATGAATCGCAATGAAAATATTCTGCTTTTAGAGTCTCATTATTAAACCCAAAGTGTGTGTGTGTGTGTGTGTGTGTGTGTGTGTGTGTGTGTGTGTGTGTGTGTGTGTGTGTGTGTGTGTGTGCACACACACACGATATACATTCACTGGCCACTTTATCAGCCAGTCACATGGCAGATACCACGGTGAGTGTATATCTTCCCTTTTCTGATTGACCTCCATTTCTGATCAGTTGAATCTAAACCCAGAGAGCCATGGCTACCCAGAGAATCACAGACAGAGCTCCTGCTTGTTCTTGAAACCAAGATTCCCTGAAAATCAGCTATTCAATTCCCAAAACCAACACGGCTAATTCATTCCAAGTAAAAAACCTCTGCCAATAAAATCAACATCTTTCAAAGTTGGTCTGATTTAAGAGAGCTGCTATAAAACAACTTCTAAACTTCCCCTCTGTCGGACAAATGCAGTTTGATAACAATTCTGATTCCGATTAAGACTTCCCCAGTTATTTTTTGATTTAGGAGAGTCTTGCTTGAATCCACAGCAAATAGATGTTCCTGTTTTCAATAGACGTCCAATCACACAGTACATTCGTTTTCATAAAATGTATATTGTATGCACAGACACATGCATGGACTTTTATAAAATTCCACCTTAATATACTTTTAAAAAAACAACCAAAGACACACTTAGAGCACAACTGAGCAAATAACGTGTTGTAAAAGGACAGTGCATTATTCTCCTTCACTTATACCTCCATAAATCCACGGCCGTGCGTAAAGCACATGAAGTTCTTGACATTTTCATTATACAACTCACACCTGCAGGTCTCTCCAGGCTGACGGCTCATCCGTCCTTCAGTCTGAATGGATCTCTACGTATCTTTCGTCTGGGAGGCTTCATAAATAATAAACACAGCAGCAATGCAGACCTATATGCCAACGCAGGGTGGCTGTTTTGATGGATGGGGAAAACGTTTGACCCTTGCTGCCTTCGTAGATATGAACTGATACACGTCATCACAGAAAAAGACCTCGACATATTCAAGCTGTTGAGTGACCCCGCCGCTCTAATCACACTTTGTGTTTATGGAGACCAAATTATGTTTGTGTTGCTCGTGTTAGACACTGGAGAGAGTTGAGCTCCTTACCATTTTCGTATTTTCTTTTCCCATTTATGTTTGTTCTGTAAACAAAGCCATATTTAGATGATCAAATGAAACAAGCTTCTCATACTCCCATCCAAAACATCTCCAATTATAGACACGATGGAGGAATTTCAGACCGCACATGACTGCACATCCTCTCCCTAAGTGAAACAACACACTGCGTGATCTATAGGATTACATTCATTCATGGTCATATCCAAACAAGAGGGTAGAAGGCAAGGGGCTCAACAGACCAGTAAACAGGCTGAGGTCACACTTCTAGTGTTAAAGCGCTTTAAAAAGACTCAAATTCCCAGAAAGAAGCTAGAAATAGTTTTGCTGGCGGATCAATACAGGCAACTAAACACATTGTAGGCAAACATTGCACATTCAAATCATAAAAGATCAAGTCAAGTGTATTTGTGAACCACTTTCCATAGTTCCTATATCTGTGTGTGCATCCAAGCAAACGCCTCAACGAGCTGCAGTTAACGTCACATGTAACAATGAACCTTTCCTCTTCCCCATTCAGTCATAATTGGCTCACACAGACATCATTTATCATTTGAGTTATGCACTCCTCCTCTCTCCCTCCCTCCCTCCTTCAAAATATATTTCCCGACTCTCCTCCAAATACGGAGCGACAGCGGCTTTTTTGTTCTCATTCACGTTGCAGAGCGGAATAAATGCATCTTTAATCACAGAGATTATAGTAGCTCCCCGCTACCCATTCACATTACCATGCTCAGATGACTACACGCCATCAGTCATCTGCAGGGCGGAGACAGAGAGCAGACTTATTAGCTATCATAACGCTATCTTGACAGTATTAGAATAAAGTGCAGGACCAAATCTGCAGCACATCAGTGACGGTTCATTCAACCTTGAAATGAGCAGGAGGATGCACACACGTCCTTCAAACAGTAAAACATGTGTTGCCATTACACAGCAAAACCTAAAAAGTTAGACATAAATAAATGTGTATTTGTATTACATGTGTGATATCTGCTAAACACAAAGCTGTTCCGCTTCAAGCTCTGGTTGGGTTCTTTATCCATGTGTGAATCCATGTTGCTCCACACACCTTGAAGATAATGGTAAGGTGTCCTAGCTGCTTCTGCAAGGAAGCAACTTATATACAGGATATACGTTTGATCAGAATGGTTAAACACTTGGGTAATCACATTTCCAACCTTGTACTAAATATGTATTTTGAAAAAGCCAGCCTGAAATGATTAAGAAGAATTATTGAGAATGTCAACAAGACCCTGAAACTTTTCAATTTACACACGGCATCTATTGCACGTCTGTCCGTCCTGGGAGAGGGATCCCTCCTCTGTTGCTCTCCCTGAGGTTTCTCCCATTTTTCCCTTTAAACTGGGTTTTCTTTGGAAGTTTTTTCCTTGTACGATGTGAGGGTCTAAGGACAGAGGGTGTCGTATTGTCATACTGATATTCTGTACACACTGTGAAGACCACTGAGACAAATGTAACATTTGTGATATTGGGCTATATAAATAAACATTGATTGATTGATTGATTGATTGATTGATTGATTGATTGATTGATTGATTGATTGAAACTACATCAAGTAGGTCTGATGAAGAAGCATGGATGGTGGAAATCCATTAGTATTTGCCCAGACATTTGAATTTAAGATGTGTTTTGGTTAATGTATCCATTTTTTCCATTCTTCAAACTGAATTCTCGTCGACATATAAAGTTGCTTATTTACCAGGCAGTTTTAAAAAACTGTCAACCCAGAAAGAGTGTGTATATGTAGAGTGTGCGCTAAACAGCTTGTTCTGTTTAGTGATACACAGCATCAGATGTTGTTTTGCTAGCATGCTGAGATATACCCGGTACTGTTTACACACATCATTAAAGATATGTGCAAAGCAGAACACAACTCTACTGTGAGTAGATGTGTGATTAACAAACCAGCCTCTTATTCGACTTAAGCTCCAATCTGGTTGTAGTGGGTTTTATTTTCCTTAAAATACTGAGTTTTCTGGTCTCTCCCTGTCTTTGGTTTCAATTTTCACTTTAATAGTTGCAGTTCAATGACATGCATTGTTAACCTTTTCAGTTTTTCTGTACAACTTCATACTCCAAATTGAAACTCCTTCATACTCAACTTGGTTTGAACGTTCTCTCAGACAGACTTTTGATTGCCTCCTCGGAGCCCTTGCTCCAGGCATGTACAATAATGTCCACCTGCTTCCTATTGTTGTCCCAGAGTGCAGTAGGAATGCCCTCAACAGGAATAGCCCTCAGCTGGGATTTGTTGAAAATGCTCAAAAGTAAAAGCTCAGCAAATTTCCACTCGCAAGAATAAGGCTTTCTCCACTATTACCCCAGTTTACTTTACCAGACGGGGTTGCACCGGAGGCTTACTCTAAGTCCTCCTGTAAGCTGGTGTAAAGTCCATAGGCCGAGTTGTCTCCGTTTAGTTTGTTACTACATCAGCTACTAAAATGTGTTGCATCTAGAGTAAATACTAGTTGTGTCATAGTGTCATAACAAAGGCAAATGGCCATTTACTGATCCAAGAAATGTACCATCAATGTGGGTACAGTTTCCTTAGCATACTGCTCATCAAGAGCAACTTATCATAGTAGCACAGTGGAGTATGCTAGATCGATATTGAAATAGTATGTTGCTAATGAATAAAACAGATCTAAGTAACAATGAACTACTTGAAGTTTGAACTTTGACAGGGCAGGTGCAACCGGTGGACGTGCCACTCATGTTTAACGTATGTATTAGGGTTGCCAGAAACGGACCATGATCAAAATCGATTATTCGGCAGCCCTGGCGAATAATAATCGATTATTCGACCGATATAAATAAAATCGATTTTTAAAAATAATATTCTCTCTGAAGAACCAGCACCTTACCGTGGTAGAGAGGTTTGTGTGCCCTGATGAACCTGGGGGCTGTGTTGTCTGGAACCTTGTGTTCCTGGTAGGGTCTCCCATGGCAAATTGGTCTCAGGCAAGGGGCCAGACTAAGATTGGTTCAAAAGACCTCATGAAAGAAACAACAAGAAGTGAGGATACCCGGCCCGGAGGAAGCCCGGGGTCCCCTTCTGGAGCCAGGCCCAGAAGGAGGACTCGTCGGCGAGCGTCTGGTGGCCGGGCTTGCCACGGAGCCCGGCCGGGCCCAGCCCGAAAAGGCAACGTGGGCAACACCTCCGCTTCTCCGTCCCGCGGGCCCACCACCTACGGGAAACATCGATGGGGTCGGGTGCGCTGCCAGAAGGGTGGCAGTGAAAGCGGAGGGTCTCGACGGACCAGACTCGGGCGGCAGAAGCTGGCTTTGGGGACGTGGAACGTCACCTCTCTGGGGGGGAAGGAGCCGGAGCTTGTGCGGGAGGTGGAGCGGTACCAGTTGGATCTGGTTGGGCTCACCTCTACGCACAGCGTCGGCTCTGGAACCTTACTTCTGGATAGGGGTTGGACTCTATTCTTCTCCGGAGTTGCTCAAGGTGTGAGGCGCCGGGCGGGTGTGGGGATACTCACAAGTCCCCGGTTAGGTGCTTCGTTGTTGGAGTTTACCCCAGTGGACGAGAGGGTCGCCTCCCTACGCCTGCGGGTTATGGGGGGGAAAACTCTGACTGTTGTGTGTGCTTATGCACCCAACAGCAGTTCAGAGTATTCGGCCTTCTTGGAGACCCTGGAAAGAGTCCTGTATGGGGCTCCTGAAGGGGACTCCTTAGTCTTGCTGGGAGACTTCAACGCACATGTGGGCAATGATGGAGACACTTGGAGGGGCGTGATTGGGAGGAACGGCCCCCCTGATCTGAACCGGAGTGGTGGTTTGTTACTGGACTTCTGTGCTAGTCATGGATTGGCCATAACAAACACCATGTTCGAACATAAGGATGCTCATAAGTGTACGTGGTACCAGAGCACCCTAGGCAGAAGGTCCATGATCGATTTCGTTATCGTATCATCGGACCTGAGGCCGTATGTTTTGGACACTCGGGTAAAGAGAGGGGCGGAGTTGTCAACTGATCACCATCTGGTGGTGAGTTGGGTCGAGTGGCGGGGGAAGCCTCTGGATAGACCTGGTAAGCCCAAACGTGTAGTTCGGGTGAACTGGGAACGTCTGGAGGAGGCCCAAGTTCAGGAGGCCTTCAACTCACACCTCCGGCGGAGCTTTTCGGGCATTCCTGTGGAGGTTGGGGACATTGAACCAGAGTGGTCGGTGTTCAAAGCCTCTATTGCCGAAGCCGCGGTGGGGAGCTGTGGTCTCAAGGTCCTAGGTGCCTCAAGGGGCGGTAACCCTCGAACCTCCTGGTGGACACCGGTGGTCAGGGAAGCCGTCCGACTGAAGAAGGAGGCCTTCAGGGATTTGTTATCCCGGGGGACTCCCGAGGCAGTTGCAAGGTACCGACAGGCCCGAAGGGCAGCAGCCTCATCCGTGGCCGAGGCAAAGCAGCGGGTGTGGGAGAAGTTCGGAGAAGACATGGAGAAGGACTTTCGGGCGGCACCAAAGTTGTTCTGGAAAACTGTCCGACACCTCAGGAGGGGGAAGCAGGGAACCATCCAAGCTGTGTACAGTAAGGATGGGACGTTGTTGACCTCAACTGATGGAGTGTTGGGGCGTTGGAAGGAACACTTTGAGGAACTCCTGAACCCGACAACTCCGCCCTCTATGTTAGAGGCAGAGCTGGAGTATGACGGGGGATCAACACCAATCTCCCGGTGGGAGGTCACTGAGGTCGTTAAACAACTCCACAGTGGCAAAGCCCCGGGGGTGGATGAGATCCGCCCGGAAATGCTGAAGGCTCTGGGTGTTGAGGGACTGTCATGGTTGACACGTCTCATCAACGTTGCGTGGAAGTCGGAAACAGTGCCGAAGGAGTGGCAGACCGGGGTGGTGGTCCCCCTTTTCAAAAAGGGGGATCAGAGGGTGTGTGCCAATTACAGAGGCATCACACTACTCAGCCTCCCCGGGAAAGTTTACTCCAAGGTACTTGAAAGGAGGGTCAGGCCGATTGTCGAACCTCAGATTGAGGAGGAACAATGCGGATTCCGTCCTGGTCGTGGAACGACGGATCAGCTTTTTACTCTCGCAAGGATCCTGGAGGGGGCCTGGGAGTACGCTTATCCGGTCTACATGTGTTTTGTAGACTTGGAGAAGGCGTATGACCGGGTTCCCAGGGAGTTACTGTGGGAGGTGCTGCGGGAGTATGGGGTGAGGGGGTCTCTACTCAGGGCCATCCAATCTCTGTACTCCCAAAGCGAGAGCTGTGTCCGGGTCCTCGGCAGTAAGTCGGACCCATTTCCGGTGAGGGTTGGCCTCCGCCAGGGCTGCGCTTTGTCACCAATCCTGTTTGTAATATACATGGATCGGATTTCGAGGCGTAGTCGTGGGGGGGGGGGTCTGCAGTTCGGTGGAGTAAGGATTGCACCACTGCTTTTTGCAGATGATGTGGTTCTGATGGCTTCATCGGTCTGCGACCTTCAGCACTCACTGGATCGGTTCGCAACCGAGTGTGAAGCGGCTGGGATGAGGATCAGCACCTCCAAATCTGAGGCCATGGTTCTCAGCAGGAAACCGATGGACTGTCCACTCCAAGTAGGGAATGAGTCCTTACCCCAAGTGAAGGAGTTCAAGTATCTCGGGGTCTTGTTCTCGAGTGAGGGAACAATGGAGCGTGAGATGGGCCGGAGAATCGGAGCAGCGGGAGCGGTATTGCAGTCGCTTTACCGCACCGTTGTGACGAAAAGGGAGCTGAGTCAGAAGGCAAAGCTCTCTGTCTACCGGGCCATTTTCGTTCCTACCCTCACCTATGGTCATGAAGGATGGGTCATGACCGAAAGAACGAGATCGCGGATACAAGCGGCCGAGATGGGTTTCCTCCGCCGGGTGGCTGGTGTCTCCCTTAGAGATAAGGTGAGAAGTTCGGTCATCAGGGAGGGACTCGGAGTTGAGCCGCTCCTCCTTCGCGTCGAAAGAAGCCAGTTGAGGTGGTTCGGGCACCTAGTTAGGATGCCACCTGGGCGCCTCCCTAGGGAGGTGTTCCAGGCACGTCCAGCTGGGAAGAGACCAAGGGGTAGACCTAGGACCAGGTGGAGGGATTATATCTCTTCGCTGGCCTGGGAGCGCCTTGGGATCCCCCAGTCAGAGCTGGTTGATGTCGCCAGGGAAAAGAAAGTTTGGGGCTCTCTGCTGGAACTGCTACCCCCGCGACCCGACCACGGATAAGCGGGAGAAGATGGATGGATGGATATTCGATTATGGAGACTGTAGCGAATATTCGAATAATCGCTGGCATCCCTAGTATGTATCCTTTGCAAGAAGAAATAGAATAGAATAAAGAGAATGCCTGAGCATGAATGTGAACACCAACTACATCTTGTACATTACTACCAAATATACCTAACCCTTCCTTTCTAATGTTTCTACAGATCTGGTTTCAAGGTGAGGGCTGCATTACATTTGGCAAATGGGACCTGGCCTCGAAAGAAGAAAACTCATGCTTGGCATTCTTTCTAACCAACACCACTCTGCCAAAGGCCAGGATGTGATGTTGCAGTGAGCATATTGAGGCAAATCTTGTTGTGTGTCTCTGGCAGCTAGTTGTTACTACTACGCTACCATTCCCCTCCACAATGGACCATTCAGGCATATTTAATTAGCTCTGGGGTTGATTTACACAAACACAATGGACAAATCAGCTACTGCCTTGCTGGCTTGTCAGTGTCCCCCTGGGTGGAGGCTGCGAGGGGAGTCATGACAGATGACGTGTGAACACTGCAGTGACAGCCAGTGTGTGTGTGTGTGTGTGTGTGTGTGTGTGTGTGTGTGTGTGTGTGTGTGTGTGTGTGTGTGTGTGTGTGTGTGTGTGTGTGTGTGTGTGCGTGTGTGTGTGCGTGTTTGTGTGTGTGTGTGTGTGTGTGTGTGTGTGTGTGTGTGTGTGTGTGTGTGTGTGTGTGTGTGTTTGTGTTTGTGTGTAAGAGCAGCAGGGGAAGGTGTGTATACGTGTATATGTCAGTGGTGGAAGCTGTGAGTCATCGCAGTATGTGTGTGTGTTCTATGGTGATATGGGTACACATGTGAAGGGACAACAAAGACAAGTGTGTGTATACAGTGTGTATGTTTTGTTGGACAGGTGCACCAACACCTGCTCCACACACATCATGCTGAGTGACCCTCGCCATGCATACACATGTAGCTCATCATTTATTATAAAATAGCACATTAATGGGCTGACCTCATTTGTAGAACATTAATGATAAAATGCATCATTATAATATTAACTTTTGGTTGATGAACCTCTGCTCTGCTGGTGGCACAAACTTTCTAAATAACTGCAATTTTCTATTAAGTTCTGAATTAATGTATATGTTTACATTTGATTTAAATGTGGCTTCCTGAAATTAAATCCAGCATGCCTCAAGTACGGCCAGTAAACTCTTCTAATTATCAAAGGAATTGGATTTCCAAATAAATGTTCGACCTTGTAAGGTTAAACAGGTTTTGGAGGTAGGACTCGCAAGCATAATTGACTGAAATTACTTCAGCTTTTTATGGCACTTTCTATGGCACTTTCTTCTATGGTGATAAAATGCACATCTTGTATCGATTAAATGGGAACTATTTCCTCAAAAGATTTCGGACCTCCTTAAATCACATTGATGTAATGAGAGAAGAAGGCCTGGGGATAGATACTGCAATGGATGTTTTTTTTGATGGTCTTCTTTATTAGGTTTCCTCAGTGTCAGACATTAGTGAAGTTGGTTGTGCAGTGTTGAGTGTTGGTGATCAGTGTAAGAAACAAAAAAACACTTCTCCTTGTCTGTTCCGTTGTATTTTCTGTTGAAATGCGTACATTGGTCTAAGAATAGGCCCAGCTGAGTGTGAAAGCCACATGAGTTGTCATACTTTTAATGATCTTTTCTTTGTTGCGAAGAATGCTGGTGTGGATTGAAGACCACACATGGCTTTGGTCAACTTCAACAATCTTCCCCATCCATGGTGATTTGTCCACTGCTAACTTTACAAAGTTGAAGAGCAATGGCAACTCATACCAAGCCCTTTAGCATGGGTTTGGTCCAAAATGCTGCTTGCGATTGAATGCTCTAAAAGAGTGAAGCAAAATGAACCAAAGCAGCTAGCTAAGAATGAATGTTCATTCATACTGTGAGGAATTGCGGTATCTCCTTCTCTCTGTTTGTTTGTCTATCTGTTTGTCTGTCTTCCTGGCTGGGCGTGGTTGACCTACTTTCGGTTTTCCGCCAACTCACCTCCGCTCCTGTTTCTCATCATCACTGATTACCACCACTCACCTGCTGCTGCTTAAAACTCCGGTTCGATCATCAGACTTCGCCAGTTCTTCGTATAGGCCTACTCACAGTGGTAAACTCCAGTTCCGGCTGACTAGATTTTCTAGTTCTTTTGTATACTCTTCCTGTTGGATTTTTTCGTATGCTAATCCTGTTCTGTTTTTTGCCTGTTCCAGAAACTCCACATTCCATTCCGTCCTGCCTGCCACGTCCCGCCCAACCTCCGTCTCAGCCCTGCTCCACGTTCTCCCCACTCTGTTCAGAGTTTGCTTTGTCCCCTGCCTGGTTTTTGTGGACTTATTAAACCCAGTCTTTTTGACACTTCACCTCAGTCTCCGTCCCAGTGTTCTTGCATATCGGGTTCAAGTTTTGTGTCTCTTTACGAGGAGCCTAACACATACTGCTATATGAAACGATCAGACCTCACATAACATTTAGTTTTACAGGCCAATACATGATTGTAAAGTCCCTCCATAATAGGAGACAAGAGTTTACAACCATTTCATTGGAATGAGTACAAAAAAGGGTAATAGATAAAAGGGCAACATGTTGAGGCAAGATACAAAAAATAAGCAGACATATTGTTGCTGCTTCCAAAAAGGGGGTGTAAGAATATTATTGGTTTTCAGCTGACCCCCCACACACACACACACACACACACACACACACACACACACACACACACACACACACACACACACACACACACACACACACACACACACACACACACACACACACACACACACACACACACACACACACACACACACACACACACACACACACACACACACACACACACACACACACACACACACACACACACACACACACACACACACACAATGGCAGGTGAGAAAAAAACGGAGCAGTGTTCATTTGTGTGTCATTTGTTATTGATAACAAATGACACCATTATGTCTCCTCTCCAAGGCTCCTGTCGGTGTCCCACTTAATGTTTGCGTACTGCTGAGGTAGGCAGCGGTACCACCTGCCTCCCCCCCTCAGCCGGGGTGGGGACTGCATCTCCAGTTAGCAGCATGAACAGACCCCCGGCTCATGTATCTTCCAATGCATCCTGTGAACCTGACATCCCCAGTTCCTGCCTCCTGTGTGCATGTGTGAGTAACAATGTATGGATGTGCATGAGTTTAAAAGAGTCATCTGCATGTGTGTGTGTGTGTGTGTGTGTGTGTGTGTGTGTGTGTGTGTGTGTGTGTGTGTGTGTGTGTGTGTGTGTGTGTGTGTGTGTGTGTGTGTGTGTGTGTGTGTGTGTGTGTGTGATTGTGTGTGTGAATACCGACCCCCGACTGTTGGCCAGGTGCTCCCGATGCTCAATATAGTGCAACATAAGACAGCAGTGACATCAGTGCTAATTATGGCCAGGTCGCATCATGTGCTTATATGAATGTTAGGTGTGTGTCCTGCTTGTGTGTATGTGTGTGTTTGAGAAGATCGAAAAAAGACCTGCTTTACACTTGGCCGCTATGAAGATACAGTAGGTGCCTTTCCTAAAGCCTGTGTGTGTTTTCTGAGTGTGTAAAGGATGACGCAGCGTTTTCAGCACCACACTGAGCAGGGCATATACCAAGTCATTTTTAGATGAGAAAGCCCAAATAGTTGAGAAGCAAGTTCACCTCTCGCCACAGACTCCTTCCTATCACTCATTGAACTTTGTATGCTGGCTTAAGTCTGTTGTACCCTTAGCATTGGGGAATGGTCTTCATTTTCCCCTTTGGCTTTGTCCCTTCTGCAAGGATAAGTAAATAAATAAATAAACCTTCATTGCCTTTGATAGTGTGTCGGGCGGTAACAGACGGAAGGGGAATTGCAGAGGCACAAGTGTGACGCACAAGGCATGGTACCCCAAAGACGGGCCAAGGACGACCCCAACAATATCTCCACCCTCATTAGTGATGGCCGTGATAAAGGGGGGGGGAGATGTTGGATAAAAAAAAGAGGACGTGATAAAGGACGGATTTTGTTATCCAGTGTGAGGAATATCTGTTATCCCTGAGGAGAGAGCAAGGGATTGGGAAGGGCGAGGTAGAGGAGGATGGGTTGATGAAGGAGAAAGCTCCAGGGAGGCAGGGGACGGGGGGCGAAGGTCAGTGGTTGGCTGAGTGCGACGGAGAGGGCAAGTTGAGTACAGGAGGATGATGCACGTGGAAAATGCTGGAGAATTGTGGCACAGCCTGGGGCTCCAAGGAGTGAGCTAAGACCCTTTTAGGAATGCCAGGGGAACCTTGTGCAACGCAGGGGTGTCCAAACTATGGCCCGGGGGCCAAATGCGGCCCGTGGTCCATTTTGAAACGGCCCTGAGCTAATTAAAATAGTATAATGAAATATGGCCCACAAATTAAACTTGTGCTTGTAATATATTTTACTAATTAAATATATATATGTACAAATATATATCACAGTATTCATATGTGCCCACTTTTCAAATAAATTAAATCAATTAACTACTCTTAATTCATATAACAAGCCCAATCACGTATTTGCATAACAAATCTTTTTATAAGCACTCTGTTCTGTTTTAAGGCATGAGCTGCAAACTAAATACATGAAACCCTATGGAGAGCTGTGATGTAGGCTGTTGTGTTTCTTACAGCATGTTCAAGTATCAAGCTTAATTGTGATGTCCGGTGCCTTGCTCAAGGGCACCACGGCATGGCAGGAGGTGAACTGGGACCTCTCCAAGTAGCAGTCCACACTCCATATTTTAGGTCTGGTCAGGGACTTGAACCGGCGACCCTACGGCTCACAGTCCAAGCCCCTACTGACTGAGCCACTGCCGGATATAAAGGTCAGGGCTGATTGTGTGTCAGAGGCTAAACTACACAAGACCTTTCCTAATATATGCCAAACACAGATGATATTTGGAAACAGAGAGGAGCCGCTATCTGTCATCAAGAGAGAGTGTGTATGTGTGTGGTACACTTGTCATCAAGACACAGGTACAAACAGTCCAACCAACAGCTCTGATAATGTAGTCAGACTGCATAACCTTAATCTCGCCTCGACTCATTCTTTTAGTGTCAACCTCTACAAATGATGTCTCCTAGCTAATTCCATACCAGCTATTTATGTCACCTGACCTCAATGTTTCATTAGAGCGGCAGTGACAATCCAATGACTCACATAGTACAATGAGCCTGTGTGTAAGGGTATATACTGTATGTGCATGTATGCACTATGCAGGTAAGCTGTTTGCATGGCCATAATAATGAATCGCACACATGCTACAGAATGGGAAAGTGGGCATTCATTAAGTGAATGCCCACTTTCCCATTCATCAAAGTAGTCCAGGTGTGTGCTGTACTTGGATTTGCAGAAATAAAACTGGCTGTGTGTGTGTGTGTGTGTGTGTGTGTGTGTGTGTGTGTGTGTGTGTGTGTGTGTGTGTGTGTGTGTGTGTGTGTGTGTGTGTGTGTGTGTGTGTGTGTGTGTGTGTGTGTGTGTGTGTGTGTGTGTGTGTGTGTGTGTTTATATATGGAAAGAGCAGAGCCGTCTGATCTAGAAAAAAGCAATACCCTCGTTGGCGTAAACTGCTCAGAATTGTCGCCGAGCGCTGTGCTCGGAGTTCAAATTATTTAAACTTTGAACTTAATGCTGACTTAATGCTTCAACATCCAACCAATCATATGCCAGCTGTATGTAAAGCCACAAGCTAGCAGGGTACGTAACCCATAGAAACCAAACTTAACTATCTATTTCCACTGCCAGGGCTCTGCACCCAAACTCTGTATTTTGGGGGTTTTTGCCCAAATGATGTGAATGCAGCTTAAAGGGGAAAGGAAACACCAATTACAGTTATAATATTCCGGTAGTTTATTCATTTTACAATGGATATTGATCGTAATATTTATTGTATATGATATTACTCGCCAAAAGAAAATTAATTATCTGCCAGCCAGGTGGGGAATTCCGGGACCAGGCCCGCCATTAGGGGAGTCCCAAATGGTGACGTCACTGGCTGTGTTTTCGCTCCACCTGAAGTCAACACAACGTAGCAGATATGGCAGCGATGGAGGAATTTTGCAATGAGATCGACGTTTTGAACGATGAATTTGACTATTCGTCGGGAGATGACATTGATGTGGAAGCATCTACAGTTACCAGGCATCCCATGGCCTATGCTTATGAACCGATTCGGTCGAATAGAGTGGCATACGATCCGGAATAAAAAAAACACAATGCTAACAGTGAGCCTCTGAATTAGCCCCGAGCGAAAAATGCTAATCTATTACTGCACCGAAAATCACTCCTAGCTCCCTTATTACTTATCCTAGCCGCACATCCTACACATCGTTTATGATCGCAAGGAGACACAGAATCTAACGGTGCCCACCTCAACACTGAAAGATACAAACTCGCGAGGTTATCCACAAAAACGTACATCAAAAAAAATGGCGCTAGGTACTAACATACGCCAGGCTAACGGCTTACCTTCCTCATTGTCTGGTCTAAACTGGTCTTCAATGGCATTACAACGATAAAAACGATGATGTAGTTAATCCATAGGTTAATATCCAATGGGGCTGTGTCCCCTTTGAAATGTTCTGATAATCTATAAGCAATACAACTGCAATTCCGTTATCTGCTGTCCGTTCTGTGCTCCGTGCTCTCTGGGTCCTGCAATACCATCCATCAATAGCAATACTAGCCTTTTTAGGGCTGTTTTCGACAGATGAGCGTGTGTATGCCAGTTTAATTAGTTGAGCTATAGAACACCCCCAATTCTCTATTGTACGTCATAATAATAGCTACCATTTAGTTTGGACGCGATTGCGTTCATTAATAAGGTCACACTGTGTCAGTAAATACATGTGTGAGCTAGTAATCTGGTAGTGCTGCAATATTTACCTCTCTCTCGGCAGCTGAAGCAACTCGTTTGGTGGCTCGAACTTCACGTTTGTTGACACTGTCATTGTCTTGCGCGGCCGACGTGCTGGGACGGTCGGTGTTCCCGACTGCATACGTTGAGAAATCGAATATTGTGGGAACAGATCCTGGCTTCAAATCCAATGTTTTGTATTGAACCAGGCATCCAGACTGGACTTTGAGCAGCTTCTCATCCTTTAGTGGCAGCCTATGGAAATGTACTTCTTCCTTCTTTGTATAAAATCCATTTGTGCAGCCTGGGGCAATACAATAAACTCCTGATGACAATTTGGTACGGCCCTCGAGCAAAAAAGAAAAAAATTTGAGAAATCTAGACCGCAAAAAAATTAAACAAGCGAGTGCCTGTTTTTCCTAGCTAAGGTCAGGGTCCTTGAACACAACACGAGCCTAACGTGTCATCACGTGGTATATGTCTCGTCTGACAGGAGTGTAGTTCTGACGGAGAGCACCAGAACGTCACTCCGGCACTTCCAGAAATTGCAGTACCCATAAGGAGCCGTACACATTGTAAGGAAATATTTGTATGTATTCATGCAAACTGTGAAGAAGCTTGAAAATGATTTGAGTAAGAAAACTGTGAACTGTTTTTGGGGCCTGTGAACATTTGGTTTTGTGAGGACAAAGGAAGAGGGGGAAGGTGTGGAGTTAACATACAGTCATCTCAGATCCCTGTGATAATGAAGCTGAGCCACTGGGATTGGGGAATTTAAGCAGCCAATCACTGGTCTGGAAGGGAGGCGCAGATAACTCCTCCTTTGGTCAGCGAGGTATTTAGACAGGAACCCCGCTGTGTTCTCTCTCTCTCTTCTCGTGCTGCTTGGACTGGAGGTCTGGCGGCCTGTGGGCAGGAGCCAGGAGTAGGCCAACTCCTGACATTACACATATGATACGATATGGTTGTGTATGGTAATGTATTTGATTGTATTGCATTGTATATTACCATTAAAGTGGATTATTGTTTAACGGTTAAGTGTATGCTTTGGATTTCCTTCATGTAAGATAACAGCTTGTGTAGGGACGCGGGGAGATTTGGAAATGCGGCCTAGTTATCATTCATATCTCCTAACAAATGGTGATCTCGACGTGCCGAATAAACATGAGCTGTGGAAGGATTCAGGCGACCAGACTAGGTCGGGAACAAACACTTTTAGACGCCTCGGACAACAGCAGGGCCCTGCGCCACTACAAAGGAGGTAACGAAACTGTAGGATTGTCTGTAGGCGTTTCGGAGTGTTTTTGAAGTTTGAATGGAGTATACAATGCATATTTTTGCCATGTTAGGAAAGTTATATAAAACACGTGAACGTTGATCGCAAGGTACAGAGAGTCCTGCGTGACGAGAAATAAAGCAGTTTAGCGTGGATCTCAGGTAGTTTATTCCTGAAGTGGCGTGGAAGCGGTGCAGTTCGTGGGCTGTAGGTGTGATTCCTACACGACGAAACCTGGATGATCGATATTTCAGATCGATCCGCCGTTTATAACTGGGGGTAAAATAGCAGTCTGAGACCGAATAAGCGAAAGTGTCAGTGGACTGCTATCTGTTAAATCCTGGGGAGAGAACGCTACCGTCACCGACATTGTGACGAGACCGGCTCTCGTTTCCCCTTGTCTGTAAACATTAATTTGAAAGGCTGACGTAAACATAACGTTGATCGCAAGGTAGGCAGAGAGTCCTGCGTGACGACATATGAGGCACGTTATCAAGCCGGACAAACTGTACGGGGAATAAATCTGTGTGATTTTTACCTGAATAACCTGTGTGAGCATTGTCTGTGGAAATCAGACATTCGCTCAGAAGAGTGAAGCTCATTTGTGCTCTGCTGCTGCCATCTAGTGGCTGAAAGGGGGGGAAGCACGTTAATTGAGTCAGATAAATAAAAGCGAAGTCAATATAGTGCGTATATTTAAATAAATGAGCTGTCTGTAGGTTGTCATTGTTGATTAGTACAGACCTTGTTTTATGTTGGTAAATGTAATGGTACAAAAGCAAGCTATTCATCACAATTGTATTTTTAGGTTATGAATAAAACAAAAAGTAGTGGCCTAAGGGATAAACAGAAAGGTTTTTGAACGCTTGTCAGTTATGACAGGGCGCTTCGGTTTTCAATGTGCGCCATCACGTTAAAACAGGATTGGTGGCATTTTCAGTTCATTGCTTGCTTCCACACGCCTTCCCCCTCCTTGTCTCTTTCACGACTATAGTTAATGCATTAGAACGATTGTCGCTGTTCCGGAACGGCCTTTCAAAATAAAAGCCAAAGGCCGCTGTTCGCCAGAGAGGCCTTCACAATAAAACAGTAATTAGCTTAACAATATATTTAACTTATATTACGTCCTTAAATATTGATTTTAATTCATTACAGATCTAACCTGCTTGTAACACAACTTAGATAAACAATTTCAAGTGGTTAGAGGGGGTTTCCTGTCTGGCTCATTTGATTTAGAACTGAAGTAAGGGAGAATAGTGTTTTATGAGTCATTCCTCATGGTTTATAGAGATAAATCATCAGTTTGTCTGGACTTTGATATAGAGATAGGATCATGGTGGAGAAGGAAGACCTTTTTTGGTTTCAAATTAAAGAAGAGTTTAAGGATGAAGTAAGCAGGACTTCAACTGGCCAAAAGACATTTTAAAGTGTAATATTCTTGGTTAGCAAACAAGACATCTGATTATTATGTCACACATGATAATCTTGCTATAGAAACTAGCTTAAAATATTGGAGAAAATATGTAGATGTTCTTTCGTAGTGTGTGGAATATGTGATGCTGGAAACATGTACGTTTTTCAATGTATAGGAGAAAATGGTTTCCTGAAAGAGTTATGTTGGGTAAATATGTAGCAATGGATGAAACAATTTTTAGAGTGAGTTTTTGTAATATCATTTGTAGACATCAATTAGGTTGTTTAGATGGCATTTAACAATTAAGACAGATAGTATGATTACAAAGAGTCAGAGTGGAAAGGGTTGGATTTATTTAACCTCAGTGTGGTAGATTTTTTATAGGTAATGCGTCCCGAGACCTGGACTCCCCCTCTGAGTTAGAAAAGGCTACGATCCCGACCCTCCAAGCAGACAAAAGACCTAACCCAACGGGAGACTCCTCTTTCTCCATCGAACAGACAGAGAACCAGAGCTGAAACAACAACAACAAGACTGCAGCCAGAACTATCTCCACCTGTGGCATCCATAACCAAACAGCATGCTGACGGGCAGAAATCTACGCTCATCAGTCCCTCAGACGGGACCATGAAGTTCCAAGCTGAGCACAAGAGCAAAGTGTGGGACATGAGAGCAGAATCCGCCCTCCATAAAAACAGCAGGGAGACTGTAAAGGAGGAGATGAAATGCAAAGCAGTGCAAGAACATGAGCATGATGGGGCATGCAGATGTAACTGGGCCAATGGCTGCCTAATAGAGTTACAGCTGATGGACTGAAGAGAACACAGAATCAGAGGAGTTGGCATGGTCGATTAGAAGTGAGGAGGCCGGGGTCACGGCTTGAGAAAACCAGAGGAGGAGAAAAGGAAAACGGGAATGAGTGAGTTTACACATAAACACACTTATTCACAAAACGCACATTTAAAGCATAAATACGTAAAGACAGAAAGATTTATTAAATTAAAAATAGCAGTAAACTATTAGAGTAAAATGAGAACACACTGAGGGTTAAAGGGGGCCACATGACAGAGTACAACCATATTCTTCAATCTTTTCATCAGGTTAACAAAATATTCTTTGACATTTTTTTATTCACGTGTGAATAAAGTAGTGGGATAGTTTTAGGAACCACTCTATAAGACAAATCTTTATCTGTATGGATAATGTTAAAGGGAGAGCTGGTGCCAAGCCAGATATCGTATTCCAATCTAAATAATTGATTTCACCATTGTAGCATAGTTATTACCATGGGAAATATGAAATGACTTCTGTTTTTAAATCCTTGATAAAGGAGGGAGTAATGGTTGCATGTTCGGACATCCAGGGTTCCACACACTGCTAGAGAGTTTAACATTGGTTTTTAGGTGGACCAGAATTGATGACATGTGGTTGTTATACCATTGTTATCATGAACAAAAGATAAATAAGGACATAGTATCTGCTTGAAGATGAATGGATTTCATATCCTAGAGGGGATTAGTTATTGTGAAGACTCCACAAGGTATCTACTAATGTATTGTAAAGAACTTGAATTGACCTGATAAATAAGTGAAGATAAGAAGATGTATGGACCATAAATTAGTCAATTGGTAAATAAAAATAGCGGAAAAGAGGAGAACTATTAAAGTGAAGTGGAAAATCAGTCTAATACACACTGATAAAAAAAAGGGGGGGGGCATGAAGGAAGTATGCACTGGACTTTTATTCGTGTGTGAATTTGGTAGTGTTTTAATTTGTTACAGTATTGATCAGTTCAAAGGGAGAGTTTTAGTAACAGCTCTATAAGATCAGATAAATATTTATTTATATAGGTCATGTTGAAGGGAAAGCTGGTTCTAAACAAAATATAGTATTTCAATTTGAGGTACTGGTTTCATGTTCAGACACCCAGAGTTCCACGCACGGTTAAAGAGGGTAACATTGTTCTTTAAGTGCACCAGAATTGAAGATAAATTGATAGAATGAGTTATGGAATACATAGCAGATCTTTACAGATCCTAGTAATGTTTTGACACAAGGTAGTGATGTACACATGTTTCTGAAATAGATCTATTAGTCATTTTAATACTAATTAGGTGTAAATGAATTACAGTAATAGTAATAGTACAATAAGGAAGTGACATTTTTTTGGCTAGACACTTTTCAGGGAATGTGGGAAACAGCAAGGAGGGGTTGGAGATATCTTGAACATTATAGTTGTAATTGTGAATTAATAAATGATGGCGCTCCATATATACAGATTTTTATAGACAGAGGATGCTGGCCTGTGCTGGAACATCAAAGTCTCTGCAGAGCACGACACATGGCCAAAAAAGACTGAGACCAACTGACCGACAGGGTAACTTGGGAAGGCACTGTCAATGACTGACTCTGCGGTGAACCTGACCAAACCTGACTTTACAACCTGACAGTGTGAGTGTGAGTGAGTGTATGTCTGCACCTGATCAGTGCAACTGCATGATTTAAAACGATGACTAATCAAGCATGTTTTGGACTAACACATTATTTTTGTGTGATAATAATGTGTGAAATGAGAGGTTTCCTAACATTGCACTAAGGGGAAACCGTATCTAATCTGCTTCATGATGTTTCACTCCCACAGGAGGTGGCCGTTTGCAGAATGTGAAACTCAAACTAAAACATGAGGATTCTGTTTCTTTTAGGACTGAATGATGGAGAGAAACACTCTCAAGTGTTTACTGGGGAAATAATGGATGTACCTTTGGGAAAATGTTTGGTATTGTCTTATAATCCATTATGACCTGTAGGTTTTCTTCCCATACAGGTTTTTGTTTACACATGAGAAAATGTGTAAAAAAGGGGGAGTGTAAACTTTACAATGTACATTTTTCATTTAGGGACTGAAAGGGACCTGCTGCCCAACTCCATTGTTCAATCTGACCATTGATTGACAGTTTCAGAATTGACCTGCTCCATATCCGGGGATAACACACTGTTTGATGAATGTTGACATGTCTCTAATATTGATTGAGTTATAGCAGGTAACACAGATAGAGAATCAGTGGCCAAGGGGCTGCCAGAGAGATGTAAGTCCAGAATGAAATACTGGAGAGGCTGACCGGTGAGTAATGTTTCAACAGACAACATCATGTAACTAGCCTGGTAAAGAAGTAAGAGCCATAGACTTTATTGTTGAGGTCATTATGGGGATATACATTTAATCTAAATACATAATAGAAAGACATTTGATGACAGTTTGTTGGAATTCTGTATTCATTTTTCCAGCGGGATAATATCTAAGCACTGACGGGTAGAAGCAGTATCACCAGGAAGCCATTCACTTTGTTAGTATTGTGATTGTGATTTGAACTTTTGTATGGACATGAAGTACGAGGACCTCTCTCGCTGTTGAGGGAGATTTGGGAGGGAAACAAGGCGAGGGAGGGTTCTGTTAACATTGTATCCTATGTTGTTCAGATGAGAGATCGATTGGAGAAAATGAGTCAGCTTGCCCAATCTCACATGGCAGTGGCCCAGCAACAGCAGAAGTCCTGGTATGATCGGTCAGCTCGGCAAATATCCTTCAACCCAGGACAAATGGGATCTCAGGGATTTCATTTAAAAATAAATACAGATGCTTGTCAGAAATTCAGAGCTATTGAAATATGTTATTTAGTTTACCTAAAGATGTTGTGGTTCTTATTTAGTGGGCACAGTCCAAGTATTAAGATTCTGAAGCTGCACAATTAATTTAGAAAACCTGTGCTCAGACGTCTGTTGTTTTAAGACACCCCACCAACAGGCTCCAAGTGGCCACGCACTGGTGGGTCAAACAGCCGAGGGCCCCAGAGCCCGGAGCGTAGGCTTGAGGGATTTGTATCAGATTTCTCCACACAGGTTGTGGATGCCAAAAGGGGGACCCGAGACGCAGGAGGCTGACTGTCAACCCCAGGCTCTCCGGCCCCGACCGAGTGACCCAGAGGACATCCCATGCCGTCCGCCTACAAGGAAAGGGGGACAACTGGTACCACTGTGCGGAGCCAGTGTGCGGCGGGGAAAACACCTGTGAGGACCCTAGACGACATCAGGACAGATCTGGCTCTCGTCATGGAGGTCGACTCGGATGCTGTCATCAGCGGATTGGAGGAGAAGGACCTCGAGGACATCCATCCAGCAGTCGTCCCGGGAGGCATCATCATCGGACCGGAGAAGGAAGATCGGGAGGACATCTATTCAGCATCGACTCGGAAGCCGCCATCAGCAAGCCGGAGGAGAAGGAAGACATCTCTCTAGCAGGCAGCCCAGAAGCCGCCGTCAGCGGATCACAGGGGACTCCACTCTCCACTGAAACAGGAGTGTGGGTTAAGTGCAACAAGACGGTGTATGGAGCCAGCCAGGCCTGCCAAGCTATGGGCAGCCTCTACCATGACAGCTGCTTCACCTGCAGCGCCTGTAGTCGAAGGCTGAGAGGGAAGGCGTTCTACTATGACGCAGGAAGGGTTTTCTGTGAAGAGGACTTTCTGTACTCTGGGTTCCAGCAGTCTGCAGACAAGTGCAACGCAGGTGGACATCTAATCATGGACATGCAGGCCGGCAGGCCCTGGGGAAGTCTTACCGCCCCGGTTGCTTCCGCTGCGTCATCTGCAACGAGAGCCTGGACGGAGTGCCCTTCACTGTGGACACTGAGAATAAAAAGTATGGAGACTCAGCAGACAAGGATGAAGTTTTTTGCAAGTGCCTTGTGTAAATTGCACTCTTTTTTTAAGAGTGCAAAAGAGGGAATTGTAAGGAAATATTTGTATGTATTCATGCAAACTGTGAAGAAGCTTGAAAATGATTTGAGTAAGAAAACTGTGAACTGTTTTTGGGGCCTGTGAACATTTGGTTTTGTGAGGACAAAGGAAGAGGGGGAAGGTGTGGAGTTAACATACAGTCATCTCAGATCCCTGTGATAATGAAGCTGAGCCACTGGGATTGGGGAATTTAAGCAGCCAATCACTGGTCTGGAAGGGAGGCGCAGATAACTCCTCCTTTGGTCAGAGAGGTATTTAGACAGGAACCCCGCTGTGTTCTCTCTCTCTCTTCTCGTGCTGCTTGGACTGGAGGTCTGGCGGCCTGTGGGCAGGAGCCAGGAGTAGGCCAACTCCTGACATTACACATATGATACGATATGGTTGTGTATGGTAATGTATTTGATTGTATTGCATTGTATATTACCATTAAAGTGGATTATTGTTTAACGGTTAAGTGTATGCTTTGGATTTCCTTCATGTAAGATAACAGCTTGTGTAGGGACGCGGGGAGATTTGGAAATGCGGCCTAGTTATCATTCATATCTCCTAACAACATGCCGCAGTTTTTGCGTGGCTGTGTCTTTAGTTGAAAGCCCAGTGGCGATCTGTTCATCTGTCATACAGTCAATAACTTTGTTGTTATTAGCATCTGGTTAGCTAGCTATGCTAACGAATATAAGAAGCTTTTTCTCCAACCAGTGAGGTAAAGGCACATCTTTATATGATCATTATAGTTATAAAAAAATAAGAGAATAAAGTAAACGTATAAAATACTAATATGACAGTAAAACAAAGTTGTTATTAATAAATAAGAAAAAAATTTGAAAGGGGAGTGATTTGTAAAATATCCATAAAGAAAAATAAATCTGCTTCAACATTTAAAAAAAAATCTTCCCGGGGGAGCATGCCCCCCCCAGAGGAGGTTAGCTCCCCCAGCCCCACACACTTACATCATGTCCACATGGATAGGAAACTAAATACTTTTGCACACATCTTGTGTCCATATCTTTCTGTTTTGGTGGTCATGCCACAACCGTGCACGTGCATGCATGCATGCGCGAGTCATGGTAAAATATCTGGATTAAGAGGTTGTTTTTTCTTTGCACAGCATGAGAGAAAGGCGAAATGAATCTGTGATTTTAGTATTTTTAAGCAGAGGTCAATAACTTGTATACGGCCCTCGGAGTATATTGTAAAAATTGAAATGGCCCTTGAGAGGAAAAAGGTTCCCCACCCCTGGTCTAGCCCTTATTTGAAAATTACAATTTACAACACAAGTAATCCTCATGGCTTTTACCACATGATTCAAATCTTGACATGGGTTATTGTAAAGAGTATTCAACCACAGTAAGGATACATCGGCCAGCTGACTGTATACACTTTAAAACCAACTGTTCCCTCTGCATTGGTTGATCCATAAAACTATAAATAATTGTATATATTTTATTTATCTATTTACCATCTTTACAAATGCCCTACACACACAAACACACGCTCTCTCTGAAACACAATGACAGATGAGATTTGACAGTTCACTTTGCGTGCCGCGCCAGGTGGGGATGACCTTTTAAGACAACTGGAAAACAGAGGGAGCGAGCCGGAGAAAAGGAAAAGAAACAGCGAGAGCCAGTCACAGCCAGTCTAGTGGAAAAAAGTGCCTTTATTCTTATAGCTCGTCTTTTTTTTACAATGTGTTTTTATTCAGCTCATTTATAATCCAGGTTTATATATTCATGACACTCAGCTCGCTTTTTAAGAAGATTCAGGACTCCCAATGCAATTTAAAAGGATATAAAAGGTAATCAAAGTCCCCTTCTCCTTTCTGGACCTTTCTTTTAAGATGTATGCACAAAGATTGTAAAAAGAAGGGTTTTCCTGGCCTGTTGAAGCAACACCAATTGGCTAGAATATACATGATGTATTCCTTAAACAATACACACTAACACAACCATTCTTAGGACTTGGATTACTTAAAGAAGTAACAGCATATCTTAAATGCAGAGCATATTGTATGGATGAATAACTTGTGAATCGCATTTGTAGTTATTTGTTGACATTTCTTAAAGGTCCCATGTTATGCTTTTCCGGTTATTACCCGTCCCCTTGTGTGTTATGAAGGTTTGTATGAATGTAAACGGTCTGCAGAGTCAAACACCCTCAAAGTACACCCTGTAGCGAGTAAAACTCTAACACAGTCTATGCTGCCTCAAAACGCCTCGTTGGAGATTTCTCATTTTCTTCCTGGGTACTCTGACGTGGGGATACCCAGAGGCCACACCCTCTGCCAGCATTTCACGAAACAAAGCTTCCCAAACCTTTCAGCGTGTACATCGTAGGGCACTGAAGAACGATGCTGTTCCTACTTTGTTTGGACCAGCGGGAGATTCGGGTACACAACCTGTAAGTATTCATTGTTGTTTGTGTATTTATGATGTTTAAAACAAACAAGGTATCTACCACGACTGTTTAAATGGGTAAACGTTTTTCGGGCTACTACGTTGGGATCGCGGAGAAATGCGGAGACCCATGCTCACAGCGTTATAAACCTTGTTCTTACTCAATATCAAGCCACACTTATTGTTTTTACTTCAGCAAATCGCAGCAACGAGCCTCTCAACGTCCCGACCAATCAGAGCACACTGGGCTCACAGGGAGGGGGGGGGCAGGAGCTCCAACAAGCCGTTTAGGACTGAGTGAATACCGGTGAATACACACTCTTTTCCTCCATATCCAGATCTCTAAAAATGGGGGTACAACAGGGCTGATCCAGATTTTCTGCCGCCTGCCGATATGACGTAACTTTCGGAAATGTGGACCCACGGTCCTATCAGAAACGTTGCTATCAGAAACAATGCGCAACGTGCTTTGGACCTAATATGGTCTTTGTTTACATTAGCAAGCATCGTTAACACTCAGAGCTCTGTGCTGGAGAGAGTATGTGTAAAAAAGCAGGTAATAAAAAAAGGAACTCACCTTGTGGTAAACACGCAAGAGAAAAAGCATTTGAGCTCCAAACTGTTTCAGAAATAGTCCTTGATGTGGTTTGGAACATGATATGGTGTTTAATCACGGGAGCATTTAGCAGTGTCTCATAGAATTCTGAGCAGGCATTAGCTCCCCCTCCTCTTTTCTTTTCAAGCTAAGGACCCCGAACCTGCAGTTCTCTAACAGGCCTGAAATAGAGGGATATGAGGGATGTCTAAAATGCATGATCTCTTTGGTATTTTGAGCAAAACACATCATAGACATGTTTTTTATATATCTGAGACCCATAATATATGCCTAAAAATAGCATAATAGCAGACCTTTAAGCTTTAAGTTACTGTTGATATGTTCCTTTTGTAACCAAGACCATGATCTGTCTAATTCATTTATATTGCACATAATGGATACATGTTACTTCCAACAGGGTTGTTTTCAGGTTGTACATCATACTGTATAGCGCTAGCATTCCTTTGATAGCACTTGATTTGAGGCGACAGTTTGCTCTCATGTATAGAATGTGTGTCTTTACTTGTCATTGGTCAGACAGTTATGTCACACAAAGTGATGATGGTGGACTACAAAAGTGCTAACTTGTGGTAAATTCCACACAGTCAACTTTTGTGGAGTCAGATTTGACATTCCTTGGAAAAAATGTAAAGCATGTGAGAAAAAAGTGCTGATGATGACATTGCTCATCACGTAGTTCGCCCTTCTCCTGGTATGGCTTTATGCCCTGACAGAGTCAACAAGGGGGTTGTTACCAAGTTTATGGGACACTATTACAGTATGCTAATAAACACGCAAACACTGGTCCGTTAACATTGCTCTGGTGTCTGGCTTTGTGACCAATCTGATATACATAGAGTGTAATAGTGGGGATGGCCGAATGAATCAGGGTGTCCCAGCTGACTTACGATAAAGTTGGGACACAGGGTGCAGGCTATGCATGCTAAGCAGTGTCGTGATGGAGATGTAGCACAGAGATCCAGTGATACTATAACTCTTCCTGGGGAATTGGCTGCACGGTGCACAACCCTGAGCCTTTACTCTCTGCTTTAGAGCATAATAATTGAGTTTAGAAGAATCCTGGTATTAAGAGAGCAAAAATGTCGCTTTGTAAATTTGTAGATCAACTAAAAAGGATGACACAATGTGATGAGTTGATTACATTCTTTGGTAATAGGTAATTATCTTGCTTTTTTCTCAGACAATACAATTAAGCTTAAACGTAAAATGTAAATTGATTATTATTTGGAACTTATGTAGCCAATTACTGAGGAGAAATAAATTAAATATATACTTTAGCAAATACACAAATGTATATGCCTTTCTAATTAGAAAGTTAATACTTACTTATAGCACCCAAACTGTTTCTCCTGTAGAAATGTAACATTTCACCTTTTGACCTTACAGCCACTGCACATTTGTGTGAGCTCTCAAAGCTTAAACTACTGAGGATTAAACATGCCAAATCTTCTTTGTGCTATCCCTGTTTTTCATTACTAGTGTGGAAGCTGGAAGATAACACAGCAAAACTGTGGAAAATTACACAGTGAGCTCTGTAAGTATTTGCTCAGCAATTTTCTGCTCTGGCTTTATGCTGTTATTATGAAATGACTTTGAGTGTGAAGTCAAGCAGAATGTCAACTTGAAAGCAAGGGAATTTTCCCCGTTATCCCTCCAGAATGTTGGAAAGCTTTCCAAGCAAGTACGCTGAACATGTGTACCTAAAAAAGTAAATATTTAGCTCACTTAACTGTTGGAACATAAAGAAATGATGTGTACCTCACATTTATTACAATACATATTAGCCGTCTTATTCCCATAAGACATGTGGTATTGGAAAAAGGTAGACAAATAAACCTGTGGTGGCTGACAGCTTCAATAAGCCTGGGCTGTGACAAGAGCTCCCAATGGATAACACACACACAGGCACGAACCAACGCACACAACAACCCTACACACATCCCATACAAGTCTTTTTTCCCCCACTTTTTCAGGTGCACAGACAAGCTACAGTTGTAATGTCGCTCTCTCTCGCCTTTTGGCACTAAGTTGTATGTCACTGTGACTTGCTATTCTCTATTAACTTATACCATATGTATGCACATGTGTACGCTGTAAAGGTGAAAACACGCAGGCAAAGACCCAGAACTCACCATTATTTCTCAACCTTCGACATGCTACAAGGGAAACAGCATGTGCCACACACCAAAACAAAACTTATTTACTGCATCTTATCTCTTTGAGATGTATGTTATTTGTGTACATGGTCCCTGACAACTAAACCAATACACTAAACTAAACTAACTCAACTCTAACAAACCTAATGTGGTGTAACTTGTATGTGACACAAAGGGTGTGCCCATGAGTCATGACACAAAAATATAAGGTAGGACACACACAAAATGCAATGTGTGATTATGCTTCAGATAGAACTTTTATAAGTGAGTTTGATTTAACTGTCGTAGTAATCACAAAATCCTTTAAACAGCGGGGCAGCAATGAGCAACTATGTGAGTGTACCGAGATTACCATGGAGACATGTCCTCAAACTGAACTGTAGCCTTCGCCCAGCGTGCTTTGTACCATTCCAAAACTCAGCCCTGTCTACTTGTCTATTGGCAATTTCAAATTCTGTATTTTCTTTCCTTGATTTCTTTTTGAATCCTTTGAAAAAGTTGTATTTTCTCCTTAGCTAAACTCTGGCCTGTGGAGGTCAGGAGCATTCAAATATATAGAGAAAGGGACAGGTGCTGAGTGAGTAACGGGACTCGGGAGATATGAATAATATATAATAAGAAGACGACAAGATACAGACACAAAGAGAAGAACTGAGAGGAAAAAACTAAAAGCAATAAAAAAGAATAATAACAGAGAAAGAGAAGTGGTGTGAGAGAGGAAGCAGGGGAGACAAACCTAGTGAGAGAAAGGCAGAAGAAAAAGGGATTAGACAAAAGTGTGAGAACAGAGGAGAGACTCCTGTGGAGTTTTACTTTTGGAAAATGAGTCAGTCTCAGCAGGTGGGTTGACGAGAATCTCGGGACAGATTCCCAGCTCTGCAGCATCTCATGACAGAACAGAGAAGACATGCCACGCTGCTACGATGCTGACACGTTGCATGAAGGTGTTGAACAACCTCCAGCTTTAGTAGCACACACAGATCTGCTCTGAGTGAAGTGGCCAGCTGGTGTTACTATCTTACACACGTTCACATACACAAGATGTGCGTGTGTGTGTGTGTGTGTGTGTGTGTGTGTGTGTGTGTGCATGTGTGTGTGTGTGTGTGTGTGTGTGTGTGTGTGTGTGTGTGTGTGTGTGTGTGTGTGTGTGTCTGTGTGTGTTGTCTGATAGTGTATAATTCAAGAGACTTCTTTGTTCATCAGATGGACAAAAGCATTTCATTTTCTCATGTAGGTAGGCTAAGGAGAGGAGAGCAAGAACTAAGAGGCAGGACATCTCTTAGCGGCTGACCAATCACAACAGAGCGGGCCAACTAACCAATCAGAGCGGACTGGTGCAAAAGAGGAACAATAAATAACAATCATGCATTTACTGGAAACATGTCACAGTAGAGGCACAAAATACAGATATGAACCTGGAAAATTAGCTTTCAACGAGTTCATGTACAGTATGTGTTTGTATTTGTGCTTGTGAATGTGTTTTATCAGGGTTAAAGGTTGTTTATGACATGTATAACCCTTTTATAACTTGAAGATGATTTATTAGATTGCTTATTATTGGTCTAGCATCTATGACAACAAGCTAGTTCAATATTAATTCCAAGCCAACAGCTGGTTCAAACACCTAAACTGCTTCAATATAGTACAAGTATAGTATAAGTGCTTTTACATTAGAAACTCAGTGACAATACATCGTAGAAAATAATGGAAACCCAGCTTCTGGCTGCCTCCGTGTCAGTGACAGAGCACCGCGGTGCCTTCCCTGGTTCACTCCACTGCCTCCTGAGATGAGCCCACTGCCTCGCCCCAACCCCTCCATGCCCTGTGATGGATCGGTCCGAGGTGGGTCCCTGACTGCCTCACTAACCCGATCTGGATGTGGCCGTCTCCCATGTGGGTAACGAGCAAAATCGAATCGATCTGAAGCAGCTTAATATGATCCCAAGATATGACTTTTCAGAAAATGTCATTTACACATTTAGGTAAGGTTCCTTCAAGCCCCAATGTGTAGGATTAGGAATTGTATAACTGTGGGGACTCCTTGTGGCGGCACTAAAACATACATTCACAGACAGCACAGTTCTGATATGGGGACTATACAAATTCAGGCTGAAAGCAAACAGTCTGCAACAACTGTTCACCAGCATTGTCTAAGTGTTCTACATAACTTAAACCATGACAGTAATTTGAAAGATCAACAGGCCTTAATAGGCTTTGAAAATCGTCTTGTATGCTATGAAATTTAAAATACAAATATGTGTGTCTTTTCCTGATCTTAAGCATAACTTGTGATGCAGTCCAATGTGCGTTAGCAGGTTGGATGTGTTTCCATTCACATACCCATCAGCAATGTTGATTTGTACGCACCTATCATACCCCCTGCTCCAAATATTGTTTTAAAACATTGTCAAACTGACAGCTTGGGACTGGAAAAAATTGCTTCTGCCCCTTTACATACACCTCATAAAAAAAGTTAAAATAGCAAACTGAACGGGGAACATATTAGATGCAAATAATGTACAAATGCTCAGCTGTTTCAAAATACACCCACACAAGTATTGTATAACTCAATCTTAAAGCACTTTTCCATGTCAGACAGACGTCTGCTCTGGTAAATGTAGACAGCTCTCCTTAAAAGACATCCACAACTCCATCAGCAATGATGGTGGCCAAGTGTTATGTGTTTGTGCCCTGATCAGGCGCTCCTAGTGTGATGTGTCATGTCTAGCTGTAGTTTCCTGTTATGGTTTTGTAGTCCTTATCGTTTCTCCTCCAGGTGTACCCATTTGTAATTAACCCAGGTGTGTCTTGTCTCGTCATTACCTCATGTATAAGGATTCTGCTTTCCCCTTTGTCTGTGGCTGATCCTGTCTGTGCAGTACGTGTTCTTGTCTGTCATTACTTTATATTTCCTTTGTCCAACCATGGTGGTAATTATTAATTAAATTCTTCTTTTGACTACTTCGGCTACCGTCTCCTTTATTATGTTGCCTTGACTCGACCTTGAGCCTGCTAACAGTCAATGGTTACGTAATATGGGGGCTCGTGCCAAACTGATTTGAGCAGGAATTTGGTGGTGGCCGCTGAGCTTAGTCCACACTTTGAATTATGGTTGACAGTGTCGTGTGTGTGGCCCATGTTTTATACCCTCTTGGTAAATAATTCTCCAATAAGGAGCGTTTTCATCCAGCTAGGGCAGCTGGACCATTTTCTATGGTTCCTTCCTTCGCCTGGAAGACATACCGTCTATGCTGGTCGGGGTAGTAGGAAGACCCTGTCAGGCTCCTCCTAGGCCGGCGTATGTCAGCTAGTTAGTTATATAGGGGGTCTGATAGTGAGGGATGGAAACGTTTAAGGGATGGGCCTTAGTTTTTTTTTCCTGTTTTGAACACACGACAGTTGTTAATCTCTTGCGAATAATTTTGAGGGTGGATGCTTCAGAAGGTCATACCGGTGCTCTTCTCTATTTAGTGGATAGCGGTAGGGGAGCGGTGGCCAGAGTTATTAAGAACAGACTGTACAGACGTGTAGGGTGAAGCCGGTTTTGTTTGTTTTTTGTGTATATGTTAATTGGTTGGTCGTATATGCTGGTGGAAGCGGGATTGGTTCTTTAGTTTCTTCCTCCCCCGGTGTGACGGTACTAGGGCAGGTATGCCTGTGAAGGTATGTGATTTTGTGGCTAGGCCAACGGTCAACGTGTTGAGCTTGTGCACTAAGGAGGAATTATCGGGGATAGCAGAGCATTACGGTGTCAGGCTTGCCCCGAGCATGAAAAAGCAGCAGCAGCGGTTAGCGCTGGTGGAGGCTTTGACCGCCATGGAGGTTATGGAGTCTGTGGGCAAACCTGAGGAGCAGGAGGTAGTCACATGTGACCCGGTTTCGGAGAACCAGGTTTTGCTGAGGAAGATGGAACTAGAGTTTAAATTCGAGCAGCTGAGACATGCAGAGCGGTTATGCGCTCGGGAAGCGGAGGAGGCAGAACGTGGGCGTGTGCATGAGCTTGAGCTTGGAAGGCTTGGGGTAGAGGCGCGGGCAGTGCATCTAAAAAGCAACCAGGTCATACTGTACGCAAGCAGGCTAAATGACAGCCCAATCAATGGTTGCTGATTGTTGGGACCTTGAGCCCTCTCAGATCCAATTACCTGCTATGATGAGGAAGAGCAGCCAGGCAGAGAGGAAGGCAGGCTGAGCCCACAACACTGTGATTAATGAGGACTGGGCCGAGGAAATGGGTCATAACGACAGAGAGTAAAAGAGGACAGAAGACAAAAAAGGAGCAAAGAGAAGATAGAAAGGAAATGACAGAGGGAAGAAGATAGGGATGATATATGTGACAGATACGAAGATGTGGCGATACAATAAGAGATAAAGGGAGGAATAGACTCAGTGGGTTAAGGTGTGGGAGTGGACCGTTTGGTCTGGAACCCCCCTCTCATCCTTCATCTGTTGCTTTTTGAACTTTTACTTTGATGTGGTCCTCTCTCCTCCTCCTCCTCTGTTTATCTCTTTGTCATGTTTATTTATTTTCCACCCTGTCTTCCATTCTTTGTTATCATCCCTTGCGCATAGTTTTATTTTCTCCCCTTTTCTTTCCCTCTGTACATTTTCTTTTCTTCCTTTCCCTATCTTCTTCTTATTATTCCTCTGTTTAGGATTCCTCCCTACTCCATATATACACGCGCACACACATGCACGCGCGCACACACACACACACACACACACACCAGAATCTGGTTGATAATGAGCAGGCAGAGAATGAGAGAT
The DNA here is from genome assembly GCF_902827115.2 of Pseudochaenichthys georgianus. Taxonomy (NCBI): domain Eukaryota; kingdom Metazoa; phylum Chordata; class Actinopteri; order Perciformes; family Channichthyidae; genus Pseudochaenichthys; species Pseudochaenichthys georgianus. Next base: position 9,520,666 of record NC_047522.1, on the reverse strand, counting down.
TGATGTTTGAAACCAAAACATATTGAATGTATTGTAATCGGAACACACGTTGTCGGGGATAATTAAGCTCCATGTTTTGAAACGAAGCCGGCATTCAGGATGCTGCGCTCCGACGGCGTGTCTATTAAAGGCAACGTTTTACATGTGGTGTTTCATGTCACCTAGTGGGGCTCGTTCTTTACACGCTCAAAATATCCCACACTTTGGATTTCCTGCCAGACAAAATTAACTTAATGACCAGGCACAGCTCTGAATAAAGTTTGAGTGGTTTTTCGCCTCAAAGCACACACAGAGACATAAAGACAGTTTAATTGAATGTGTTGTCTCGACTAATAGACTAATTGGGGGCAGCCCTACTGTCACAATTCACATGTTAGGTCACGTTTGTAGTTTTGTCTGTGTTGGTGTTTTTCTTGTCTTTGGGTCTTATTGTGTTAAGTGTTCACCCCCATTTCCTGCCTGTCTGCTTTCTGTCTGTTTCCCTTCCTGATTACCCGATTGTGTTCACCTGTTGTCCTTGTGTTTCTCCTCCCCTGCCCGGCTGTTTCTCGTTGTCATGATTACCCCTTCTTGTATTTAGTCTTGTCTCTGTCTGTGTTCAGTGTTGGGTCATTGTTTGTTGGTGACGGAGTTCACCGGAGAGTGTTCTGTTCTGCATTTATCTGTATCCTTGAAATAAAGGGTTTCTCAAAGGTTATCTGCATTTGGGTCCTGCTTCCTTCACTCATCCGTGACAGAATGACCCAACCCGAAATGGACCCAGCAGACGATCCTTTTGAGGTGGCGCTGCAACATTTCTCTTTTCCTTTGGAATGTTGCCACGATTGGTGGAAGGAAGCGTCCAGTGTTCGGCTGAAGGAGGCCGCCCTGGTAGAGGCGCACCGGTTGGCGATGGAGAAGCCCGACTTGGTGGAATTCTTACCTGACTGGATGTTGGACTTCCTCTGGAGGTGTGATTTCCAGCCTGCTGACTACAGACGTCTCGGAGTGGTCCGTCTGGGGTCAACCCATGCTTCTGTCCCAGTTCCTGCTCCTGTTCTGGAGTCATGTGCTGGAAGTCGTCAGGCTTATGGAGGTCCACGGAGTATTCAGGCGGCTGCTAAGAGGAGTCGTCGCAAGGCCAGACAAGGAGTACGGGCCCCAGCAGCCATGGTTCCAGTCCCAGTACGGGCCCCAGCAGCCATGGTTCCAGTCCCAGTACGGGCCCCAGCAGCCATGGTCCCAGTCCCAGTACGGGCCCCAGCAGCCATGGTCCCAGTCCCAGTACGGTCCCCAGCAGCCATGGTTCCAGTCCCAGTACAGGCCCCAGCAGCCATGGTTCCAGCCCCAGTACAGACTCCCGCAGCCATGTTTTCGGCTCCAAGACCGCCCCACACAGTCATTATCCAGGCTCCAGAACTGTATCACACAGCCATGTTTCCAGCTCCAGGGCCGGCCCCAGAGGCCATGGTCCCGGCTCCAAGAGCGCCCTATCCAGTCATGTTTCCGACTTCAGAGCTGGATCTTATAGACAGGATTCTGGCTTCAACAGCCATGATTCTGGCTTCAATTCCGGTCCCTGCAGCCATGGTTTCAGCCCCAGTTCTGGCCGCAGCAGCCATGGTCCCGATCCCAGCTGCCAGTCCCCTCTTTAGTCTCTGTTCGAGTCCCCTCTCTGTTTCCATCTCAAGTTCCCTCTTCAGTTCCCCCTCGAGTCCCCTCTCGAGTTCCCTCCTTTAGGCCCTCCTCTAGTCCCTCCTCGAGTCCCCTCTCTAGTTCCCCTCTCGAGTTCCCTTCTCTAGTTACTCCTCTAGTCCCTCCTCTAGTCTCTCCTCTAGTCCCCTCTGTAGTCCCTTCTCGAGTCCCCTCTCTGTTTCCATCTCCAGTTCCCTCTCGAATTCCCTCCTTTAGGCCCTCCTCTAGTCCCCTCTCTAGTTCCCCTCTCAAGTTCCCTTCTCTAGTTACTCCTCTAGTCCCTCCTCTAGTCTCTCCTCTAGTCCCCTCTGTAGTCCCTTCGAGTCCCCTCTCTGTTTCCATCTCCAGTTCCCTCTCGAATTCCCTCCTTTAGTCCCTCCTCTAGTCCCTCCTCGAGTCCCCTCTCTAGTTTCCCTCTCGAGTTCCCTTCTCTAGTTACTCATCTAGTCCCTCCTCTAGTCTCTCCTCTAGTCCCCTCTTTAGTCTCTGTTCGAGTCCCCTCTCTGTTTCCATCTCAAGTTCCCTCTCCAGTTCCCCCTCGAGTCCCCTCTCGAGTTCCCTCCTTTAGGCCCTCCTCGAGTCCCCTCTCTAGTTCCCCTCTCGAGTTCCCTTCCCTAGTTACTCCTCTAGTCCCCTCTGTAGTCCCTTCTCGAGTTCCCTCTCTGTTTCCATCTCGAGTCCCCTCTCCAGTTCCCCCTCGAGTCCCCTCTCGAGTTCCCTCTCGAGTTCCCTCCTCTGGTCCCTCCTCTGGTCCCTCCTCGAGTCCCCTCTCTAGTTCCCCTCTCAAATCCCCTCTCGTGTTCCCTTCTCTAGTCCCCTCTGGAGTCCCCTCTCCAGTCTCCTCTCGAGTCCCCTCTCAAGTCTCCGCTCGAGTTCCCTCTCCATTCCCTATTCAAGCCCCTACGCAAGTGTCGTTGGAGGTCCCGCCGTCTACTCCCCTGCCGGGGGTCCTGCCAACCCTGTGTCCTGTGCCGTTGGGGGTCCCGCCGTCTGCTCCCCTGCCGGGGGTCCTGCCAACCCTGTGTCCTGTGCCGTTGGAGGTCCCGCCGTCTACTCCCCTGCCGGGGGTCCTGCCAATCCTGTGTCCTGTGTCGTTGGAGGTCCCGCCGTCTACTCCCCTGCCGGGGGTCCTGCCAACCCTGTGTCCTGTGTCGTTGGAGGTCCCGCCGTCTGCTCCCCTGCCGGGGGTCCTGCCAGCTCTGTGTCCTTTGCCGTTGGAGGTCCCGCCGTCTACTCCCCTGCCGGGGGTCCTGCCAACCCTGTGTCCTGTGCCATTGGGGGTCCCGCCGTCTGCTCCCCTGCCGGGGGTCCTGCCAACCCTGTGTCCTGTGCCGTTGGAGGTCCCGCCGTCTACTCCCCTGCCGGGGGTCCTGCCAATCCTGTGTCCTGTGTCGTTGGAGGTCCCGCCGTCTACTCCCCTGCCGGGGGTCCTGCCAATCCTTTCTCCTGTCCCGTTGGAGGTCCCGCAGAATACTCTTCTGCCGGGGGTCCTGCCAACCCTTTCTCCTGTCCCGTTGGAGGTTCCGCCGTCTGCTCCCCTGCTGGGGGTCCTGCCAGCTCTGTGTCCTGTGCCGTTGGAGGTCCCGCCGTCTGCTCCCCTGCCGGGGATCCTGCCAGCTCTGTGTCCTGTGCCGTTGGAGGTCCCGCAGAATACTCCCCTGCCGGGGGTCCTGCCAACCCTGTGTCCTGTGCCGTTGGAGGTCCCGCCGTCTACTCCCCTGCCGGGGGTCCTGCCAACCTTGTGTCCTGGGTCGTTGGAGGTCCCGCCGTCTATTCCCCTGCCGGGGGTCCTGCCAACCTTTTCTCCTGTTCCGTTGGAGGTCCCGCAGAAGACTCTTCTGCCGGGGGTCCTGCCAGCCCTATATCCCGTGCCGTTGGAGGTGCTACCGGGGGCCCTGCCAGCCCCATGTCCATCACCGGTCTCGCCGGGGTTCCTGCCAACTCCTGGTCCTTTTCCGTGGGGGATCCTGCTGAAGCTTGTCCGACCGGCTCCGGTTTCTGTCCGGCCGACACCGGGTCCTGCCCGATCTCCGGAACTGGCCCATCAGCGCTTTCCTGCCCGGCCTCCTGATCCTGTCCGGTCGACACCGGCTCGAGCCCGGCCCCCTGAGAGCCGCGGTCTTCGCCCTCGAGCCCGGCCCCCTGAGAGCCGCGGTCCTCACCCTCGAGCCCGGCCCCCTGAGAGCCGCGGTCTTCTCTGCCTTGTCCCCGGGCAGTCCGCCCGAATCCCCTTTTTGGACTGTACCTTGCCCCCCGGGCAGTCCGCCCGAATCCCCTTTTTGGACTGTACCTTGCCCCCCGGGCAGTCCGCCCGAATCCCCTTTTTGGACTGTACCTTGCCCCCCGGGCCGTCCGCCCGAGACCCCTTCCTGGTCCTCCGCTGTGTTCCTGGGCTGTCAGCCCAAGACCTGTCCTCCGGACCCCCTCCGCCCACCCTGCTTGGGGTTTTGGACTTCTTTTTTTTTTTTTTTTTTTTTAGGGACGTCTGGAATCCGTCCCTTGAGGGGGGGGTTCTGTCACAATTCACATGTTAGGTCACGTTTGTAGTTTTGTCTGTGTTGGTGTTTTTCTTGTCTTTGGGTTTCCTGTCTTATTGTGTTAAGTGTTCACCCCCATTTCCTGCCTGTCTGCTTTCTGTCTGTTTCCCTTCCTGATTACCCGATTGTGTTCACCTGTTGTCCTTGTGTTTCTCCTCCCCTGCCCGGCTGTTTCTCGTTGTCATGATTACCCCTTCTTGTATTTAGTCTTGTCTCTGTCTGTGTTCAGTGTTGGGTCATTGTTTGTTGGTGACGGAGTTCACCGGAGAGTGTTCTGTTCTGCATTTATCTGTATCCTTGAAATAAAGGGTTTCTCAAAGGTTATCTGCATTTGGGTCCTGCTTCCTTCACTCATCCGTGACACCTACTTTGTACGCTATGTATTAACAGCAGGTGAAGGCCTTAGTCTTAGAAATAGATCAGTACCTAGATGTATTAGTTGTATCATACTTTTATCTAAAGCATCACATCTTAATCCAAACTTAATGAAGACTAATATTTCGCATCAGTTGTTAATCTTGTTGTATTTTCCATCTCACTTAAAATCAAGAGCCATTTTCCTTATTTCCCCATTACAGGCTTCATCATGTCATTTCAAAGACACCCATTTACTTGAAACCAACTAACTTTATATAGAGCGTAACAAATGGCAAAATCGATTTGAAGAGAGATGTTATCCAGCAGCAGGAGGGAACATAATTAGCCGGATATAGATATGGAGTAGCTGCTTGAGAATGAGCACATTTATTAAACTGTGGGAATTGGAATCAGTGTTTATATTTCTATAGAGTTCAGAGATAATAGATCAATTAAGTTGTGGAATTATTGTAGTATACTGTTTCAGCTTAGAGACGATTTAAAGAGAGTTTCTGAATGTTCCCCTCTCTCTTCTATTCTTCTGGGACTGGATTTAAAATCCAAAGCATGCAGACAATACGGAAAGGCCAGGTTAGCAAATATATATGGGATTGTTTATATTCCATAATAGTCAGGCTGCTCTAAAGGATGAGTAATGGAATACACCTCGCCCTACGTTACCTTGTGCAAATTATGGGTACTTGTGGGTTCGGTGTGAAATAATTTTAACACTCTAAGATCAAGCAAAGCAAAAATAAAGCTCAGTGCATCCCATGGGTTTTAAAATGGTCTCTAGGTAAGGTGAAGTAATAACTTTTTTTTGACTGGGGAAAAATACACAAAACAAGGCTGAACTGGGTAGCATCACTATTACTTATCAACACACCCTGTGGATTCATTTGAATAGGGCTGAAGAGGACATTTTAGTGAACACATGGTGCTTGGAGACACTGACAACATGCTTCCCTTTCTTGTGGGTCATTGCACTTAAATGAAGGAAACACTCCATCAACTTGAGGTATTGAGGCAGAGCGACTGACTGGGCGGTTAAATTACAGTCCTGCAGGTTGAGTGCGTCACATGCTCCCAGACTGTACTCCATTCCAGACCATTTAACTGACAGAGCCAAGCAGCGTCACTGCAGCACTCTCACCAAAACAGAAGTGTATCGTCACACTGAAAACTGCTCCACAACAGCAAAAATCCCCTAAATTAAGAGGGAATATGGCAGCGATAATGCAAAAAGAAGCTTTGCAAAGATACGCCTTAAGCAGGAAATCAGCTACCTGATCTATGGAGTGTGGCTGCAGACTTTAACTGCAAAGAGCCAAACTAAATCAAATGTATTTTGCCTTCTTGCCACATAAGTAATGTCTCTGTGATGGATAACACGTGTGGACAAGAACAGGCCTAGATGTTTTAGAATCCCTTATAGTAAACTCTTTTTTGTACTGTGCGATCCACTGCGGCAACTTGCACTTATGCCTGTCAGATATTTTTGCAAAAGTATTCTGCTCTTTTAACTGTTGTCTCCACATATCAAATGTAGATGTGTTTGGGAGCAGGGACATAAGTACGATAAATCATGTTTACAACTAACACAGATGTGTTAGTATAACACCATCCACAGGCAGCAACAGACAGGGCTGGTTAATACTGTCCTCCGGACTGAAAAGCGCCTTTCTTTTTGGAGTTCATAAAACCCCTCTTCTCCACTCATTAGTGTCCTATTTACAGACACAGCCTTGTGGGACTTAGCCAGAGGTGCATCCCTCACAAAAACAACCACAGTTGCACATTAGAGTTCATCCCTTTGGGGCTTTCTCAGCACAAAACATGTGGCACTGCTAAAAATACTTGCTTTTGAATCATTCACGGCATACACTATTTAGAGAGCTCATGCATACTCATGACCCTATGCAAATATGTATCATCAGACTTTGACTAGTAGGGAATTCAATTAATGAACAAGGGCTGCATCGTGAGCGGCTTTGATATATTGTGCTTCAACAAACAAGAATTAAGCAGGGGCATTACCTTTAATCAAAGTCTCTTTAATACTTTTAATCTTCTCACAAAACATTGTTTTATGTCTGTTTCCCCGATAAATAATTAAAGTTTTGCTGAAGATGCGCTAGTTTTCACAGCACTCACCTTTCACTCACTGATGCATCTGAACTCAACTGAAGGGGCAGCCATAAAGTTTTAAGTGGTCAACACGTATGTACACACTTATAAAAATCTTTAGACCGAATTGGCACATGGACAACATTGGGACGTAAGGGACAGGTACTGTCATAACCATGTGCTTTAAATGTTTCACAGTGTCAATTCTATTAAGATCACTAACTACTGTATTAGGAATCGTCTGTTCATAGATGTTGTCCATTTTTTCAGATGCTCAAGTTAGAAAATATTGTGTTAAACCCCTTTAAAGAGAATAATCAAGCTTAAAGTGGTACTAAAAGAAAGGCCATTGATGATAAAAAGACAATAAAATAAAACAGGACTGCACTTCAAAAATAATCTCTTAACCACTTAACATTTGCAGACATCACAAGGACTTGGGCTGTCTCAGTCCATGCTCTTGTACTATAGAGAGTGTGAAGGACGAACAACCACCCCAAAAGTCGTGAAGTGTTTTAGTCAAGCAAAACCTACATACACATTTATACAGAAGATATAGATCAAATACACATTGGTCTGATTGCTGCCAGCCTGAACTCATGAGGCTGAGTATTTATTAATAACAGTATTTTACTGTGCCAAAACCAGGAAGGCCATTACACTGATAATCATTTATTTATTTATCATTAATTCAAGTAAACCAATTGTTGTTGTCGCAGAGAAAAGGGATGCTGCCATCTGCTTCGAAATGCACTGCTAACTGTACCACAACTGTTAGATTCTTTCTTTCAGATGTGCTGTGGTCAGTTATTGTATGTATAACAATGAGGCACAGTAGACAAAGTGCAGATCTACTTAGTCAAACAGAGACCAAAACATGCTCCTTTGAGTTAAGCAATGTTTTTTGTACATGACATTGTTGCATTTGATCAGATTCACAAAAGAAAATAAAAAAAACAAGAGCATCAATATCATTACCTGCCATTGAAAACACATATTGGTCGACCTCTAATACACTGCTCCCTTCCCTCACTGATGTATATTTAAATACAAACACACACACTACATACAGGGAAGTCACATCTTCTCCACAGAGAGCTCCTACTCTCATTCCGATAAAGCCAGCTCATTAAAGAAATATACACAACCTACATTATATTCCGGTAATGGAAAGTGTTTTTTGACAAGTGGTTCATTACAGTACATAAAGCTCAGAGTAGCTGCGGTTCCAAATGGTGATATCGTTTTTTATAAAAATATATCTGACATTTAAACTTATTTTGTATTTTTTATGTTGGTGTTTGTTAGGAAACACGTTTTAGTTCATGTGCCTCAGCATGGGGAGTAAAGGAATGAACTGGCACAGAAAGAATAACCAAATAAATCATTTTTAATTAAGTCTACTTTTTGCCACCCCCATTCACAACGTTTCCACCAGGGTGCCCAGCATTGAACTCCTGAGACTGTCATCTCAATATTGGACCCAACTTATATATATATATATTTCAGTAAAGCACTTGGAAGATTATTAGCCAACATTTTGGGACTTTTTACAGAATATTCTGCCTAATTAGGACTGGATCTTGTCAAAGTTCACAAAGTTCACTAGAGCTCATGTTCTCCTTCTAATTTGGAAGTGGACCTCGGTGTCGTCACACAGCACTCAAAGATAAATTGTGCCAGTAGAGTTCCAAAAAGCAACACCAAGTCCTGGCAGTGAGACTTCCTAATTTAATAATTTAAATAGCATTCAAATAAAAATAAAGCATGAATATCTGCCATAGAATATGTGAGGAATAAATAATAAGAAAAGTTTGTAATGCTATGCTTTATCAAAGACACTATCCTGACATCCTTCTACAATGAACACTCAAATTGACGACAGCATCAACAAATGCAGCACTTTCTACACTGGCCTTCACTATTTACCAACACATGCACCAAAACCCAAACTTCCTGTATAGTTTTGTTGTTAGATTATTAGGAGATGGAGACGGTTCCTACCGCTTTGCTGCTTGAAGGGGTGTGTTCCATCCATTGCTCCATGGGATCCGACTGTGTAGTTGGATGAGACATGCTGCTTGTGTGGAGAGGCAGTGTATGAATGTAAGAGAGTGTGAGATGCTTGCAAGTAGGTTTACCCAACCGTGTGTGTGTGTGTGTGTGTGTGTGTGTGTGTGTGTGTGTGTGTGTGTGTGTGTGTGTGTGTGTGTGTGTGTGTGTGTGTGTGTGTGTGTGTGTGTGTGTGTGTGTGTGTGTGTGGGTTCCTATAGTCCATGTCTGTGGGAATGCCATACAGGGCTGTGTCAGGAATATTGGATGAGAGCTGTGACGGGCGAGTGTGTGGAGTGTCCCATATAGGACATCCTCGTAGAATCTAAGTGTCATTAAAGTGTGTATGCGTGCATCCAAATGTGCAGTGAGGCATGACACCAGTTTTTCTCCACACTTCATGCTCTCCAAACACTGAGGAAGCCATTCCTCTTTCTTTGCCTACTCTCATCAACTCCTCCCAATCCATCCATCCATCTATCATCCCAAATGAGAGGGAAAATGTGTTCTGGTACAGGGTGTCAGATGTTTTATGGAGCACTTCAATTATTCAGCTTTGTTTGCCTTTCAGCATCTTCTTCTCTGCTCCACTGGGATGGCGGAGGCCTGTCACCACACTACCTGTAGTGCTGCCATCTACAGGCGAGAGATTGCAATACAGTTGTTCTCAGGTATTCATCATGTGTCTCACAGTTTAAGAAGGGTTTTAGTTGAGCTACACAGCTCAGTTGAAGATTAAACTGATTATAATTGTTTTTAGTTGAAAACAAAGTGAACATTGAAATCAGCTTGACTGAAACCCAGCTGCTTCTTTGACTCCACAGGAAGTTGAAAAGGCAGGTGGAAGCACAACTTAAAGGGACTTACGGGTCTAAAATCAAAACACCTTTCTGCAGAGATGTTCATGACTTCTCACAGTTTCACAGAGTACCTGATGTGAGTTTTCTAACTAGAAACTTGAAAAATCCCTTACGTAACATTGCAAAAGAGCTTTTATATGTTAAATGGTTTTCAAGTACAGTTTATGCAGAGAAAAATGCAGCGTGCTGATTCCTCCATCTGCACTACAATGTAAGTACAGGATGTATCATGGCCTAATGCACATGCATACACACACATACACACTAACATACTCTAAGGGTTATGTTTTGACCCTGCCAGCTGCACCGAACATACAGTTGAGGTAAACAAACGGTTTATATTGTGTTACATCATCAACTTGTGATTATTCTCTCTCTATGTTCCCATCTGGAGATAAAAGAGAGCACAATGTCTCACAGAATATGAAAGCTCATATTGTTCATATTAGTATGTAGACTACAGTGCTCTCAGAGAAACACTTTATATGTTGCTCTTTGTTCATCTAACTCTCACTATACGAGAGACATGTTAAAACAAGACTAAAAATCCATACCGACACAATACAGGTCTTCACTGGCCGCATATAAATGTTTAAATACAAAGAAAAGAAAATCTGAGGCCAACTTTCATGCTGCTACAACGAAAACATGTGTATCTTATCTTATCTTTCTTAACTCAGACAGTAACAATTGAAATGTCATGATCTTGCTAATTAAAATCCTGCAAAAACAAACACATTTAGACCTGTTTTGTTGCATGCTCTTAGGTTTTGTATTTCCGCATGTGAGAATACAATTTGCAAGGATGTTTCAATATTCACGCTTTATTCTGCATTCACTGTGTATTTCCTTGTTCAATTTAGAATCCTCTGATTGCACAAAGTGCCATGAAATCCAGTACAATGAAAGAAAAAGAATTAGGGAAACTCGAGGGTGAATACCCGGATACAATATTTTAGAGAAGATCAATTCCCTTCCACTTTCTGACATGTGTGAAGAAGCTTATGGCAAACGTTTTGCTATAATTGTTTCACCTGCTGTTCACCAAAGTCAACTGAATCCCACAGGAGGTATTGGCTTTATAAAAAACTGAGTTAACAGATTTGTATTTGATTTAACTGATTTACAGGAAGCAGTTCGATGAGAAGCCAAAAGTCTGAGACCTTTCTGCTGTGAACGCACAAATATGAACTGACAGATAGGAAGTTTTAAGTAAGTCACTTCTCAAAAAAGACAGAAAGTGAACGAGTGTCGCTCACTCAAAAAAAATATCATAACTATAGGTTTGAGAAAAATAGACACCTGGTAAAATGATAAGTTATAATTAGACTATCCTTTCCTCCAGAAGTCAGATATGGTCTCCTCTTCTGTGTCTCCTCAACTGAATTACTTTCTCATCAGAGCTCAATCAATCTCATTATCATTTGCTTGAGCTGGTGCAACAAAGCCTTATCTCCCCAGGAGGATGTGTCAGATTAAAGCGAGTGGAAGTAGCTGGGAGTCGCTAAGTGCATTAGCTAATGTCCAAGAGCAGTTAAACACAAGTCGAAGGCTATTCAGTACATTTCCCCTGAGCTTAAAGGTAGCTATGGACCAGATTGGTTCTGGCCAACATCGTCACAAATGACACAATCACAACCTTTCACCCTGCGTTGTACTCCACACACAAACTGTCTCCTACCTGTGTGACTTTCTCTGTGACGTGGTGCGTTCGGTCGATGAGTTTGCAGGGAGCTGTGATGTCCATCTCCCCGGAGGGCAGGGCGATGAGAGGGTCAGCTTTGAAATCCACAAAGTTGAGGGTGATGTGCGGGATTTTGGAAATGGTGCGGTAACGCATGAGGTCCGAGTCCGACGTGGAGTTCAAGATGTTCGCCTTACTGTTTACTGCACCTGCAAACACACACGGATAGTAATATAAAAATGGAAGGGGATACAATACAAAAGGCTGTGTGTTTCTCCAGCTGCTCTTCCTCACCAGTGCTGCCCGGCCGGATACTGGTTTGGCGGTTCTTTCTGTCCCAGTCCGGCCTCATGGCCTCAATCTCGTCTACGGAGGACGCTCGACGCATGCTGTGAAAGCTCTCCCGCGAGCGGCTGTGACTTAGAGAACAATTGGAGCTGGAGGCGTCCTGGTTTAAGCTGAGGCGGTGGTGGGGCGCTACGCAGGGGGACGACTGGGCGACGGGACCCAGGTGGGATCTTTGGGGAGCTGGATGAGGGCGTAAAGGAGGGTCAGGGCCCAGTAAAGTGTGCTGGTCCTCCTGACGGTCTTCTGGCCAACTCTGTAGAGCTGACCTAGGAAACAGAAAAGGACATCATGCGTATTAACCATGGCTTTAAGGAAAGGTGGCTAAATAACGATAAAGAATTAAGCACATTTGGCCTGGGCAGAACTGACATGGAAGTATTTACAAAAGGTCCCCTGACCTCTCACTTTAAGATATGTTAGGCCTCATTTTAATGTATTGGGACCATATTTTGTTTTAGCTCTAGGATAGTTGTACCTTCGCTTGACCACTGTGAGATGTGGTGTATTCTAATTTCTTCTAATTTGTGCCGTATTCTAATTGATAGGATTTATTTCCCATTATATTCACAACAAAAGTGAATTTTGGAAGGTTCATTTTAAGGACACTTAAAATCTAAATAAGTTAAAAGTATCTTATTAAAAAAAATCCTTTGCATTGCAGTACATTTTAAGGTAAGAATTCAAGTATAAATAAAGTACCAAGCTCAAATTCCTGTGCATAAGCCCTAGGATTCATAATCAGTATTTGGATGAAGGTGCTGCTAACCCACCTCTAGGTCTCACGCATGTCTTTCATAGGACCTACCTGCTTCCACTGATATGATCCTGGTGGTTGAGTGGCAAACAAGGAAGAGGAAGGTACTCCCCCAGGCCTAAGGACTCGTGACTGTGGTTGTCTGAAGGTACCGGCAGGGGTGTAGCAGTGGGGATTTTAGCCTCCTCTGAGACGTCCAAAGACACTTTACTGTTGGACAAGGAGCGCAGATTGGGGAGACGCAGCTTGAAGCCTCGTGGACGTCCTGCAGGAGAAGAGGAGGGAAGATGGGGGGAAAGGATGAGTTGCCAGTGTATCAGGTGGATTGTTACACTGCGCCACGAAGGGAGATATGGAGTAGGGAAACGTTGAGTCTAAAAGACATTCAAAATACGCCTTTTTAAAAAATCCACAGGAATCTGGGAGATTTTTGGTTGAAGCCACAAAGTTAATATAACAAGAAATCTGGTTGATATTATAACTGGACTACTTCAGATGTTTTCCCCAAGAGTTATCCCTCTACAATATTAAGTGCATCAAACCTTCTCCAAAAAATACCCAGGATTTACAGGAATAGAATTACTTATCATGAAAAAAGACATCAACGGATGATCCGGGTGAATTGGAGTGACGGTTGTCACTTTTCACTGGTTGATCATACTAAGACCACTTTAGTTATTGAAAAGGGAAAGTAAATGGACAGACGGTGCCTGAATGGTTTTAAGCGCTGTTGTGTGTCAGTAAAAAGGCACCCTACTCTACTCTTTTGTACCACTTCTCTTTGTTTCTCACTGAGTTTTTTTTAATGAAATAAATGGAAAAATGTTCAGATATACAGTACTAACAGTGAATGATGAAAAACAGGGATATACTGTAGATTAGAACAATGAGTAAAAACCATAGGTAAAAACATGAAAATTGCTAAGGCATAAGGAATACTTTCTAACAAAAATTGTCCACGCTATTTTGGTTAGCATAAAACAAGAAAACAACAACAAGTGAATGAGCCGAGTCAGTAGTTACCGGTGACAAGCCAGGTGGGCAGGCGGTGGTTTAGTTCCTGTTTGCGGGCCAGTTGTATTTCATCAGTCATGCCCTCAAAGTTGAGAATGAACATGATCACCACGCCATCTTCGTTCTTCACTGGCACCACGTCCACCATACACAGGAAGCACTGACCTGCGTGGGAAGAGAGGAAGAGAAAGCTCAGTCAGACTGATTGTATTTGGTGGAAGCTTTTATCCAGAACCTCTGACACTGCCAAAAGAGTATATGGTTTCAGAATTGGGATGTCAGACTCTGGGAAGGTAATTTTAGGTAACAGTGTAAGTGTAGATAGCAATAGAATGCTCATTCACACACAAAACATACATTGAATTGTTGTTCAAATGACAATTAAAACAACCATTCTTTATTCTACACGCTAGAAAGGAAGTCAAAATAATCTGCTATTCTAGACACACACACACCTTAATTTAGAACAGTGAATCAATCACAAAATCAATGCAGCTAATGACAAAGGTCATATAGATAATCGTGAAGCGCACGAGTTAAAAGTTGTTTTTTACATTTTAAAGCAGGAGGAATGACGAATACTAATAAAAGGTGTTTAAATATCCTCTCACATTCTTCAGCACCTGGCTGTGATTGGTCCCATCTCTTACCTGGGCAGTGGTGGTCAGTTACAACATAAAAAATGAAACGGCAGTTTTTGCAATAAGGAGCGTCTATATCCAAAATGTAATGTTGTATAAGCCAACATGCAGTGTGTGTAGTGTACTGCACGACTGCCTCGATCACCCTCCCGCCTATCATTCATCTCACATCATCACAGGAGAGTGGGCCGAAATCCGATTGGACAACAGCATAATCCCAACACAGGAGGGGGAAAAATGTGAAACACAGGGAATACTAAGAGATTACACCATCTGGCAGAGTGTGTGTGTATGTGTGTATGTGCACATGTGTACAGTAGGTAGTCATAAGTAAAGCTGCTTTAAACAGCTCTACAGCCTTATAAAGCACAGACATGCGTCACCATTTTAAAATGTTTTAGTCTTTAGGTTTGTATGACAAGACGTTGTTAGAACAGAGAATGACAGCGTTAAAAAGTACCTTGAAGAAGAATGCAAAAAAAATAACATTAAGCATTTAATAAAATTAGGCAGAGCAGGTTTTCTTAAGGAGATTTTTTTTATCAATAGTGGACATGTTTCGGGGAAAAACAGCAAAATAATTCAACTAAAATATCTCATATTGTCAAACAAATGTAATTGGATTAATGGATTCCTGCCCTGATTCTAATGACTGTCACATTAACAGTAATCTTACAACACTAGTCCTCCGTCTGAAGAGCTTGCATCACGTTCTTGGAACTGTTGTACAGAACATGGAAGACAACACCTCAGAAACACTTTAGAGTTATTACAGGGAGTCATTCCCAGAAGCAGCCGCTGTTTATTTACTCAGCAGCCTCCCAAACTGTAAAAGCAACAAGCCGTGAGTGTGTGTGTGTTCCTGTAAAGACACAGTGCTGTGTTTTGTGGATGGCAGATGTGATTTTTACACACACACATACACACATACCCACACACATACCCGCACACATACCCGCACACACCAATCCAGGATTAAATGTCAACACAAGAGGATTTAACTACAGTTCATTTTTAAAGTCCAATAAATTATATAACAAAGGTTTTTATTGTCAGTTCTAAGAAGTCTAGAACACTGAGGTCACTCGTGGTCATGTTCCACTTCTTTTATCTGTTGTCCAATAATCATTCATCCATGCACACACATATTTTAAGCACATGAAAGATGTTGGTGACCATCCTACTTCTTTCCCTCCGAGAGCATCAGAAAATGATTGATCTCCGAGGTTTACAGTTCAAACAATATTTCAACAGAATGCTCCGCTTGGATATTTTCCAATTCAGCTTGTAGTAGCTGATAATCTGATTCAGGGTCTGTGCTTTATGGAGCTTGGGGAGATTATCACAATGCACTAAAACACATCCAAAAAAGCACAGAGTGCAGACTGCTCATGTCGGACCATGTAAGGTCCATTGATTATGATATGCAGCTAGAGGGGAAAACAGAATGCCAAACTTTTTTCTTTAGAAAGCTTGGAACAAAAGGGTTTGCACCAAAACAATAGCTGTGTCTATTGTAGATGCTATTGCTTTTGTAAATGAGTGAGAAACTGAGACCGTGTATCAGTTGTCAGGCTAGATTATTGGACATTCAAAAAAGACATTGGCAAAAAAAGACTGCTATCACTTTAGCAAAAAATGTCTCTGAGTATAATAAACTATTTAATTCTCAACTTCATATTGTCTGCCAGGAAGGATTCAAGTTTAGATTCAGGGATTAAAAAACAACTAGCCCTGATGTATAGCACCCAATCAGCCATGTGGATTTGCTGAGACTCTTTACAATCTACAGTATGACTGACGTTGTATAACTGAAATTAGGCATCTAGCAAGCAAGAGAGGATATGTGAAATGAATGCAAGGCAGAAATAGATGAAGGCAAAGGCTAAAAAATATGGGACAAAAAGGTAGAATGGCTGTTAAACTGAAGAATAATATACATAATGGAAAAAGAGGGGAAAGAGCAAAAAAAGGATGGAAAGAGAAGTGGAAAAAGGGGCATTGAAAGAGAATCCATAAGAAAAACAAAGAAATAGATTACTTTTTTTACTGATGTTTAGTTGCATTGCATTTCGTAAAGACATGATTAGACTATCTACTCGGTGTGATTATAACTGAGAGAAACCAGCGTACTGTAAAGGGAAGGTGGGAAGAATAAACTCTTCAGGAACATCTTTCTTCCAGCTGAGCAGGAGATGAGAGGATTAGAGAGCAGTAAACAGAGGCTTGTCTGCCCCTGATTAACCTGATGTAAAACACCATA
The DNA here is from genome assembly GCF_902827115.2 of Pseudochaenichthys georgianus. Lineage (NCBI taxonomy): Eukaryota > Metazoa > Chordata > Actinopteri > Perciformes > Channichthyidae > Pseudochaenichthys > Pseudochaenichthys georgianus. The sequence goes on along the minus strand of NC_047522.1, from coordinate 9,504,355 downwards.
TAACGCCTTCCTGAAACTGCCTTCACTGCCACAGAGCATCCTGCAATGTGCTGCTGGATTAGAAATTAGAAGCATAATCTCAGAGCAAGTGGATTAAGGAGAAAAAGATTAGAGATTGATAAACCAGCAAAATCCTGCTCTAAGAGTCTAAGAGTCCCTTGGTTTAGAATTAAATACAAATATCTACCATATCAGAGTTACCTACTGTATTTTAATTATAATAGATTCAGTATTTATAAAAAGTATATATTATTTTATTAATGACTTTCTGCAAACATACTACTATAGCCAAAATATGCTGTTTTAGATGTTCTTAAATATTTGTTAAATCATGATACATGCCTATTTATAAAATAATGTTTATTGTTAGTATCAATGTAGTTCTGTTGATTCTTGACGTTTTTTTCTCTTTCTACTTCCTCAGAAATTGAGTGAATCCAATGTAGAAATGTTTAAGTGAACATGTAGAAGAGTTGCGTATACAGCATGTGCACTTATACAAAATCAAAGTCGCACTGTAAACATAAATGTACAAAGATCTTGACATTAAGCAACAAACTATTTTGTTCAGTGACAGTCCATGCCAGTCAATTCAGCACTACAGACTTCTTGGTTTCCCATTTGCTTTAACTGAATGCTGATGGGAAATAAGGACTGTTTTCAAAAGGTTTGAAAGGGTGACACCATTTCAGCATAAGCCCCAAAACACTTTATCAATACCATGGGGGCTTCCCTGTGCAGCTGTGCATCCACTCCCCCTGCTGGACAACAGCGCTCTCTGCACACTTGTACATCACAGGCTACAGAAAAATGTGTGAGTGAATTCGTGAAGCTGATAATCACCATCTTAGAAAAATATGGGAACATGCCGGCTTTCCAGAGCACAACATATAGTCCAGCTTTTAATACTGTATGTTTTTGTCAAAGAGTGTCACTTACATAACCCACAGCTGTTGCTACTCACGCACAATGTGAATGGGTGTGTTTATTCTATGTGAGTGCTAGTACAGTACATATCGGTGTTTCCATCAGGACCGGGATTTCATATCTGAAAATCACAAGTTCATGGATACTGTCCATTAATAACAATTGAAAGGGGGGGGGGGGGGGGTATGTGTCTGTGAGATGGATGAGGATGTGAGATTTTACTCAGCCGCTCTGTTCTGTATCACTCACACATACACACACACGGTGACAAAGTGACAGAGGAGATTCTCATTCACGGACACATTCTCCTCCGCTCCATCACTCTTTGGCGGGAAAGAAAAAGTGCAGTTCTTCATATCTACTGAGACGGCTTTAAATATTCTGGAGGCCAACTGGATAAACTCGATGTGTTCCTGGTTATATTCAGAGCCAGGGAAACGCTGCTTAAATCCAAAACACTCAAGTCAAGCTGACAAAGCCCTTGCGTAATTGCCTGAAAGTGTCATTCATCACAAGGAAACTACAATAAAGAAAGTGGAATTAAATAAGAATGGCACTGGATAGGCATCACAGGATCTCAACCAATCAATCTGCACATGACTGAATAATCTGTAGGCAACAGGACACGGACAGGATTCTTGGTATCAGCTGCATATTTTAGCCCGACCATCTCGTTTCGGCGGGTTTTGGTTGTATTCGGGTTAAAAGTCTGTGTGGAGAGCAAAAGATTGATTATTAAGGAGTGTGAATTATGCTCTTGTGTGCACTCTATGACCTCTGAGCTGCTGGAAGTGAGCATTAGAAAAAGGGAATTTCCCTTTGGACATTAAAAGTATTTACTTTTGTTTCATTAGTTAGAACGAGGCCTGATCGACCTGACCCCGTCTCATCCTGAGAGGGAGTCCCTGCAGCACCCTGAGTCATTTCCTGTTACCTTGATCACTTTCTGAGGTCGACTGTTTGAGGGCAGAAAGGTAGGATGATCTATTACTGTGTGCACGCCGCACATGAAATGGATCTGAACCAGAATGCACCGGCTTCCTTAATTACCTTTATATTAATCACTGTGCAAGCACAAGGAATACACAATGAAAGTGGAGGTTAATGGATTATATTGACAGGATTCACCTCATTATTTAAATTGTTGTAGCTACACTTGAGGTAATAAATGATAATTGTAACGCCCACTTAACAAGTACATTACAGTAGAACAGATTAAAAGTGGTAAATTAAACAATATAAGGATCATGTTATCGGGGGAAATACCCTTAGGTTGTTTACTAAGCTTGTTCTGGACGTATTGCGTCTACAGAATTATTATTAAATCTCTATGTTCCATGTACAGCATTAAGAACTAGTCCTAGTTAACCACTAGGTGGCACTATTTTGTCCTTGTTATTCTTATGAGGTTATATGCTACACGCAGCTCCAAACACACTGCTGTAAGTATTTCCTGCAAAAAGGAATGCAAAAGGAATGTATGTGGCCCTACACCTCAGCTCTATGTCATGATCTGTCTGTGTTGTGTTTTGTCTTTTTCTGTCTTTGGTTTCATGTTTTATTTTGAAGAGTGTTCATCCCCTGTCTTGCCTGTTGCTTTCTGTCTGTTTTCCCTCCTACCTAATTACCCGATTGTGTTCACCTGGTGCCCCTGTGTTTTCTCCTCCCTCCTCACCTGTGTCTTGTTTGTGTGATTACCCCTGCGAGATGGAGTTCATGACTTTATGAGCTGTTCATGAGCACTCATGAAACATTCATGAACAACTCATTATATGTTCACTTGTCATGTTCATGAACCAAAATTCTTAAAATGCTCATGAACCATTTTAAAGAGCAGTTCATGAAATGTTTATGAACATTGTTCATTCATATAAAGTTCCTGTTTTGCTCATGACAGACTTTTATGAGCAATTTATGAACTTTTCATGATCCAGCCAATCACAACATTATAACAGAACAGACCCCAGCATGTTAGAATAGGCAAGCTCACATCCTCGAATCTCATCCTTAGCACTGGTCTCCCACAGGGCTGTGTGTTAAGTCCCCTCCTATATTCCCTCTTCACACATGACTGCAAACCTGTACATGGCTCAAACACCATCGTTAAGTTTGCAGACGACACTACAGTGGTCGGGCTTGTCAGCAACAATGACGAGACGGCATACAGGGAAGAGGTTGAGCATCTGGCAGAGTGGTGCGCTAACAACAACCTGGCTCTCAACACCAAGAAGACGAAAGAGGTCATTGTGGACTTCAGAAGGAACAAAGACGGCACGCACTCCCCAGTCCATCTTAGTGGAGAAGAGGTTGAGCGGGTCACCAGCTTCAAGTTCCTGGGAGTCCACATCTCGGAGGACCTCTCCTGGACCACCAACACCTCAGCCCTAGTCAAGAAGGCTCACAAGCGCATCTTCTTCCTGAGGAAACTGGCAAAACTCCGCCTATCCTCCCAGGTGCTAATAAACTTCTACCGTTGTACCATCGCGAGCATCCTCTCTACCTGCATATCTGTATGGTACGGTAACTGCACGGTCAAGGACAAGAAATCACTGCAGAGGGTGGTGAAGATCGCACAACGCATCATCAAGATGCCACTCCCCTCCATAGCCTCAGTCTATGAAAAGCGGTGCCTGCGAAGGGCACGAAACATCATCAGAGACTCTTCCCACCCCAACCATACACTGTTTGTCCCCCTACGTGGCACCCGCTCTGGGACACGCTACCGCAGCCTCCCGGGTAGAACCAACAGGACTACGCACAGCTTCTTCCCTTCAGCAGTCAGACTGCTGACAATGAACCCCACGCTGTCCCATACTGCCTAGTTGTTGTCGTGTGCTGTGCTGAAGTGCAATTCTGTATTCACTGTATTTATTTATTATTATCTGTGTATTTATTCCTATTTATACATTTCCCATCTATTTACCTTTATTTTTGTATCATTCTTTTTTGGTATATACTTCTGATAAATGTGTATGTAACTGACTGTTTTGCGATCTGGTTAGACCATCCTTAAATTTCGTTACACTGTGCTTGCATTTTTGTAATGACAATAAAGTAATCTAATCTAATCTAATAATTAAAACCCCAAAAAGTGTGCATGAGTATTTCATGAACTTTTCATGACTATGAGCATTTCATGAATTTTGGATGATTGTGGCAAGTTCAGAATATTTTGGAATATTCATGAGCATTTTATGAACTTTTGATGATCAGTGTGATGTTTTTAAAGACCTCTTGAATATTCATCTACTATTTGAACATTTCTTTCTTTTTTTAAAACTTTTAATCTTAAAACAAAACAATAGTGAATTTGAAACTGAACATTATCTGTATTTATTTTGGTGACATTCATATCATTTTATGGTTGATCTGTACTGTTTGAGAAGCAGTACGAGTAAGTAGCGCCAAGGTGGAACCTTTGGCAGGTGAGCGGTGACATCTGGGTTACCTTAGGGGGGACACTTCCGCCCCCTCCTCAGAAGCAATCCAGACGATCAACCGGATCCTGTGTATAATTATTGCTGCTCCACTTTTCTGTTTTCTACAGGTCAGTACATAATGAAAATGATCGATGTTAACTTGTGTGAATTAGATATGATGTTGGAGATGTTTAGGAGAGTGTGTCAGAAGGTTTTGAGCATGTTTGACATAGTAACGGTATTTTAAAAATACTAAACTGTCGGCAACAATAGATGCCATTTTCGTTGGCTTCAGCCGCACCTGGGTAAATGTGACCTGAGCGAAGGCTCGCAGGCAGGTTAGCTGCTGCGCACGGGTAATATGTTTTGTTTACCTGAGTGCAGTCTTGCAGGCACATTGCCTTGTTTTTTGTTTATTAACATTGACAGTGTATTTTTGTGATCTCCATAATATGTTATATTTGGTAAAGATAGATATATTGATAGAAAGTATTATTTGATAGCGTTATGTGTTTATAGATAACAATCTGTCCTTCACTGCAAACATAGCTGCTACAACCCGCTGCTGCAGATACACGCTTTACAACATCAGGAGGATGCGTCCCCAGCTGACCCAGAAAGCGACGCAGGTTCTGGTCCAGGCTCTCATCATCTCACGCCTAAACTACTGCAACTCCCTCCTGGCTGGTCTACCTGCATGTGCCATCCGACCTGCAGCTCATCCAGAATGCAGCGGCTCGTCTGGTCTTCAACCTTCCTAAATTCTCCCACACCACGCCGCTCCTCCGCTCCCTCCACTGGCTTCCGGTAACTGCTAGAATCCACTTCAAGACAATGGTACTTGCGTACCATGCTGCGAATGGATCTGGCCCTTCCTACATCCAGGACATGGTTAATCGTACACCCCAGCACATGCACTCTGCTCTGCATCAACCAAACGGCTCGCTGCACCCTCACTGCGAAGGGGACCCAAGTTCCCATCAGCAAAAACACGTGGGTTTGCTATCCTTGCTCCAAAATGGTGGAATGAGCTCCCCATTGACATCAGGACAGCAGAAAGCTTACACACCTTCCGGCGCAGACTGAAAACTCATCTCTTTTGACTCCACTTAGAGCGATAGAACTATTAACAAAGCACTTATGGACTGGCTTATCTAAAGCCAGTTGAGGAGCACTTGAAATGTTTTTGCTCTATGAAGCCTGATGTACTTATATGATTCTGTTTTCTTCAAGTTTGTATTTTGTTGGTCGAACGCACTTATTGTAAGTCGCTTTGGATAAAAGCGTCAGCTAAATGCAATGTAATGTAATAATTTATATTGACTATGTTGAATTTCTCCTTGAGATACAGTAATTGACTGACAGACAGATAACTTAAATGGAGAAATGTGATGTTTGTAAAGTTCAGCTATTTGAATGTAACTGTGTACTTTGAATTTTGAATAAGAAGCATTCCAGACGATCAACCGGATCCTGTGTATAATTATTGCTGCTGCACTTTTCTGTTTTCTACAGAAATCATTTATTGTTGCTGTGGTACCCAAGCTTTTGGGACCCGTAACAAAAAATGTTGTGCAGCTGAGTGTCAAGAACTGCTTCAAATAGTGATAGGATTAATTGTAGTGCTCCACCTGTATACATGTATGTTTGTTTGGTAATTTGAGTAAAGTTCCATTGTGATTGACATAATTGTTGTTTTCTATGGTTGCCAGTTGACCCACAGTCAATGGTACATGAACAGTTCATGTACATGAACAGTTCATGAACAGTTCATAGCCAGCCATTGAATTATATTCAGTGACTGGGTATGAACTGTTCATGAACGGTTCATGAAGTTGTTATGAACAGTTCTTGATATGTTCATGAACAATTCTTGAAATGTTCTTGGTTGAATATCCCTACACACTCACTGAAAACTCCATTTCATGAATTGTTCATGAACCTGCCTAAAACCATATTCCATGAATTGTTCATGAACCATTCCAGCACAGGAGTTTCATGAGTAGTTCATGAACTGCCCTAGTGCCATTTAATGTTCATGTCACTTTCATGAACAGTTCATCAACTTTGTTATGAGCTGTTTATGAGCTGTTCATGAATATGGTTCACAGATATTTCATGAACTTTTCATGACAAGTTCATGAACAGTTCACTATCATCTCACTGGGGTAGTCTTGTGTGTATTTAAGTTCTGGTTTTTCTATCGGTCATTGTTGGTTCATTGTTTGTCTTTGACTGTGTCACGGTGTAGGGTTCTGTTTCTTCCGCTTTGGCCTTGAAAGAAAGGTATTTTTTCGTTCCTTGGAATAAAGGTTTTTCGTTGAAATCTGCATTTGGGTCCTGCCTGCTTCACTCAACCCTGACCTTCTAGGCCTCGTACAGGTGTGTTATCCTGAGTGGCTCGGCAGGGAGTTGGATGACAGAATGGAAAAATAAATTGGAGTGTGTGTGCTTGTGTGCACTTGGCATCCGCCTGGGTGTGTGAATGTCATACAGACAGTTAACATTGGTGTTGCAACCCCCTGTCCCTCTGATCTTGGCTACCAGCTGTCTGCTGATAAGTGATGTAATAGTACTCAATTTTTCAACATTGAATCCACACACACAAACACAGAGATGCCACATGGCTGAGCCGCTGATCATTGTTTTAGATTGCTTCTCGATGATAATCGTGGAAGAACAAATTACTCCAGACAATACTTCAATAGAGACAAACTCCCAACTGTTGAGCTGTGTGTTTATGTGACACGATGGTAGCTGGATTGAAATAAGCTGTTCTGGTGTGCGAGTCCATGCTTTGTAGGAAATGTGGTGTATGTTTCTGATACATTGAGTCACTTTGTTTGTTTGTCCGCCCTCTGTTGGTAGGAAATAAGAAATGAACGCCGGTGGAGCTGTTGTCCATGATTGATACCGTAAAGCTGAGGGAGCGGGGTGGCTGAGGAGGGACAGAGCTCCAGTCTGACAGAGGGGATCCATTAAAGCAGCTGTCTGTCCCAGAGGGCACCTGCCCCGGATAAAGAATGAGTTGTGCTCCTGAATGGGGCCCCGGAGTTTATTCACAAATCTTAAGGTGGATGCCTGAATTGGTAAAGACATGAACTACTTCAAAATAAAGGTTACTTTAAGAAATCCAATAAAGTATTTGAGGATAATCTTTACCTAGTGCAGTCTAATTTCTTGCCATTTCAAAAAAAAATCCAAGATAGTGTTGTGTTCATTTGACTGAAAACATCAAAATGGAACAGCAAGCAGGAATTGAAGATGGTTTTTCAATAGCCAACTCCAATCTGATAAGTAGAGCTGCGGCTGTTGAAAGCAATATCTTACTAGTTTGGTAATGCAATAAATTGTATGTATTGTATCTGTTTCTGGGAAACACTCAGTGACAGTACATCATCTTCTATTTGTTTTACAACAAGATCAATACAAAAATAATTATTTCATACAGGAAAAATAATGTTATATAATTATCGCCCTTGATGGAACCCATCCCTTTCTCTACTCCATACTATGAGTGCAAAGTTCATCAGAAAAGCTTGTTTCCAATCAACAGCACTCTTTTCATCAGCCTCCAGTCTCTTCCTCCACACCCTTCTCTTTTGACAGGATTGGGAAATGAGAGAATTAAGTAATAGAAGGAAGTTCATTGATAACAGAATGAGGCATTTCATTAGCACTCACGCTTGATCGACACACCCATAGTAACCAGAGAGAGGAGGAGTGAGGGGAGAGAAGGCGGTCAAAAAGTTCAGAGCAGCAACCTAACTCCATTTAGAACTTGAACATTTGAAAATAAAAAAACATCATCAAACTGTACATCAGGCAACAATGATCATTTGTCAACCAATGAATTGCAATTGGAACTGCTTCCAAAAATGTATCCTTTTCCAATGTGGCGTCTTGCTCACAAGAATATTGATAAAGTGGACACGAAAATGGACCCGTCATGCTCCAGTTACAGATCACTTTGTATGGCAGAACTGAGTATACTCCTCAGAAAACTCAATGAATATAAATTCCTTTCCGATGGACCAATTACAGAACAGGCCTACCTGGCATCAGACGCAGGGAGACAAGTGGTCAGGAGTGACACAAAGACACTCAGGAAACTAGCCTATAAACAATGTGAACAATTGCCTTTATGAGATGCACTACGATCAATAGGACCGATTTTGCAAAACCATTATACAAAAACATAAAATATGTTGTCCTTTATCACAGATATCAATATATGTCTATTTGTCGTCCAACGTATTGCAAGAAATGTTCACACACATGGTTAAATAATGTCTGAATTTAGAAACAAAATCTCCAGTACAGAGTTAGTCTGACAAGTATCATTTTATAATTTTAAACTAATGATATCATCAATAATTCATTATTTTTATAGTTAATATAATCATTTATTGTAAGCCTTACTTATGTTTAAATGATTTGTTCATAGAAGACATTTTTTTTACCACGACTGTCTGTCTTTATACTATGTGTGTGTTTCCTGCTGAAGAATTTAAAATCATATGAGGCTGGGTTAAGAGTCACTCACAGAAGGACGATGTGTACAAAAAATATCTAAATATATTTTGTGTTTAAAAAAACCCCAGCATGAAGCAGAAACAAACACAAAAGATACACACATGTTTTAAACAAGGAGAATATCTGACACAGCACAGGGTGGGCTGTGGGTGCCTTCAGGTTCCTTTACTTCACGTGACAGTATAATAAGCCAGGCGTGATGGATCAACCACCAAGATGTCTAAATGTCTCTACCAGTGACACTGTTGGAGCCGCGGTGTCGAACACACACAGCAGAGTGGGCTGGATGTCGGTTTAACCCACTCTGCTCACGTCACACACACTGCTATTAACAGATCACCTGTCAGTGTTGGAGCACAGGCACAAAAGATCATCATTCGCATTAAGTGAAAAACACAACCTGATACTCACACACTTTTGACAAACACATGTGTGTAAGCAGGGTCCGGCAGATTACATGTCAGGAGGCTTTCAAAGCATCGGCTCTACAAGCTAGGAAAGAGGTCAGGAGACATCGATATGCATTGGTCATCCTGCGGAAGGGAAATAACCCCAATGTTCAGTTCTATTTCCATCAAGTTGATCAAAAAGCAGGTGACTTGTTTAGAGAGTGAGATGAAAATACAATATTTTAAAATGTTTTTTAATGCACTTTACTTGCTTCCAAAACATTCATCATTTAAAGGGGAAAGGAAACACCAATTACAGTTATAATATTCCGGTAGTTTATTCATTTTACAATGGATATTGATCGTAATATTTATTGTATATGATATTACTCGCCAAAAGAAAATTAATTATCCGCTGGCCGGGTGGGGAATTCCGGGACCAGGCCGCCATTAGGGGAGTCCCAAATGGTGACGTCACTGGATGGGTCTTCGCTCCGGGTATCCATACACAACGTAGCAGATATGGCAGCGATGGAGGAATTTTGCAATGAGATCGACGTTTTGAACGATGAATTTGACTATTCGTCGGGAGATGACATTGATGTGGAAGCATCTACAGTTACCAGGCATCCCATGGCCTATGCTTATGAACCGATTCGATCGAATAGAGTGGCATACGATCCGGAATTAAAAAATTAAAAAAACACAATGCTAACAGTGAGCCTCTGAATTAGCCCCGAGCGAAAAATGCTAACCTATTACTGCACCGAAAATCACTCCTAGCTCCCTTATTACTTATCCTAGCCGCACATCCAACACATCGTTTATGATCGCAAGGAGACACATAATCTAACGGTGCCCACCTCAACACTGAAAGATACAAACTCGAGGTTATCAACAAAAACGTACATCAAAACAAGTGGCGCTAGGTACTAACATACGCCAGGCTAACGGCTTACCTTCCTCATTGTCTGGTCTAAACTGGACTTCAATGGCATTACAACGATAAAAACGATGATGTAGTTAATCCATAGGTTAATTTCCAATGGGGCTGTGTCCCCTTTGAAATGTTCTGATAATCTATAAGCAATACAACTGCAATTCCGTTATCTGCTGTCCGCTCTGTGCTCCGTGCGCTCTGGGTCCTGCAATACCATCCATTGAACACCTAGTCCAGCAATACTAGCCTTTTTAGGGCTGTTTTCGACAGATGAGCGTGTGTATGCCAGTTTAATTAGTTGAGCTATAGAACACCCCCAATTCTCTATTGTACGTCATAATAATAGCTACCATTTAGTTTGGACGCGATTGCGTTAATTAATAAGGTCACACTGTGTCAGTAAATACATGTGTGAGCTAGTAATCTGGTAGTGCTGCAATATTTACCTCTCTCTCGGCAGCTGAAGCAACTCGTTTGGTGGCTCGAACTTCACGTTTGTTGACACTGTCATTGTCTTGTGCGGCCGACGTGCTGGGACGGTCGGTGTTCCCGACTGCATACGTTGAGAAATCGAATATTGTGGGAACAGATCCTGGCTTCAAATCCGATGTTTTGTATTGAACCAGGCATCCAGACTGGACTTTGAGCAGCTTCTCATCCTTTAGTGGCAGCCTATGGAAATGTACTTCTTCCTTCTTCGTATAAAATCCATTTGTGCAGCCTGGGGCAATACAATAAACTCCTGACGACGACCGTTTTCTTGTAATGTAAACTACTGGTGCATTGCACGCCATGTTGTTTGTTATTGAGCTTTGGCCCAGGAAGCCGTACCCACTCAGTGACGTCACTGGAAAAGTCCCGGAGCAATGGAAGCGCCCATGGTCATTAGGCACGCATTTCAAAAAGTAAATTCGCGTATCTCGATCGTTTACATTGGAAATAGACTAGATAAATACATTTCCTAATGGGAATATTGTCGCATGGAAAGCAGTTTGAAAAGTGTTTCCATTTCCCTTTAAGAATGACATTTCTTAAATTGTAGGGTCTGTATGGGGTTGTCTTATTGTATTGTCTTCTGTATTAACATCATGTTAACAAAAAACACCGTCTCTCACATACAGGATTTGTGGAGTGATATATATGCCAATGAGATATTTCAAACTGCCAATTTGCATATTATATCAATGCCTTTGGGACAGAATTTAGTGAATAAACTGGCTAAGTTAAAGCTCAATACACCTCTATCAGTTAGGCAAGTATGAACTATACTGTATCAGGAAGGGCTCATTAGCAGACAGATACTCAATGTATTCTCAGGGAGAAGCTCTCCAATTAAAGAGGCCCTGCAAGTGAGAACTACTTATTTCACAAGGGCTGCCTGCCATTGTCTTTATTCTTTAGGAGTTTGTATTGTGTTAGCAGCAGGGAGGTTGCATGTTTGCATAATAAAACATGTGAGCATTAAAGAAGCACAGCATATTCACCGCATATACTATTCAATATTTTCCCTGAAATCCCCCCTGATTACTACATTAATTTTTAAGTTAAGAAATAGCAGTACATTTGAATATTCACAGCCTAATACATTCCATGACATTGACTCTCTTGACTTTGTAATGACTTTTCGGGAAGCAAGTACTTTCAAAATGAACTTATAGTGCCAAGAAAGTGTTTAAATATGCCTAATATAACAGATGTCAATGCTTAATGGCTTACAACTGGCCAAGTTGGCACAGATCTGCAAAGATGCACAATCAAGGACAGACCCACACCCTTCATATTAGGAATATTATACATCAAACATGTCTCCATACCCAGGAGATGAATGTCAAATTAATGGGAATAATCTGTGACAAAGGGCTTTAGGAGGCATACTTTTACGGAACATATAACATATACATATAACATATTTCATACATTAAGTGCACATTTTCCAAGATTCCCTTCTTTTAAAGCTTGGAATATTCATGGCTGATTTTTTGCAACACCATCAGGTAAACATTTAAACAGGAATGTGAACATTTAAATACACACTGTGGAATTGACTCCTAAGAAAGGCCTATTTGTATCATCCCCATGGCCTGTCCTCACCACGCCACTCTCAAGACAGATTAAACATATTATTTTTGTTGTTAATTCATATTTCTTCTTATATGGAGCGTCAAATAAACAATGATCTCCATGGTCGTTTTTTTTTATGTGGGACTATGTTGACAGTGTTTTGAAGAGTGATAGCAAGAGGAAAAAGAACAAGAGTTGACCAGAGAAGTTTAATTTCCTGTCCAAAACCGTAGTTATTTAATATGATAAAGACTCCCTGTCCCTGTATGCCGGACATTCCTGCACTGACTGTTTGAAGACAGACAGGAATGCACACTTGAGTCGGACAGGTATGCAGCATGAAAATTCTCCAGGATGAATCTCAGAGTCAGATATAGATAAAGAAGACGTTCTGATTTTGACCAACACATCTCACAGTTTGAGGCGTTATCCAACACAGAACATTCACGGATAACAAGGTAACAGAGTTCACCGGCAAAAACACAAATCCTGAGCAGCACCAACCACACAGTAAAATCCTGATCAGTCAGACATGCTGTATACACAAGGAGGAGAACGCGTGTGTGTTGGAGAGTGGTGGGAACTCTGCCAAACACGAGGTCAGTTGAGGTCATTTGAATAGAGGAGAAGAGCTTCTTTGAATGGAAAATTCTGCGGGTGGACATTGTTTCCATGGTCCGTGATAAAAGTAAGCGCACACAATGGGCAGTTGGCAAAAACGGTTAGAGGCCTTTGCATTTAATCGAGCAGACTGTTGAAATACATTTGCACAGTGTATGGCTTAAATGTATATGCAAATCTATTATGTGAAATATTTAAGAATTAATCAAACTTATATATTTGTATACAGATCTACTGTTCTTTAACTAGTCATCTCCCTCCTGATTCTCTTTGCTGTTATTCCTTTGTGTGCTCTCTGCCCTCTCTGTCTCCCTTCCGTTTCTATCTGTCTTTGAATGTGGTTATGTAAGATTTCTCAGCAGTATAGGCAGCTCAACATAAAGAGAGAAGGAGAGAAAGGGGGAGGGGCAGACACTTTCAAAAGACATACTATGTGAGTTAGCTTCCAGAAAGACTTCCTTTCCTCAACAGAACATAAAGAAGGAACCACCCCCACATGTTTACAAACTAGCTTGTGAATGCAGCACACTGCGTCCTGCTAGCAGGCTCATTTAGCTGCCGGCCTCTTCAAACACAATCTGTTTAGGTCTCCGCTGTATGTAGCCGAGCCCCTGTGAAACACAGTTGGTAATTGTTGGGCTGATGCTCTGTATTTTGGCTAAGTGGCAAGATAAGTGTTTTTGGCAAACGGGCAATGGAGCTATTAACTGTAATGAGCCAAACTCCTGAATTAGGGCAAGAAAGTGGTAAAGGAAATGGATCGAGGAGGAGAGAGAACAAGTGAAATAAAAAAGTGGAAACATTAAATTAAAATTAAGGGTTAATAAAGGGTTAGAAATTAGCTGTAGGTAATAAAATGGCACAATGGCTTTTACAACAGAAAAGCAAGGCAGCAGCCATGATATCATCATCTCTTTGTTTAATTAATGATGAAGGTACAGCACACACCGTTCAACACCTGCTCCCAAATTTAAAGGGACAGCTTCATAAACTGTGGGCACACTGTTGCCTTGGTAACACAGGGGTTTAGACTGTCTGGAACGCAGAGAGAGAGAAGCTGAAATTAAGGACTAATGTCAAGGTGTAAGGGCTGACGTGCAAGTGCTGTGTGTGTGTGTGTGTGTGTGTGTGTGTGTGTGTGTGTGTGTGTGTGTGTGTGTGTGTGTGTGTGTGTGTGTGTGTGTGTGTGTGTGTGTGTGTGTGTGTGTGTGTGACACTTTATTGCTGAGTGCCACAAGTCGTCGGTTTATAAGCTGTGAGATGGAAACCAGAGTGTAAAAGAGAGCCTGAAGCTCATCTGTTGCAGCTGTTAGCTTCTGCAGACACGGACAGAGAAAGTCACACACAAACACACACAGAGCCATCACATCAACATCCTTAGAGCCTCTCAGCTCTTCTCTTGTCTTTTCTTCTTGTCATCTTCCTTTATCTCCTCGTCTTCTATCTGAGGCCAGAGGACAAGATCCAGTTTTGTGCACACATTGACGCCAATGCACACACACATACTCAAAGAGAAAACCATGACTAACGAGACATGCTGAGTCTCCCAGCCTTGGGAGCACTTTCATTTGGATGGAGAGCCGGGTTCTATTGGCAAGGCCATACATCAGAACCATGTCTGATCAACAGCAAGGGCACTTCTAACTTTATATGTATGAAAGACAAACACACACACAACAATGTAAGACAGCATTAAAACATTGAAACCTACATTAACCGATATTGTTGGCCACTTTGAAATCGCCGAAACAAACTGATTATAAGTTATAGTGTGAACTAATTAGAAAAAAGTTGCTTATTGGCTTGTCCACCAGACAGGAAGTGAAGCCAGCATTGGAGTGGTGTTTCTGTCAACTTGATGAATAGAATGTCCGTCCAATATTCACTCTAATTTTAGCTCTGTTTTGGTCTGTTCAAACTCGTAAGGGAAATGTCTGACTAAATAGCTGGTAAATGCTCCACTATGTCTGTTGCTGCTATTAGAGTGGGAGTAAATCAAAGTGGACTTGGGTGATAATTATCTGTAAGTTCACAAGATAAGACAGAATCAACTTCACAGAATATCAAGCCGGCATTAATCGCACATACATTAAAATGTAAGTAGCATATTGTGTATACACTGTATACACAATTATTAGGCAAGTGAGTATTTTGACCCTGTATCATCATTGTTATGCATATTTTCAAACGTATACGCTGTATAAACTTGAATGAATGCGTATTAGATTCAATCAAATCATGAGATGTGTATGTGTGTGATGAGGGAGGGTGTGGCCTAAGGAGATCAACACCCTATATCAAGGTGTGCATAATTATTAGGCAGTTTTTCCTCAGGCAAAATGGGCCAACAAGAGATTTAACTGACTTTTGAAAAGTCAGGTAATTTAAAAAGTCTTTCAGAGGGATGCAGCACTCTTGAAATTGTTAAGATAGTGGGGCGTGATCACAGAACAATCAAACGTTTTGTTGCAAATTGTCAACATTATGGCAAGAAACTTGTTGACGCAAATGAATTGCCAAAGATCTGAGAAGAATCAAATGTGAAGCTGCCAGGAAGCCAGTATCCTCCAGTGCTGAAACCTGTCCACAAATGAACAAGACACATGAGTTGAAACGTCACGGCTAGGCCAAGAAATATCTGAAGACATATTTTTCTAAGGTTTTATTCACTGATGAGATGAGGGTGACTCTTGACGGTCCAGATGGATGGGCCCGTGGCTGGATCAGTAATGGGCACAGAGCTCTACTTCGACTCAGACACCAACAAAGTGGAGGTGGGGTTCTGGTATGGGCTGGTATTATTAAAGATGAGCTAGTTGGACCTTTTCGGGTTGAAGATGGACTCAAAATCAACTCCCGAACCTAATGCCAGTTTTTGAAGACACTTTCTTCCATCAGTGGTACAGGGAAAAGTCTGCATCTTTCAAGAAGACCAGGATTAGACTAGGATGTGAAGGACAATTCTCTCTGAAGTACACAGTGCACCTCTCTGAACAGTGTCTGGGAGGCTGTGGATACTGCTGCACAAAATGTTGTCAACAGATCAAGAAACAGACAGACGGACGGCTTGTGATTGTTATTGAAAAGAAGGATGGCCAAATTGGTATATTGCCTGGTATTCTTTTTCCTTTTCTTTAGTGTCAGAAATGTTTATTTGTACATTTTGAGTCGTTGATTTATTATTCTCATTTGAACAGATGACAACAAGTGAGAGGGGAAAGTTTTTCCTTTAGTTGCATAATAATTGTGCACAGTAAATATTGAAAAAACATAGATATTCTCCTAATAAAGCAAAAACCCCACTTTTACTTTCAAGGTTGGAGGTTTATTAACATGTTGTATTGACAAAGAGCCCTGTAGTTGTTCAATAATTAAAATAATCCTCAAAAATACAACTTGCCTAATAACTGTGCACACAGTGCAGTTAAACATATTGATCTGCTCCCTTCTTCCCACCTCTGTCTTTCCTTTTTCCATCTTGTTTGTATTCCTGCATGTGTGTATTAAGAAAATGTACCTCTGTGTAATATATGTTTATGTGTAAAGGATAAACCGATCTATAATTGGCCTCAATGATCCTTTGACTATATATATGCTGCGTGGCTCATTAGTTTGATGAATATGATCGTTGTTCTAATCAATAACTGACCAGCTAATGAGCCAGACAACCAAGCATGGGAATACAGACAACATGAACATTTAAAGTGCAGTGGAAGCATACAGCTGGAGCTTTACCACACACAGCACCTATATGAAGTTATGTATGTGATTTTGCTGCTGCGTAAAAACTAACAATGGACTGTCAAGGTGAAAAGTGCTGTTTCCACTCAGCCTTAGCAACAACCTTGTGAAGTCATGACATGGTACAGTAGGCTGGGGAAGTGAGTGTAAATCAATCTAAGAGCTTACCTTGCTATACATGGGTGACAGGGTAAGACCATACTGTCTTTACCTTTGAACAAGCTAAACAATCATAACATTAGCTGATCTGAAAATAGTCATAATCTAAAAACACAAAGCTACTTGGATGTATGCTCTCAAACGGCAGGAAATCCTGAAGTGCATTAACATATATTTCTAGGTATTTGACTAGCTTCCTCTTAAAATTCCCTCATTGGCTCAAGGTCTTAGAGATGAGACTGTGTTTATGTGGTGGATGATATCACCTTTCTATTCTCAGTGCCTTTAAACCAGCCAGCAGCTGCGGAAGATCACAACGAAGCATGCGTGTGATCTGACAGGAGTGTGTGTGTGTGTGTGGTGTGTGTGTGTGTGTGTGTGTGTGTGTGTGTGTGTGTGTGTGTGTGTGTGTGTGTGTGTGTGTGGGTGTCACCAGCAATACAGGTCTCAAACAGCGGCAGAACCAATCGTAGCTCGTATGCCACAGAGGTGCATTGTAAATGCAGCACTCTGTGTGTGTGTGTGTGTGTGTGTGTGTGTGTGTGTGTGTGTGTGTGTGTGTGTGTGTGTGTGTGTGTGTGTGTGTGTGTGTGTGTGTGTGTGTGTGTGGTGTGTGTGTGTGTGTGTGTGTGGTGTGTGTGTGTGTGTGTGTGTGTGTGTGTGAGAGAAAGGAAGTGCTGATGAGGTGGAGACAGAGAGCTGAAGGGGAGCTTGTGACTGAGTTTGGGAGTGAGTGGATGAGTGAGTGTGTGTATGTGTGAGAGAATGGATGTGTCAGTGAATCAGCAATTCAATGAAGATGTGAGTGAGAGAATGATAGTCAGGTATTGAGTGATTGCGTTTGTCAGTGAGTGAGTGAGAAGAAAATCGAGGCAAAGGGCCAAGAGAGGACCAGCAAAAGTCGAACGAGAGGCATACGATGAGAGCTGGTCACAGGGATGCGTTCAAATTTAGTCAGACTAAAGTGCAAACCCAACTCCCACTAGCATTTAAGCCTCCAACACTCGCACAAAGTTCAGACCGAGCCAAAGCTATTACAAACGCCAAATATCCTTATGTTGCCATGTTAGCAAAGCGCTACCTGGCTGTATCTGCTACTACCTCTGTCCCTAGCGAGAGGGAGTTCTCCACAGCAGGAGACATTGTTAGTGCCAGCAGATCTGCCCTTTCGGCAAGCAATGTGGACAAGTTAATTTTTCTTTAAAAAAACATGAAATTACAATGACAAGCAAGTCCTAATGTCAAACTGGCTGCTTACGTACTAGTACAGTACAGTTCAAATACAGATTATTTCAGTTCATCGAAATGCTGCACCTTAATGTTTATTTTATTATATTTAGTATTTATTTGAGTGAATACATTATTCACAGTTTAATAATAATAATTAAAAAAAAAATGATGATCATTTTTTCTGCTGTACCGAAAACGTACCGAACCGTGACCTAAAAACCGAGGTACGTACCGAACCGAAATGTTTGTGAACCGTTACACCCCTAGGGTCCAGTAAAACATACACCATTGTGGGTCATTCATTAGTCTATAGACAAGGCACTGGCCACTACATAATACCAACTACCAACACGATAATGCTCTTTACATAATGGCCACCAGCAGTAAAGAATATCACCATGCAGAAGCCTGAAAGACACACACACACACACACACACACACACACACCACACACACACACACACACACACACACACACACACACACACACACACACACACACACACACACACACACACACACACACAACACACACACACACACACACACACACACACACACACACACACACACACACACACACACACACACACACACACACACACACACACACACACACACACACACACACACACACACACACACACAGCAACCCAATACAGCTGGGCTTACATATTTAAGAGGGACATGTGATGGGCTGTTTGGACAGAGGTACTCTGTATATGTGTGTGTAAATGGTGTTTGTGTGCTGTGTGTGTCTTTTGGATGTAAGAAGAATGTTTCCTGTCAAGGCATTGTGGAAAATTCCCTCCCCTATTTCCAGTTATAAAAATGTGTTCCTTGTGTGCCATCTCCATTTATGTGTACAGACATTTTAAGTGTTACACAAGAAGACATTATGTACTGGTAAATGTAAATACATGTGACAACATGCAATGAGCCCAGGCTTATTTAACGTCATAGACGATACATTCAAATTCAGAGGATCAGCATTATCCTATACACAATCAATCCAGTAATTTTAAATAAAATGTATTGACCACTTAGTATTACATTTTAAATGCAAATTGTTCAACAAAACATTTACAAAACATCTCCAGTAATGGCCCTGGCTCTCCATAGTGGGACGAGTGAATAACTGAATGTCAGTTTGAATTATCTTTCAGTTAATAGTTCCTTATTCAATTATTAAACTTTTGATATATCCATTACTTCTTGAAGCATAAATTGACTTTGTCATTCTGTCACTTATGGATGTCACGGGCCATCTCCACCCTGCATCCACCTGTGTGCCAGAATGTAGCAGTGCTGTTGAGAAGGGTCTAGCTGCAGATCTATGAGAGGCCGTCTAGCTCACAACTCATACTTCGTCTTACAAACAATATCAGAATCTCACATGTACACCACCAGACTCTTTCACACACAGCATCATACCATCTTTAACGTACTGTCATTCCTTCCTTCATTTACTATCATACTATCATACATAAATAACTATTCTCTCTCACACACAAAAACTAAATCTCTTAAACGCACCATCATACTCTCGTACACACACCACTATCGTCTTTCACAAACAACTATAATCTAATCTAACATTATAATAGTGTATGTGAAAGAGGATAGTAGTATGTGTGTAATCGGTAAACAATGTATGTAAAACAGAATAATAACCTTTGTAAGAGGGAATAGTATTTCATGTTAATAACAATAGTCATATATGTAAAACAGAATAGCAGTGAATGAAAGGCCGAATAATAGCTTATATAAGAGGTAATAATAGTTAATGTGAATGACTATAGGTATGTGTATAAAACAGAATGATAGGGTGTGTGCATAAGAATAGTTGTGTGTGTGAGAGAGTATGATTGAAAAGGAAGTGAGTTTGATTGAAAAGGAAGTTGGTCTAAATTCTCAGTTCCTGATTGGCTCTACGTTTTTTGTTTGACGGACACCGCCCACAATGGCAGTAGACTACTACTAATTTTCCCTGAAGAGTAAAAGGGTCAAGTCCGTCAGAAAGCAATGACTGTAAGTGTAAGTGTAACACTTACACTGACTGTAAGGATTAGTAACATGTATTGTGTTTATGTACGTTAGCCATACTAGCCTGTATACATGCTTATTGCACAGCTAGCATTAGCTATATTTACCTTGTTTACACTTAGCGGTCCTAAGTGTTAATCTGTGTATGTTACACTTGCATGTATGAGATCATTAAGTGCCTTGTAACTTCTTTTTGTATAGTTTCACTCCATTTGAATGTCAGTAGACTGCAAATAAGTCAATAAAGGAGCATGGCTGCTCATTCCCTGGCTCTCAAAAGAGTTTGGCTGGCTGTTTAATATATGTTCACACTGAGACAGTACAACACATAGAGAGAACAGTACACCTATAGTCAGGGTTGCCAACTCTCATGCATCTGGCGTGTGACACACGCTTTCACTCTCAATCTCACGCTCTCACGCTGCCCAAACTATGCTCACGCCAAAACAAGAATACCGAAGACTAAAAACGGTTTTGAAAACTTTTGTCACGTAGTGATCGTCTTCTCAATAGAACATCTTTGATAATGTCTTCTGACCAATCAGAATCAAGATAACGGCGTTGTGTTGCAGGAAGTCCCGACGGAGAATACTTTTGCTGTAGTACATCTCTATATACATCGATGCAACATTACATGTTGATAGAAATCAACACGTAATGAAATAAGACCCCACGGTTTGATGATTGATATGTGTGTGGGCTGTCTTTCATTTTGACACACAGAACAATGGGGGCTATCCACCCTTATCCACAATGTAAAGTAATTCACAGCCTCTTCCCTCTTCTCTCTGTGAGGAGCAGCAGGTTCAGCTTTCAGAACAATGTAACAAAAAACTAAAATGGCATTCATTTTTTTAAATATGTCGTGGAGTAATAGATTTATTTATTTTTCTTCTCAAGAGAGTACCAGAATGTGTATTTTATGTTAGTATTTCAAAAATTCTCCTGGGGGAGAATCTCCCCAGACCCCCCTGCAGGGTTTGGGTTTTCAGCATGTCCATACTTTCACTTGTGGGGAAATTGCAGGATTGGCTCCAGGTCGCCCTTTTTATTTACTTCAAGACAAATGTGCCTTTTTATTTCATACAGTTCAATTTGGATTGAGACAGGGAAATAATCTAAACCTTCACGCGTGGCGTTTCACTGTCAAGGGGAGCGTGTATGTAATTACATTGCAAATACTGATTTGAGCCCCACCACTGTATGGGTTAGCCGGCCCTACCATAGAATATCCAACAAAAATACTCCGTGGCCGCCACTGCCGACCCGTATTGCGCATGCGCAGATCTAAGATCCAGTAGAAATGATAAAAAGTAAAAGTTTGCTGCTTATTGTTCTACTAGGCCAACATAGAGTCAAAGAGTATATGAGAGTGAGAGTGTGTTAATTAATATATTTGGCAGTTTGGAGTAAGTCTGTACATTTGTTTGTGTGTGTGTGTTTCATGTATAGGCATCTCACGATAATAATTTTGTTGGATACATTTTCCCGGACATTATTGCAATAAACGATAATATTGTCGGCACCGTTGTATGACCATTTTAGACCACTGACATAATGATAATATATAATAATAATTCAAGTACATCCTTTCAAACTGCTAGTCACATCCTCATGTAAATGGAAATGTATCGAGTTCATTTTTATTTATCGTACGATAAGTCAACTAATTGCTTATCGCGACAGGCCTATGCACACAATAAAACAGTAGAAACTGACTTTCATTAGTGAATGAAACTGTGTGCCCTTTATAGTCTGTTTCCAATATTGTGTATTTGTATATATTGTATATATATATCCTATATATGCTAAGGTCCCGCTACTGACACGATAGCAGTCATTTCGTGCGCATATGTGTAATCAACCCATGATACCAAAATCTCACTCCAGCCAGGTACCCAAAGTTGGCAACCCTGCTATAGTGTAAGTACATACAAGCAGGTCACACAGTATGATCACAAATAGATATTTTTTGGATTAAATATGATCTATTCTTATGTAACAAGACATGAAACTATTAAGTGTTAATTAAGTCTAAATAACTCAAAATTAGGTACTACTGTCTTATTGGGCCCATATTGAGCAGAGCATATTAAGACCAAAACTCATGTACAACAACTTCCTTACTTGCAATAAATAAGCACTAATTAGAGGGTTATTGAGGAAAAACTCTCAACTAATGGCCTATTACTTGTATATTCTGGTCATGTAGAATAAGGCATTAATAAGTGTTTTATAATGACTAATACATAGCTAATATACTGCTAATATGCATGTTAATTATCAACTAGTTGATGGTGAATTTGTGTACCTTAATATAAAGTGTTACCAAAAGTTCTTATTGCAGCTCAAATGTAGCCGTGCTCTGAGCAGCTTCAGGCTTTGTTTTCAAGGCTGTAAACCAGTCAAGGAATGAATATTTAAACTGGCTTCCTGTTGGATCAACCTGACTTCCTTTTAAAGTATGCTCTCTCACAACCAGCACAATGTCCTCCTGTCATAAGCTCTCAAAAACACAAGGGTTGCAGTCGAATAGTCCAACAATCAGCTCCTAACGTCTAACCCTATCGTCTATTCCTTGACCTCTGAGTGAAACGTCACGGGGTTAAGGGATAGTGGATAGGAGAATTCAAAAGGACTTAGGAGAAGAGACTGCGGTACTTTGAGAATCCGACTGCACTTTCACTATCCGACGTGTTTATGATACGCCAGCGGACGTCATGAATGTGCGGTGTGGACTCGAGTCACATGACTTGGACTCGAGTCAGAATCGAGTCACCAATTTGATGACTTGAGACTCGACTTGACAAAATCACAAAACACTTGCGACTCGACTTGGACTTGAACACCAATGACTCGGGACTTGACTTGGACTCGAGCCTTCTGACTTGAGGTGACTTGATCATTTAATTCAGAGGTCTCCAACACACCGATCGCGAGCTGCCGCTAAAAGAAAAGACTTCCGTCTGGGATAGCAGAATCTTCAGCCGCTCCTACTCTTGCTGAGAATCCTTGCAGGCAGGGGTGGGACTTTATTTAGCTGGGCCACCAAGCAGCCAATCATATGCGAGGACACACTAGGATCATACCATTATGTGAAAGAAGGGTGGGGGGCACAGAAGGTGTAGTGGTACAGGCCAGCTGCACAGAGCGACGGGGGAGACGGATTGGAAAAAGAAATTAGGGAAAACCGAAAAAAGAAGCAGCATCTGACGGCATTTCAATGATATTGGAGAAAGCAAAGCTGAGTGCAGGATTTGTAAAAATGAAAATAACCTTTTTTGGTTACCTTTATTTTGGTAACCACTCAGGATTTACTGTCAGAGGTGGGAGAAGTTCAGATCTTGTACTTGAGTACAAAAGCACCAGAGTGTAGGAATACTCGGTTACAATAAAAAGTCCTGCATTAAAATGTTACAAGTAAAAGTAGAAAAGTATTAGCATCAAAATATACTTAAAGTACCACATGCAGAGGGACCTAGATGCAGGTGTTCTTTTCTCCATAGAGACCGCCTCGCTGCACATTATCCCTTGCATAAAGATAGATTGTGGGTCCCTTATAACATGTTGTACACAGAATAAACATTCTGGTCACCTCAACATCAGGGATCTTATACATTAAACTCCTTCTGAATCAAACCGTCACCGTAGCCTTAACTTACTGATCCCTCTTAAAATAGAAAAACACACATTACTTTACCAGCAGAGAGAAAATGGATTATTAAATTATGAATGTGACTAATAAAGAGCAGTTTGATTATTAAGTATTATTCTGTTGATCGATGTCATTACATTTGGTGAAAAACACATAATGACTTGTTTATGACTCGTTTTGTCAAAATGTAGGACTTGGACTTGACTTGAACTTGCCCATCCTGACTTGAGACTCGACTTGGACTTGAGCGCAAAGACTTGAGACTTGACTCGGACTTGAGCGCAAAGACTTGAGACTTGACTCGGACTTACAAAACAATGACTTGGTCCCACCTCTGGCGTCTGCTGCTGTGGGGAAACTATGGAAACTACAGTTTTCTATACAGCGGACTACAACATGGATGTTTAATAATAATACTAATAATAATACATGGGACTTTTATAGCGCTTTTCATGAAACTCAAAGACGCTTTGACAGAGAATTAAGAAAAAAAAAAAAAAGGAAAAAAAAAGACGAGAAAAAAAAAAAAAAAAAAGATAAAGAAATACAAAAAGAGATAAACAAAACAGAAAATAGGGGGGGAGGGGGGTGGTCAGTGGTTGAACAGGTGGGTTTTGAGTGATGTTTTGAATGCTGTGAGGGAGGAAGAATCTCTGATGAGAACGAGGGACTACTGTAAACTCATCTAGAGACTCTGCACCGTGCTCTGATGCTGTTGCTTTATGCTTTATGAACGTGGACAACAGAGAAACATATTCTTCATGACCAAAGTTGGAATTGAAATAAAAAAGGAAAGTGAAACTTATGCTCGTCGTCACCCTCTCCCTTACATTTACTGATAATTTCAGTAAAAACTAACGTTCATATTTCTCTTTTTGATTATAATACTGATGAACGTTCAAAACAAAGCACTTTGGCAACTTACCACATACGTTTTAAAATGCTTAATAAGCACCGTAACTTTCATGATATTATTTCTCGGTCATAATCGGTTGTTTCCATGAACGGCCGAATATTGTGTGACGGCAAATGCTGTGGCTGTGTGACAGCATTTTCTCTTAGTTTGAAACCGCCTTTCCTATCATCTAGAGAATTCGAATGGCACTTATCATGGCTGCCACTGAGGTACTTCCGGGTCATTTCACTCCGTTAGGAAGGTTCCTAAGAGAAACGGACTATTCGACCGCAACCCTGCATTGTCTTTCACATACACTATCATTCTCTCTCACACACACTACTATACCCTCATACATACTACAATTCCTCTCTCACATACACTATCATTCTCTCACACACACACTACTATAACTATAACTATAACGCCCACATAAAATCAATTTCAAGGACCGCCTACTTCCATCTACGTAACATTGCAAAAATCAGGCATATCTTGCCTCAAAACGATGCAGAGAAACTAGTCCATGCATGTGTTACTTCTAGGCTGGATTATTGTAACTCTTTATTATCAGGGAGTACCAAGAAGTCAGTCAAGTCGCTTCAGCTGATTCAAAATGCTGCGGCTCGTGTACTAACCAGAGTTAGGAAAAGGGACCACATTACTCCTGTTCTGGCTGCCTTACACTGGCTCCCTATAGAACACAGGATATAATTTAAAATTCTTCTTCTCGCCTACAAAGCCCTTAATGGGCAGGCGCCATCTTACCTTAAAGAACTCATTATACCCTACTGTCCTACTAGGGCATTGCGTTCCAAGAATGCAGGGTTGTTGGTTGTTCCTAGAATCTCTAAAAGTACAATGGGAGCCAGAGCCTTTTCTTATCAAGCTCCACATTTGTGGAATCAGCTTCCAGTTTGTGTTCGGGCGGCAGACACCCTATCCGTTTTTAAGAGTGCGCTTAAGACCTTCCTTTTTGATAAAGCTTATAGTTAGGGCTGATTAGATTCAGCCCCTAGTTTTGCTGATATAGGCTTAGTTTGTCGGGGGACATCTTACTTCTTCCTTCTCTCTGTCTATACCTGTGTATGTTCCGATTAACCCAGCTTCCCCAAATGTCTTTCTTTTTGGTGTCTATATACGCCGGGATCCGGAGTCATGGATGATCCTGCGGCCCTGTGTCCTGGATCGCGAGCGCTGGATCTTGAGTCGTGGCTGTGGTCCTGGATCATCGGTCCTGGATGGATATCCTCGTGGATTCATCTTCCTATTATACACACATGCATTTCCAAACATTGGACTACCTATGTTGCAAATGTATTATCTTTTCAATTTACACACGGCATCTATTGCACGTCTGTCCGTCCTGGGAGAGGGATCCCTCCTCTGTTGCTCTCCCTGAGGTTTCTCCCATTTTTCCCTTTAAACTGGGTTTTCTTCGGAAGTTTTTCCTTGTACGATGTGAGGGTCTAAGGACAGAGGGTGTCGTATTGTCATACTGATATTCTGTACACACTGTGAAGACCACTGAGACAAATGTAACATTTGTGATATTGGGCTATATAAATAAACATTGATTGATTGATTGATTGATACTATACCCTTATACATACTACAATTCCTCTCTCACATACACTATCATTCTTTCTCACACACACTACTATACCCTTATACATACACTATCATTCTTTCTCACACACAAAGTTTTCCATCTTGCATACACTACTAGAGTATAATATTGTAGTATGATGTTGTATGTAAGTGGGAATAATAGTGTTTCTAAAAAAATACAGTTTGGTATGCAAGTCAGTTTGATTTATGGCCCAGACAAAAGTGTGTGAAAGAGAGTATGATTGTGCGTGTAAAAGTGTTTAGCAATATGTATAAAATAGTTTAATGGTGTATGTATGAGATTCTGATATTGTTTGTAAGACCAAGTATGAGTTGTGAGCTAGACGGCCTCTCATACAGATCTCCACATCCTCTGTTGTCTGAATTTGCAATCCAATAACACCAATGTAAACATACAACCTTTATATTTCAATATAAGTGTACAGTAATTAATAAAGTTAGGTAAAATAACATTATGACTTGTTAGTACAAATAACTTACCTTATGAGTTTGCCAAATGTGGCTACCTATGCTATTCTAGTTCAAAAGCTAAGATTTACATTAGCTAAAATTATCAAATGTTGCATTTCTTTAAAAAATGTGGTTCTTTATGTTATCTAACTTTGAAAGACACAGTTACATTGAAATATCATGGTTGTTTTGTTTACTTTAATGTGACAACAATACATTAGTCTGCTCTGATTGGATAGCTGGCTGGCTCTGTTATGAGTGGTCATCTGCTGTGTGTTGGAGTGCCAGCCAATAAAAGTGTTACATACAGAGGTGGGTTAACCGCGGGGGTTAACTTTGGGATTTTACATTTACGTGCACAAACATCTATATAACATACTAGAAAAGGGAAAACCAAAGATTGCATACTAGGGCCCCTTTAGGAAGGAACAATTATTGACACACCTGACTTTCTACCTTTAACTACCAACTCTGCAGCGGTATACTATTAATGCAAGTTGCTAACTGATCATCAATAGAAGTCATCACAACAGTTACCAAAAAGTAAAATTGTGATTCATTAGTGCAGTAAAAAAAGAAATTGGTTGTCATCTTGTTTGTTGAGCTAGTATAAATGATGGCTGAGTAACACTGTTTGGTTTGATAATGGCAATACGATTTAAATGTCGAGACCCGTTTGGGATTACATTCTACAAGGAATTATTGCAAACATTTGGTTTTATTCTCCACGGTCCTTATCTCACTTTGTGGGCATTTTAGATCTGACATCCCACAAATGGAATAGCACTTTCCATCCAATCTCCAGCTACAGATGCAGTACTAGCAGTAAAGCAGAATGTGTAGGAACAAGGAGAAGGGCAAGTGGAGGGAGAACATATCCGATTGAAAAGCAGGGGACAAGGATAAGAAGAAGAGTTTGAGTTAGAAAGGTAAGGTATTTAAAGCGTTTGTTGAGGAGGGCAGGAGAGAAGTATACATATTTATATTTGTCATATTTCACTCCTCTTAGCAACTGTACTTTAAAACTGTGGATAGTACCTGTAGTCATACTGTTGTATTCTCAAATGTGAGCTGGTGTATGATTCAGTTGCTCACTACAGTGACATGACATAACTCCCAGTTATATAACTAAGCAATCCCAAACAGTGCTGATGGCACTGAGTGGGATGATGAATAAAGACTTAAGCGATTAGACCTGCAGCTGCTTCATAGAAATAACAATACAGTCCAGCGAAGAGAAGACAAGACAAGACAAGAGAAGAGAAGCAGTCAGTGATCACAGTAGAACGCGTCGGCCATGACTGACTAGCATCTCTGAGTTGTATTATTCACTTTATGGACATGCCATGTTTGTATTGCTTCCTTCTGCTTCAAATCGAACATATATCACGTGGTGGCAGAAAAATAATCGGGAGTGTGGCTCTATGGAGCAGGCCTCTTGAACACATCGTTATTACATTACATATTTACAGAAAGCACAGAGGAAAGTTCCTCATGTATTTTCAACACTGGATCCCCCCTAATTTTGGGTTATTGCCCAATCTGCGTGTTCCAACGCAACAACAATGACACTTTTTTGGCTCTATAAGCATTTACATCACTGCTGCTATCAATACACAATTTATATTTCAATTTGATTAGCTGAAAAAGCTTTGGATGAGATAATGACCTCAAAAGGTTTCAATAGAACTACACAATCAGCCGCTGCGGATTATTGGCAGCGACTACCCCAACCCAACATACTGTATGGACACGTACATTAGGAGTTTCCCTGATTAAGAATCTATCTGATGTCTTCAATCAATCAATCAATCAATCAATGTTTATTTATATAGCCCAATATCACAAATGTTACATTTGTCTCAGTGGTCTTCACAGTGTGTACAGAATATCAGTATGACAATACGACACCCTCTGTCCTTAGACCCTCACATCGTACAAGGAAAAACTTCCAAAGAAAACCCAGTTTAAAGGGAAAAATGGGAGAAACCTCAGGGAGAGCAACAGAGGAGGGATCCCTCTCCCAGGACGGACAGACGTGCAATAGATGCCGTGTGTAAATTGAAAAGATAATACATTTGCAACATAGGTAGTCCAAATGTTTGGAAATGCATGTGTGTATAATAGGAAGATGAATCCACGAGGATATCCATCCAGGACCTATGATCCAGGACCACAGCCACGACTCAAGATCCAGCGCTCGCGATCCAGGACACAGGACCGCAGGATCATCCATGACTCCGGATCCCAGCGTATATAGACACCAAAAAGAAAGACATTTGGGGAAGCTGGGTTAATCGGAACATGAGTGTACACGGGTATAGACAGAGAGAAGGAAGAAGTAAGATGTCCCCCGACAAACTAAGCCTATATCAGCAAAACTAGGGGCTGAATCTAATCAGCCCTAACTATAAGCTTTATCAAAAAGGAAGGTCTTAAGCGCACTCTTAAAAACGGATAGGGTGTCTGCCGCCCGAACACAAACTGGAAGCTGATTCCACAAATGTGGAGCTTGATAAGAAAAGGCTCTGGCTCCCATTGTACTTTTAGAGATTCTAGGAACAACCAACAACCCTGCATTCTTGGAACGCAATGCCCTAGTAGGACAGTAGGGTATAATGAGTTCTTTAAGGTAAGATGGCGCCTGCCCATTAAGGGCTTTGTAGGCGAGAAGAAGAATTTTAAATTCTATCCTGTGTTCTATAGGGAGCCAGTGTAAGGCAGCCAGAACAGGAGTAATGTGGTCCCTTTTCCTAACTCTGGTTAGTACACGAGCCGCAGCATTTTGAATCAGCTGAAGCGACTTGATTGACTTCTTGGTACTCCCTGATAATAAAGAGTTACAATAATCCAGCCTAGAAGTAACAAATGCATGGACTAGTTTCTCTGCATCGTTATGAGGCAAGATATGCCTGATTTTTGCAATGTTACGTAGATGGAAGTAGGCGGTCCTTGAAATTGATTTTATGTGGGCGTTAAAGGATAAATCCTGATCAAATATAACACCAAGATTCCTTACAGTCTCACTGGAGGCCAAATTAATGCCATCCATAGTTAGTATGTCTTTAGATAATTTGTTTCGTAGATTCTTCGGGCCAAGTACAATAACTTCAGTTTTGGTCGTGTTTAACATCAAAAAGTTTAAGGTCATCCACGTTTTTAAGTCCTTAAGGCAGTCTTGAATTGTATTTAGATGATTAATTTCATCAGGCTTGATTGATAAATATAGTTGAGTATCATCCGCATAACAATGAAAGTTTACAGAATGATTCCTTATAATATTGCCTAACGGAAGCATATATAATGTGAACAAAATAGGTCCGAGCACTGAGCCCTGTGGCACTCCATGGCTAACTTTGGTTTGCGTGGAAGATTCATCGTTAACACGTACAAACTGAGAGCGTTCAGATAGATAGGACCTAAACCAGCCTAAAGCAGTTCCCTGTATGCCAACTAAGTGCTCTAGTCTTTGCAATACGATATCATGGTCGATAGTATCAAATGCAGCACTGAGATCGAGCAAAACAAGAATAGAGACAAGTCCTTTGTCTGAGGCTATTAGAATATCATTTGTGACTTTAACCAGAGCTGTCTCTGTGCTATGATGTGTTCTAAAGTCGGACTGAAAATCTTCAAATAAATCATTGTTTTTTAAGTAATCACACAACTGTTTTGCGACCGCTTTCTCAAGAATTTTTGAGAGGAACGGAAGATTAGAAATAGGTCTATAGTTGGCTAAAACCTCTGGATCGAGGTTGTGCTTTTTAAGAAGCGGTTTTATCACTGCTACTTTGAATGATTGTGGAACATAGCCTGATAATAAAGACATATTCATAATATTTAATAAAGAAGTGCTAATTAATGGAAACACTTCCTTCAACAGCTTAGTTGGAATTGGGTCTAACATGCACGTTGATGGTTTAGAAGAGAGAATCATTGAATGTAAGTGTTCAAGGTTAATGGCTGAAAAGCATTCTAGTTTACTATCTAGTGTAATATTAGAACTTACGATTCCGGGAGCTGTTGATAACACTATACAGGTCGAAGGCAAGAGGTCATTAATTTTGTTTCTAAGAGTAACAATTTTATCGTTAAAAAAGCACATAAAATCATTACTACTGAGTGCTATGGGAATAGAAGGCTCAATGGAGCTGTGGCTCTCTGTCAGCCTGGCTACAGTGCTGAAAAGAAATCTTGCATTATTCTTATTCTCATCTATTAATGAAGAGTAGTAGGCTGCTCTCACTTTACGCAGTGCTTTCTTATATTCATTGAGAGTAATATGCCAAATTAAACGAGATTCTTCAAGTTTAGTGGAACGCCATATCCTTTCAAGTTGTCTAGACTTTTGCTTTATTTTGCGGGTTTCGGCATTATGCCATGGAGCTAATCTATGTTGTTTTATTTTCTTCTTTTTCAAAGGAGCAACAGAGTCTAATTTTATTCGCAGCGCATCTATAGCACTATCAACAACATGATCAATTTGGGGTGGTGTACATTTTGTATAAGTTTCCTCCCCTACATGCAGACATGCTATCGAGTTAAGTATTGGTGGAATCTCTTCCTTAAATGTGGCTATAGCACTAACAGATAGGTTTCTGCTGCAAGAGCTTTTGACTAATGCTTTGTAGTCTAGTAACAGTACTTCAAAAGTTACTAAGAAATGGTCGGATAAAGCAGGATTATGCGGTTCGACTAATAGTTGCTCAATTTCAATACCATAAGTCAGAACAAGGTCGAGAGTGTGATTATAACAGTGGGTTGGTTTATTTACACTCTGACAGAAACCAACAGAATCTAATATAGAGTTAAATGCAACAGTAAGGCTATTTTTATCATCGTCAACATGAATATTAAAGTCACCTACGATAATTACTTTGTCTGTTTTAAGAACCAAAGTTGATAAAAACTCAGAGAATTCTGATAAGAATTCTGAATAAGGACCTGGTGCACGATACACTGTAACAAATAAGATTGGCTGCAAAGTTTTCCAGGTCGGATGCGTAAGACTAAAAACGAGGCTTTCAAAAGAGGTATAATTACATTTTGGTTTAGTATTGATAAGTAAACTTGAGTCAAAGATTGCTGCAACTCCACCTCCTCGGCCCGTGCCTCGAGCAATATGAGTGTTGACATGGCTGGGTGGAGTGGCCTCATTTATGCTGACATATTCTTCATGTCTCAACCAAGTTTCAGTGAGACAGCATATATCAATATTATAATCTGATATTAAATCATTTACCAATATTGCTTTAGATGCTAGAGATCTTATGTTTAAGAGACCACATTTAATCTTCCTGTTTTGTTGCACTGTAGTAGTTGTTACATTTACTTTTATTAGGTTATTATGTATGACACCTCTATTAGGTTTTACCTTAAATTGTCCTTGGGCAGACACACACACCGCTAATATTGGGTATTTTATTGGGTTCGGGATTCCTATGGGTGACTGCCTAGGAGAGAGCGCAGAGAAGCGTGTAAGACTGCGACTCTGCCTCCTGGTCTCAACTCCAGTTTGTCATGGATTACGTCCACAAAGCCCTGAAATGTTTGCCGAAATGAGATCTGCACCTTTCAAAGTAGGGTGAATGCCGTCTCTCTTAATCAGACCAGGTTTTTCCCAGAAGGCTGTCCAATTATTTACGAAGCCCACATTGTTTGCTGGGCACCACCAAGACAACCAGCGCTGAAATGATGACATGCGGCTATACATGTCATCATTGATCAGATTGGGGAGGGGACCAGAGAAGATTACGGTGTCCGACATTGTTTTAGCATAACTACACACCGACTCCACATTAAGTTTGGTGCATTCTGATTGGCGTAAACGAACATCATTACCACCGACGTGAATAACAATCCTACTGTATTTACGTTTATCTTTAGCCAGCAGTTTAAGATGCACCTCAACGTCGCCCGCTCTGGCCCCCGGAATGCATGTGACTGTGGAGGCTTCGGTCTCTAAATTCACGTGTCTCATAATAGAGCTACCAATAACCAGAGTTGGCTTCTCAGCGGGTGTCTCGCTGAGTGGGGAATATCTGTTAGATACGTGAACGGGTTGGTGGGGACCTGCAGTCACCCAGCCTCCCTGCTGCTCGGGAGTTGCCGGGGGACGGCTAAGAGGAGCTACCTTTTGCCGGTCCGCACATGCTAATATGGGCTTTACTTTAGCTGAGTTACTTTCTAAGATGCGGAGCCGGGCTTCTATGGCTATGATTCCCGCCTCCAACCTAACAACTATACTACATTTAACACATGTATCCTTACCAGTAAGGGAGGCCGGGAAGTAACCAAACATGAGACAGGAAGAGCAGGAAATAGCACCAGAAGGTGGGGAAAGAGCCATGGCTAGCTATCAAGCTAAAGTAGCTACCGTTAGCAAACCCGAAAAGAGTCTAGGCAACTGTGGAGTTACAGTCGCTAAGAGAAGGAGAGTTGTGAGTGCTTAAGCTGTAGTAACGTGTGATTACAACGTCAGGCAGTTGCCGTGATCAAGAGTTTTAAAACGATCGATTAAGTTTAAGTTAATAAGCTATCAGCAACAGAACAGGCACACGGGATACCCGGAGATGACAACAACAACAACAACCGGAAGTTACAACGTGCAACGTGCTCACCGCAATAGGTTCCTCCTTCCGCTACCTGTCTTGGCTCTTTATTTTGCTCAATAATCCTACCTCAGTTTTACCTTCGTTTATCAATAGGAAAACCAATAAAAAGGCACTGTCCGTCATACTGACTAACAGAACATTGTTCCTTAGCCTTTTTGTGGTTGTAAAAATTACTTTTGACCTAATTCGACTTCCACTATTGTAGCATTGACATAGAAATGAACCACGACGAGAGAGACAAGAGGGGAAGAGCTTTTTCTGTGAAAGCAAACTGCTTCTACGTACCTCCACCTGCTTATCTGACAGATAATTGTTCCTAAATTCTAAATCTATGTAGCTCCCCAAATGAGCTTTGTTCTAATCTGAGTGCTGTTTTATAGCCTTTTTGACTGTATAGCAAGGAAGCTGCTCTGATAGTCCTCCAAGTTAAGATATTGCCAATAAATGCACATCCCTCAAGGAGACAGAAAACACATTATTTTTATCGCATGATCTATTGGCATAAGCCAAGCAGTTCTTTAAAACCTGTTAAACCCCAAAGCCCCCCTGTGTCTCAGGGGATCTTAATAGTTAAGAACCTATTAATGTGTTATACCAGATTAACGGGAAGAATCTCAGCTAACTGACGATACAAACCATTCTTACCAAAACAAAACACAAGTCTCATAAGAAGCCTCTAAATGACCCCTGAGCGAAAAATGCTAACGCACTTTGGCACAGAACTCAAGATAAAAGATACCCTTATTACTTATCGTAGCTGCACATTCAAGATATCTGATTAAATCTGAGGTTCCACAGATTATTTAGGTATATATATCATCACTGAGTGATCCGAACTCTTGACAGGGGAAGCCCTCACACAGACATCACAACACGTACCTTTACTTAGCTGTCAATCTGATCAAAAGACTTGTTCAATGGCATTAAAACGAGAAAAAACGCGGCTGAATCGGTTAATCCATAGGTTGATAATGTTTCTGTGGAATAATTTTTTTTAATTTATAATCCATAATTCCATTTTTATGTAAAGATCGGAGTAAAAGTTAGCTGCTAATGGTAGCCACCAGAGTTATCGCAGCTTCCGGTTTTGGCTATGTGTCAGTCTCACACACACACATTACCAAATAAGGAGTATGTGGGAGTTCGCCTCTATTCCATTGGCTCTGACGGTTAGAAAGAGATGTCAATCAGCAAAATTGAGAAAGGGGGGCCAGTCAAATCCACCCAAATGACCCCAGAAGTGGGTTTTTTTGCTAAATCTCTCTAAAAAGGTCAAATTTCACTTGTTTTGCATCAATCTTGATACAGGGTACTTATTATATGTTGTAGTTTGCATTCCTAAAGCTTTTAGTCTACCATCCCATCATTCAAGGGTGGTTTTCACTATTTTTGGACGGACACAATAATTTAATTTTGTTTACTGTGTTCAATCTGAATTTACTTTAAAATAAAAACTAGGGATGCACGATATTGGGTTTTTGAAACCGATACCGATACCGATAACTTCCTGCTTCTCAAGACCGATACCGATAACCGATAATAAAAAAAGATTTACACCACTAATTATTTTAACGCGATTAACGCATGTGTATTTTTTTTCCTTGGCCGCCCCGTAGTTTCAGAGTGCATCGAGTTTAAAATACCATCTACAAGCTGATGCTGACAGCCCCGCTCCTGCCGCCCGCTTGTGGCAGACCACACTTCCACGCTCACCAGCAGGTACCGACTGGCCATCTGGAGGACCGGGAGGGTGTGTGTATGTGTGGCCCGAGCGAGCGAGAGAGAGAGAGAGACCTTACGTGCATTGTTGTTGTTAGCATCTGGTGCTAGCTAGCTGCGCTAACGGATATAAGGAGCTGTTTATATGAAAACAGAGGAGCGACATTTCGCCACAACTGAGCCGAGCACTTGACTTTATGCAGGAAGCCAGACAGTGGGACATTGTACGAAAAGTCAGCACACTCAGCACGATTGCAGCGTCCAGGCAGCTCCGGTTCGAGCATATGCCTTGATCACGCACGCACGCACACGCACACGCACACGCACACACACACACACACACACACACACACACACACACACACACACACACACACACACACACACACACACACACACACACACACACACACACACACACACACACACACACACACACACACCTGGGAAATCATACAAACCATAATGGACTACAAATATTCACAGAAAACCAATGGTTCCTATCATAACCTATACAATGATACAATCAGCCAATAACCCATTTAAATGCCTATGTTGAATATCTAGCAGTTAAAGCTCAGTCATTGACCAGCAGCGATCTTGGTGCATGAGCTGGCAGCCTATGAACAAACAACAGGTGTTAGATCATTAATGAGAAGACGATGAATATGCATTGATCTCCCTTTTCTCTCCGTCCTCAGCTTGTGCTATCTTTTCCTCATCAAGAAAGAGCTATTGGCTCTTGTTATCGCCGGTAATATGTCTGACTGCTTTCAGAAGCTTAATGATGATGGGAGTGAAGCTGAGGGATCTGGCCCTGACCTCTTAAGAGTTCATCCGTAGCTTCACAAAATGCAGCCAGCGACAGTTTTTCCAGTATCATTACATTTACGTTATTTATCTGCCAGGGGAGATGTTTAGTCCACTAACCAATATATTGCGTGAAATCCTAATGCTTTTATCGTGTGCTTTTAATGTAGGCCCCGACCTTTGTAAAACACAGTAGGCCATGGAAAAGACATCAGTATACTGAGGCTTGAGGGGTTATCATTAATCTACTGGAGAGAGGAAGATGATGATGCCAGCGGGAAGGCATCCATCTCATGCTGCTATGGGAAGGGGCTTGATCCCTGACAAAAGAAGAGGCCATTAGCAGGTAAACGGCTTGACGTCTTCATGAAGCTTGGGCCCATAGCAATTAAAGAGTTATTACAATGTCAATGGTTTTGCTTCAGGCAAACTCACACTGTCCCAAGATATATGCAGAGGCAGCAATTTGATCTGAGCAATTAGTGGTTGATGGCAACACTAAGATGAAGAGTGCTTGCACTCCTGCTCCTCTTTTCCCATGTTTCTTTGGCTCGGCCTCTCCCAGGCTCAGCCATCAGTTTCACTCCTCTTCTGTCTGAGCATCTTCTCTCACACACCAGGGTCTCTCACACACCAGGGTCTCTCTGTCTCTATGCTTCTACAATCCTGTAGAGAAGCAAGAGTCCCTCTCAAGTTTGTGCTGTTCATCTCTAGTCCAGCATATCTTATCCATTATTAGAAAATAAAGGCTTTTTGTGTCTTCATGGCTGGAACAGCTGTGGTCCCACAGATGTGCAGCCTTTTCCATAGATACCCGAATTGAGCAGGTCTGTTTGTTCCAAGCCTTTCCTGATCCACACTCCATTTCAGTCAGTGATGGTGTTGTTAAATTGTTTGCCAATAGATTGACTTTTCTTTGATGACAAAATGTATGTGCACATACACGGTGGTGGCGAAGTCCATAGGGACTTGGCTTGGCAACTGGAAGGTTACCAGTTCAAGTCCCGGCAAGACTAATTACAACCAAGGTGTCCCCTACACTCCCCCCCCCTGGCACCGTACATAATAATGGCAGCCCACTGCTTCTAACACTAGGATGTGTTAAAAAACAGGCTCACTATTTGGCAAGATGAATAAGCCTTATATTGGCTACTTAGCGAGAATCAACTCAGTGAACAATAGATACCAAGGATGCTGGATGAAGAAGACAAAGTAAGCTAAGTAGCCATAACGGAGCGTCCACACTACAGCTTCAAAAAAAGCTTGGAGCTGGGCGTGTCTGGAGCTTGGGGATTTTATTCAAGCAACACGACCAACAACCAAAACCGGGTGATTTGCTACGGCGATAGTTAGTTTCTCCTCCAACTTTTTTTGAAATATAGAAATGAACGGCGGGATATCTCTCCCAGCTTAGACGCGGTTTGATTGGCTACGGCTTGAGCTGTCAGATTTTCAGAAACGGGATTTGATTGGCTGGCGCTGGCTACTCCGGCGGAGACGGACCGCTCTGATACCCACAATTCAGTTCGGCGAAAAAGCGAGGCAACGTGACGTCACCCCATTGAAAGTGAATGGGCAGATTGGAGTTTTCGACGCCGTCGACGCTGTCGACGCAGTAGTGTGGACGGGCCGTAAGGCTTAGCAGTACAGATAAATGTGGGCTCACTATTTGGCAAGCAACTGGTCACAGTTGCCCTGTTTATCTCATGTCTTAAGTGTTCACAACTTAATTAATAAATGAATTACAAACTATTCGTAAACCCTTTATAAGGGTAGTCTTATTGTAAAGTGGTACCAAAAAACCTCTTCAAAACAACCATTCATTCGTTTCCTTCTTTGTGGCACGAGGTGCATACGCCACAAGTCCACTGGACCGTGGTACTGGACAAAGTAAGTGTAATCTTGCCTTTGTGATACAAAATGTTGCAGAGCCCAGCTATACCTTCATCTGTAAAGCCCTAAGAAAACCTATTTGGCAGACTGGGGAGCTTTGCGTTAAATTGAGGGAGGAAGTTAGGCTCACCTAGGCTCTGAAGGATAGCTGGCCTTGTCTGGCCCAGTCAGGAACGGCCCTGACCTCTGAGACTCAGCTATTCAATTAAAAAACACGGGACTCGTCAGCCTGCTTGACTGGACTGGTTCCATTCTGTCAGATGGCCTGTCTCTTACCAAGAACCTGATACATAAAGGTAGATAGGGTGACAACTGGGGGAGCTGCCATCCCCACATCCATCTTTTCCTCTTCTTTCTTCAACTAACTCCCTCTATACCTTCTTTGATCATTTGTTTCCTTAAGAAATGTAACAGCATTACCACTTTCGTAGCTTCCTGTTCGATCTGTACACTTTGTTAGCAATACTTTTTTTCACTGACTTGGATCTTTTCACTCAAGTTTCACCCACTCACCCTCTTTTTTATTGTCAGATGGTTTGCTTTTTATTTCATTTCGACACATAAACAGGTTTGAACTGCATAACCATGCTTAACATCTATTACTGGTGTAATTGTATCTAATGATATTATTTTGTATAGTTTTTCTCATGTTTAAATTAGTTAGAATGCAAGTTGTTGTTATTCGTTGCTTGTTAACATTTGTCCTTTTTCCCATTTCTATGTTCCTCCAAGTCTGTGTTCTGACCATTTGCATTATTTTAGTTTTATACTTTTTTTTTTTTTTTCTTCTTTCTGATGTCAAACACTGATGGTTTATTAGGAGCTTCGGCCGGAGAATTCACAAAACAAGTCCAAGAGCCAGAGGTTCTGACGTCACGGTAGAGTTGTCACGTCAATTCTTTTTTTTTTTTGTGGTCAAAATCATTTTATTCATTTTTTGGAAACATTTTCATGATCGCTTTTTTCGTTTTACATTTTCATGTATTGTCATTTCTATTCAGTCAGTCATTAAGTGCTATTTAAAATGTTAATTTGCTACATATCCAAACAAACAAACAAAGTGTGCAATCCAATGAATCTAACTGGGCTTTGATAGATAATATATCTCTTTTTCTTCTCTCAATTATTTTATTTCTATTGTGCACTCTAATCAATATTAATCCAACTAATGTTCGTTTATACATTTTAAGAATGGCGTTTATCTTTTTTTTTTATTACATCACAGTACAAACAACAGACACACAGTACACTCCCCCCACCCACCCCCCACCCACAACAGAGAGGGTGATACAAACAATAGCAACAAATAAAATAAACAAAAAAACACAATAAATTGGTCGCTAGTGCATGGTAATAACATCGTAACAACTGTAATACTTATGTATACGTTCGAGAAATCTGTCGACGCATAAGGCATAGAGATATAAAAGGACAACAATTAATGAATCAAATCAATACAGTAAATGAAAAAGATAAAATAAAATAATGAGAAAATTGCAAAAATGTGCAAATTGCCTGGACCACATCATGACCTCCTATACAGGACAATGTATTGTTTATGCCAGTATTAGGTTATAGTTCCTCATCTGAGGGGAGCTTTTGTAGGGCATTAAAAAAAGATATGAACGGTTGCCACTTTGAGACACATTTTTCATTGGAGCCCCTTAAGGAATACTTAATTTTTTCAAGCTTAAGAAAGAACATCACATCTGGGCTTCAGGGTGGTCTTGAGAACATCTGAGAGGGTTTTGCAGATTGATTGCCAGTAAGTTTTTAATTTGGGACAGTGGGCAAACATATGACTAAGGTCACAGGGGGATAGATGGCATCTGTCACATTTGTCATTTACATTGGGGTATATTTTGGATAGCCGGTATTTGGAAAAGTGTGATCTATGTAAAACTTTAAACTGTATGAGCCCAAGGCGAGCACATGAGGTGGAAGTTCGCACTCTGTCAATTGCCCTATCCCACCAGTCTTCGGGTAGTTCCAAGTTCAATTCCTGCCGCCAAGCCATTTTAGTTTTGCTCATAGAGTATGTATCTAGTGACATAATATGCAAGTACATTTTGGAGATAGACCCCTTCTCTGCTGGCATTAATTTCAAGAGGTCATCCCAGGATTGTTTGGGAGGGAGAGTGGGGAAGTTAGGAAAATATTTTAGTTTTATACTTGATGGTTTATAGGAATTTCCTCTTTCTTGCTGTATCTTGATGGGGAACTTGAGAGTGTCTGACGTTAATATCCTGAAAGGGATCCTGTCTGTGAATGAAGGGAAACTGTGGTCCTGTATGTGGGCCAGCAGAGATCACAGGTCAACCTGCCAGCGTGAACATGGCACTGATAATGGTGACTCGGATTTCACAGAGGCAACTTGACCCTCTTGTCTATCCTTGATGAGTCAGGGTACTTTTAAGACCATCTCATCTCTCGGCCTACGCTCCTCACTAAGTGACAGGCTCAGAAGGGTGTGCATGCGCCATGTGTGTCAGCATTAGCCGAGTGAGCGATATCTGTGTCATCATCCTTCTCCACCGTAGGCGAGCTGGCACCGGCGACTTGGTGCTTGGTTGACGAAGGCCCTGGTTGGCACCTGTCAGTCAGTGGGCGGCCAAGTGTGGCGCCCTCCATTAGCCTGGCTGACAGCCTTGAACCCAGGGCATCACTCACTCCCTCGCTTCATCAACTTTGCGCCACCCTGCCAGCATTTGCTCAGGGCCTTTCATCAGCGCATGCACAGGCACATGTATGCAAACACACACACATGTCCTTGCTGAGAGACATTCACCTTGGAATCTGACAGAAAGTAGTGACTTGGAGTAGTGGCTAGGAGAAGGCATCACCAGGAAAGATAAGCCCACTCTGACATCTGCTCCCTTCGTCCTTCTCTTCGTCTTTCTTACCTACATCTCTTAGCTCCTCTCTCTTTATCGATCCAGGACATATTTGTCCACCTTCAATGTTCCCCCGTCCCCTCCACCAACCATATGTCTGTTCTTCTGAGGTCCATGGTTAATTCATGTATCATGGCTTAGCTTGTGTACTGGTAGCCAGGATCCAGTCATTTCAGTGATTCATCTTGGCTGGGCTTCAAGTTTACACAGGGCACACATTCATCCAAAACCCTCTGGATGCTCAAAGCTTGCCAAAGCCCTCACTGTTCCTCTTCAGCCCCTATTAGCCCTCACCACTCCTTACTTTTCTCTACCTGTTCCACAACAGCACTTTTTGGAAAGCCCAGATGTATTATTTTTGGCTTATACAGAATTGAAGATGAAAGGATCCTTGATCTCTGGTTCAAAACAATGCCAGTGCCCCAATTAGGTCAAAACCAAGGTTTATACAGAAACAGCAGGCCGTGTGCATGATCCCTCCAGTATCTTGTTAGTTGATCGGGGGCCACGGGGGTAATTTCAGATCGATATACACCTCCTCAAAATTCACAACGCTCCTCAGCAGAGGGCAGATACCTCCCTAGTTCTGCCACAACTCCAAATCCACCTTGCTTAGTGAATCGATACAATTCATTGGCTAGTAAACACCTCAGACATTGATGTGGGATCTCAACACATGAGGTTTCCTATGTGACTGTGTGGCTTAGAGCAGTGTAGCAATGCTGAGGGGTAATTTATAAGAACGGAGAGGGTATCCAAAAAGTGTTGATGCTGTTGTTTACACAAGTGAGAGGATGGTACCAATTGAAAAAATAATTTTGCATAACAATTGTACTATTTGATCAAGACAACCACTAGCATTTCCTCATAAGTAAGCATGTAGCCACTTGAAAACTTTTTTTTAGACAAATATATAATTTTGTTTTACAGTAAACAGGACCTTTGCTCATTAACACGTGAAAAGAATATTCATATATAATTTCAGTATCCAGCCGTAACAGTTCTGGAAAATAAAACCTGTAAAAGCACCTAAAACTAACTAAAGAGTTCATCATTACAGAATATAAGTATAATGGGTTGTGATGACTTAATATAACATCAAATGTTGCAATATCATAACTGTGTACAATGCCACATCAACACTTCTCTTTAGTAGCTAAAATGAGTACTTGAAGTGTGTATTTACATGTGCATCTGTGTGTAAGTGTGTGTCATCCCTGTCCTTCTGTCTGATCGATGGAAACATGAGTTAATGAGTGTTTACTCCGCGGGTCACTGGACCATCAGGGTCTAGTGCTAACCTCCTCTGCCTGCTACTGACGCATTGTTGGCCTGGTACACCCATAAACACACACAGCCATAGACAGAAACACAATATTTGAATATCTCTCCAACTCTCTGAAAGACATATACACACATTTTGGATGTGTCAGTATGAACACGACAAGAGGAAGATAAGAGAGAGATACAAAGTGTGACAGAAAACATGACAAGATCTTTGAAAAGAAGTGTCAAACAAAGAGAAAGTCAAAAGTGTGTGTGTGTGTTTGTCATAAGCAAGCATATAGAGAAAACTGATGTAGCTGTGTATTTGTAGAACGAGCGGCGAGACAAACCAAATCTCTGTTTACTGTATAAGAAAAACTGAAAAGCCATCAATGTGAAATTATTAAAGGCAGTGCAAATCGAAAGGAGATAAGTATTCCCTTTTTCCATTTTTCTGGTGCTTAATGTTTACCAGCTGTCTACCGAAAAGGTTATCGCTGGCCATTACCATTCAGCTCCTCTGGGGCCTGGCCATAGATACCCAAAGGCTCAGAGTAAATGTCAAAATATGGAGGCTGAGTGGCTGTTCTGGCCATAAAAATGAGGAGCTGCTCTAACATTCCTGCTTGAGGGAACGTGTCTGAGTTACAACCATCTCATTTACAACACTAACTGTGGAACAAAATGACAGGAAAAGAGCAGATTTGACTGTTTACTCTGACTGAGTATAAATATCCTGTGCTAAAGACTCACTCCCATATGTTGTTGAAGACCTGATTTGAATATAGACAACACTTTTTCATTTAATGATAGGAAAAATTCTGAAATTGGGAATGGCTAGATAGCTGTAAACACAGCTGCATCTTGCCATGCTCAAAATGCATCTATTAACAAGGAAAAACAGGGCATTGGCCTTCTAATCAAAGCGGAAGGCACTGGACTTTTTTAAGGTGGAAATTTCCCAAGAGAGACGGCCCTGGTCGAATCCAATTTCCCTCCTGATTAACCGAGCGCTCATGGAAATTATAATTCAAGGAGACGGTGATGTGATTAGAAAGAGCTTATCCTCTCTTGTATGGCAGTTTAACCAAGCCAATCAACAACAAGGGAGGACAGCAGTGCGTAAGTGTTGACATCACAAATTGTTTGTCAAGCTTTGAACTCCATTTTCTTTATTACCTCCAATCAAATGATGACAGGAGGCATTGATTCTGAACACTTAAGACAGGCAACACGCAGGGAAATGTACACAGATCGCATGACACATTTGTAATTGAATGTGATCGGAAACTGGGATTCATAGAGCGACGCCTTGCAGTGTAAACCCAATAGGGCAATATAGAATCACATGTAATATTCTCTACTCTGTCCAGTATGCCGTGTTTGCTTGTTAAATAATGTCCCTCGCCAACGACACACAC
Organism: Pseudochaenichthys georgianus; assembly: GCF_902827115.2. NCBI lineage: Eukaryota > Metazoa > Chordata > Actinopteri > Perciformes > Channichthyidae > Pseudochaenichthys > Pseudochaenichthys georgianus. Next base: position 9,461,037 of record NC_047522.1, on the reverse strand, counting down.
ACTTTATTATGTTTGAAGAAAACAAATAAGAATGCAGACGTCCTAAATCGACTCATCCCTGCTGTACTGTGTGTCAATACAGAGTGTGTTGTTTCTATAAGTGTAAAATGGAGCCTTTGAGGATTGGATTTTATTGACAAATCAAGATACAGTTGCTTGTAAGATAATGATTATAGGTGGGTTAGTTAAAAAGAGAACACTTATGTATAAATAATTCATTATAATAAGCTTGCCATGATGCAGGAGAGCACTCAGGTTTGATGGAAAAGGTAGGAGTACTCTTGTGGTGAAAACCTTGATCTGTCCACAGCTGACACTACAGTGTGAAGAGCACTTAGAAGAAGTCCTCTGTATAAATCTGTCTCACAGGGAATTTACAACTCCCTTCAGCTCAGCGTTGTGTTCCTCTCCGCATCACTCTGTGTGCCCAGGCACTTACGCAAAAATAAATCACGCTCCTAATTATTATACAATTTATATACAACAAAGCAAGACAGTGCGGAATACTGTCATTTGCATTATAATGACAAAGGAGTCTCAGCAGAGTTAGATTTAAGGAGCTTGTCGAGGGAGACATTGAAAACAAGTTGAAACAGGTCAAAGCCGATACACTGCCACAATGTGACGCTTTAATCAGCATCAGCTTGTTAAAAAAACTCAGCCTCTACCACTGTGTGAAACTTTATCAGTTATAGTTACAGTTTGTGTGATGTGTACTGCAGCAATAACAAGGTTTACTTTGAATGAGTAATATTTAAGGGCCATCTTCTTGATTTATTGCAGTTCATTTTTCACAAACTACATGTCAACTGTGTAAAACATTCACACAGATTCATTTCATTTCAAATCTTTATTTAACCAGATTGGTCCCATTGAGATCAGAGATCTCTTTTTCAAGGGAGATACTCAGAAAGGAAGCAGGTGACAGGGGTGTCTCACCTCTCAATTTAACACAGACCCTATAACAATTCTGATCAAATTAAGACACACTTTACCAAGATTCTAGAGTGGGGAATGAAGCCCAGTAGGCATCTTAAATTGTCTATAATAAAGAGAAAAGAAGAGACCTCCATAGCTGTCATGCAACAAGTCCTCCAACTCATACGACCAAATGGGCCGATTGTTCAGGACCTTATTACGACCAAATATGTCGTTTGTTCAAGCGCTTAATACGTCCTATAATTACGTTTTAAAGTGTTCGCCCTCTAGTGCTCCCGTTGAATGCAAACGTTACAGATGGTCGTTTATTCACAAATAACCCTCTCTGTAAAATCCTAAATTGTAGGATAGTTTGGCCATTAAAACGCTTTATGATTAGATTTCTAGCGAGAAATGTACTATACTTTTAGAATCCACGTCCAGTCGATATGTAGGATCTATAGTTTGATAGATATTACGAAGATGATTTGAGGTATGCGGCAGCCTCAATGTAAAGTTACGGGTTGAAAACAGTATTTCCGGTCTCGACGTTTTCATAATAAAACCAATGATCAAATGATTTAACAGTGATATCTGCAGTACTCATCAACTAAAAAACATCAGTTTATCCTTGTTAACTATACGACATTTATTGGTTTAAATTGTGTACAATGCTTTTGTGTTTTTCCAATAGGTTTTTCTCTTTCGATTCTGAGAGACACCTTTCTTTTTTCAGAGGCTAAAACATCGATTGTTTTAGCCGCAATGCATGTTGGGAGATGGTGTTTATGGGATATGAAATCGGAAAACCTTTTTTTTTAAATAAAATAATACTTTATTCCGAGTGTTCTTGCTTTTCTCTTTGGAAGTCATCACATAACGGCATTGTAATACACGGTTCGGCTGCATTAAATATTACATATCTGCCGTAGATATTTATTTATAGAGCCCTGATCAGAAGACCTTTTGACAAACTGTAAGAAATGCCGCCAAAACTGAATACGTGATGTGGATCATAAATATATTAGCAATTAAACAACATCTTCCATTTATTTTCACACAATACGTCTCCTTGCAGTATCAACACTAATTCGGCTGACTTTTATATGTTATCCAATTGGTAGATAGGTTATATTTACACCATAATGGTGCACAGCTGATAGAAAGGGATTTTTTTGTAGTTTTTAAAGATATTATTTACTACCTTTCCAACTCCTCATGCTGTTGACTGTTACAGGTCTATATAGGTTCATGGTACAATGCATAAGCTTCAAATCGAGAGAATGAAACTGTATTTTCCTTTACCGTTCTGTTTTAATTTCACAATAAAGTTAATAGTCATATTATGTTTGATAATATTATGTTTTATTAACTACACCACTGGTTTTTGAACCCGCACCGCCTAGTGGTTAAAGCACGTTATTGAATGTTGTTGTTGAATACGTTTTATTTGATGAAAACTCAAATTAAAATATTAAGAGTAGCCTACATACAAAATTGGGGGAAAGTAGAAGGCATGATAGAAATATAGAATAGAAAAGATCAAGAAGATACTGTAGTGATCTCTACAATAAAACAGTTTAGTGCAGGACGTCCAAAGATATTAACAGGAGGATGTGCAAAACAGACAAACTAATAAGGCTTTATTCAAACATGAAATAATACTTTAAGTTAAGGTCTTCTTTTGAATAAGGAAAAACATCGGGGTTATCCACAGATAAATATGAAGTCTGACAAAGTACTTACGGCCCGTCCACACAGCGGCGTGCGTTGACGCTTGCCGGCGGGCGTGTCTGACACTCGACCAACAACCAATCACATGAATCTCCCGTCCCAGACACACAAGCACGCGGTTGTATTGGCTAGAGCTTGTACTGGCCTATGATTCGATTGGCTGAAAGTTGAACATTGCTCAACTTTTGAAGCGAGCAACGCCAGCAACGCTCTACGTCGCATCCCAAAATGCAGTTCGGCTAAAAGTGACGTCATCCCATTCAAAGTGAATGGGCAGAAGCGTTGGAAGCTTCAACGCACGCCGCTGTGTGGACGGGCCGTTAACGTCCAATATATTGCATAGTTTATTTTGGCACTTGACAATCACCTTCCCTGAATTTGACTCGGGTGTAACTAAAGTCTGATTTAAGGGTTGTTTATATTTCACATAATTAATCAGAATCTGCAAAGTAACTAAAATACATGTAGTGGAGTAGTAAAAATACCAGGTTAACCTCTGAATTATAGTGGAGTAGGACAAATTAGTATGCTAATGTAACAAAAACATTTCCCAACTTGGGATCAATAAAGTATATCTTATCTTATCGTAAGATGATTGATGGCTACTGCCATATTTGCTAAATGTGCCTCTGAACCTTGACAAGTGCATGTTTCAGGCTTATCAATAAACAACAGGAGGGGTCACAGACATAAGACCAGCTGTTAAATAAAGCTCTTCTGACCTTAGGTGTCATGTGGGTATAATTCACCCATTTATTAATTATATGTTTTAAATTCGCAAACACCACTGTGTTTCGTATCCCCTAAACCTCCAGGGTGTACACAGTTTAATACTGGCAACTTCTAATTGTGGGAAATATGAAAACGTCTTATAAAGAGATGTGCCATAGAACATGTTGCGAAACACACAAAAGCCAGCATGTACACTGAACAAAAATATAAGTGCAACACTTTTGTTTTTGCTCCCATTTTTCATGAGATGAACTCAAAGATCTAAAACATTTTCTATATACACAAAATAACCATTTCTCTCAAATATTGTTCACAAATCTGAAAAAATCTGTGATGGTAGGACTTCTCCTTTGCCGAGATAATCCATCCCACCTCACAGGTGTGGCATATAAAGATGCTGATTAGACAGCATGATTATTGCACAGGTGTGCCTTAGGCTGGCCACAATAAAAGGCCACTCTGAAACGTGCAGTTTTGCTTTATTGGGGGGGTCTGGGGGGGTCCGAAAACCAGTCAGTATCTGGTGTGACCACCATTTGCCTCACGCAGTGCAACACATCTCCTTCGCATAGAGTTGATCAGGTTGTTGATTGTGGCCTGTGGAATGTTGGTCCACTCCTCTTCAATGGCTGTGCGAAGTTGCTGGATATTGGCAGGAACTGGAACACGCCGTCGTACACGCTGATCCAGAGCATCCCAAACATGCTCAATGGGTGACATGTCCGGTGAGTATGATGGCCATGCAAGAACTGGGATGTTTTCAGCCTCCAGGGATTGTGTACAGATCCGTGCAACATGGGGCCGTGCATTATCATGCTGCAACATGAGGTGATGGTCGTGGATGAATGGCACAACAATGGGCCTCAGGATCTCGTCACGGTATCTCTGTGCATTCACAATGCCATCAATAAAATGCACGTGTGTTCGTCGTCCATAACATACGCGTGCCCATACCATAATGGGTATGGGCAGGAGTCTCGACCGGAGTCAGGTCGAGACCCCGATGAGGACGACGAGCATGCAGATGAGCTTCCCTGAGACGGTTTCAGACAGTTTGTGCAGAAATTCTTTGGTTATGCAAACCGATTGTTGCAGTAGCTGTCCGAGTGGCTGGTCGCAGGCGATCTTGGAGGTCCTGGGCTGGTGTGGTTACACGTGGTCTGCGGTTGTGAGGCCGGTTGGATGTACTGCCAAATTCTCTTAAACGCCTTTGGAGACGGCTTATGGTAGAGAAATGAACATTCAATTCACGGGCAACAGCTCTGGTGGACATTCCTGCTGTCAGCATGCCAATTGCACGCTCCCTCAAAACTTGCGACATCTGTGGCATTGTGCTGTGTCATAAAACTGAACATTTTAGAGTGGCCTTTTATTGTGGCCAGCCTAAGGCACACCTGTGCAATAATCATGCTGTCGAATCAGTATCTTGATATGCCACACATGTGAGGTGGGATGGATTATCTCGGCAAAGGAGAAGTGCTCACTATCACAGATTTTTTCAGATTTGTGAACAATATTTGAGAGAAATGGTTATTTTGTGTATATAGAAAATGTTTTAGATCTTGGAGTTCATCTCATGAAAAATGGGAGCAAAAACAAAAGTGTTGCATTTATATTTTTGTTCAGTGTAGTTCTGGGGGGGGGGGCTGGACCCAGGGGGCTGTTTTGGAAAGTCTGCCGTGGTTCCATTCCATTTCAAAGAGCTGTTTGACGCTCAGCTTAACCTTGTCGCACTGCCACTCCAACATCCAATCACAGGGCTTGATGACTAATCACGGGGTTTGTAAAGCAAGGCGGGTGTTGTAGTCCCAAACGATAGCTGGGGATTCTGGGTAGTGTAGTGTCTTCGGAAACTGTAGTGTCTAAATTCCGAAAAAAACTATTTGTTTCTCTGAATCGAAGGTTAAAAACACAAAAGCATTGTACACAATTTAAACCAATCAATATTATGTAATTAACAAGGATAAGCTGATGTTTTTTAGTGGATGAGTAATGCAGATATCACTGTGTAATCATTTGACAGTGAGGGGAATATATCCGGTTTTATTATGAAAACGTCGAGACCGGAAAAACTGTTTTCACCCACGCTAACTTTACATGGAACCTCAAATCATCTTCGTAATATCTATCAAAATATAGATCCTACACATCGACTGGACGTGGATTCTAAGTGTACAATATACACTTCAATTGAGGAAGCAAGTAGCTCAGGGTCAGGCTTTCTGTAATTCAGACATTTTGGTGGATTAAGTGGCACTAAAAAGTGACTGCAGGTTCTTGTGCCTTTTCCGTTTACCTTGACATCTGGAAAACAAGGTTAATTCTTAGCTTTAAGATAGTATAATGTCACATTATCTGTCTCTGTTTAACTATGTTGATTTTGCATTGCAAGTACATTTTTCAGACACTAAGATCTCCCAATCTATGTCTCCTGTTCTCATGATCTCCCCTCTTGCCTCACAATTTTCACTATCTTTTCAGTTCCATCTTAAACCTTCCATTTGTTTATAAATATCTGCCTTTTCCCAGTCTCCCCCTATTTAACCTCTTCTGTCTTATAGACGTTTTTCTCTCTGCATCTCGCTGATTATTTCTCACGCTCTCCAAATCAATCACTCCCTTTGAAATTCAGCTGAAGTCCACACATTTAATTGGTATAAAGTGCCAACAGGGGAATATGACAGCTGTATATGCAAAGCAGGAAGAAGGGAGTTGTTCATTTTGCCACAGCCTCCCACCAGCCATCTTCCAGGTAAATGGACTGTAGGGGAAAGAGGTTGCTGAGCCTGGTGGAAGCTGGTGAAAGTATTGGTGTTAATTCATCCTGAACTGTACAATTAAATCAGAGAGAAGCAGCATGAATGGACCACTCCCATGGAGGGCGGCAGATGAAAAGGAGAGGGCTGCCTTGGTAGGGAAAAAATACTTTATGGAGCTCCTACACAAGTACAAAGAGCAGTGAGACCGGACACCGTGCTCTCACCTTTAACAGAGGCTCTTTCCCTTTGTCACACACTGTGATGCCCCTGTGGGTTCATCTGGAGAGGGTGTGGCTGTGCTGTGTCCAGCCTTGTCCAGCTACTTAAAGCCTCTCTGCTCCTGTCTGTTTCTCCCTGCTCTCCCCTACAGGTTCTGTTGAGTATGCTATTTGTTACTTCAGTTGCTTTACTTTGTGCACCTCAACACCCTCACACATACACGTCCATGCAACCCTCACCCTGCATTTACACTACTGGTACCACTGACGTCCACACCTCATGCTTTACTCACTTTGCACTTAATTAATTTGGTTGATTTGAATTATTTGCTTAACCCTCCTATTGTCTACATTCCCCCCCCCCCCCCCTTACTTTGGTGTTCGCGGTCAAATTTCACCGGTCCTGTTTTAACTGCTATTACATTAACACAAAAACCATTAATCACCACATTTCATTTAGCACCCTTTCAAACTTTCAACTGCAGTAAATATACAAAGAATAGATACTGAACATGTATTGCGTGTGCCAGGTGTGATCCATGTGGGGGGATGGGCACATAAGAGCGGGAAATGTGTCAAATTGTTCTGCGCGTTTGTATGTGCCAGGTGTGATTCACATGGGGGGATTGGGCGCATCAGGGGGACACACACACATCTAGAGTATGTGTGTGTGTGTGGGTGTTTGTGGGTGTTTGTGTTTTATCTGATCCAGATGGTTACTAATTCCTTTTCTTTATGGCGGTCATTTTTCAACACCATGGATGTTACAAAGTTGACTACATCATCCAAAATTCAATGAAAGTGGTGATCAGCAATTGTATATGTTCAAATGTCTACTGTGAAGGATATCATAAAGCCTTAATGCAATCGAATCTAAAACAAAAAAGTTATGATTGATGAAAGTAGTAAATCGGTCAGATTTGACCCGAAGACAACAGGAGGGTTAAATAAACATATTTTATTAACCGTTGATATGGTGTGTCTCCTCTTTGTTGTGGCCTTTTGAGCCAGGCCATAACACACACACACACTCACCCTTACATAATCCAACAAAATCAACGTAGAACATTTCTGAAAGTCATTTGAAGTGTTTTTCAGGTACAAATAAAAGCTTTAAAGGTGGGGTAGGTAAGTTTGAGAAACCGGCTTGAGATACACTTTTTGTTATATTCCATGGAATGCTCTTAACATCCCGATAGCAATGAATATCTTAAGTGCTTTGACAAAAAAATCCATAAAAAAATGTCATCTGTGGAAGCCGTAGTACTGTAAAAAGCACGACCAATCATTTTAGCCGGCCCGGGTAAAATAACTGGATGGCCTACCTGCCTGTCAGCCTTCCATCTGTGCACAAACTTATCTCGTGCCCTCATTGGTCGTGTGCGCGTTTGTGTGTGTTGGAGGAGGGACTCTGTAAGGAAGTAGCAGATTTTTTCCGGCTGTGTATTTTCAAATTCTAGCTCACTCGAGCTGGTTTCCCCAAAATTACCTACCCCACCTTTAAGTGTATCAATACAAATGTGAATAATAATTAAAGTTTGCTAGAATATTGTTGAGAACTATTGACTAATGGAATGATAACTGAAAATTGACACCCAAAGCGTTAAGAGTGTTTATGTCAATATCTTCCAATAAAGAGCATGCACACATCTTTCTGTAGAACCAGAGACATTCACTCCACTTGAACAATTAAATACAATTCTCATATATATATATATATATATATAGACGAAAGGTGTCATTACATGTTTTTTTTTTACTCTTTAAATTCAACTTTTGTCATGCCAAAATATGCCTCAAATAAAACCTTTCCAAAGTTACAACTGCTCTCTCAACTGTGTTGTAACTACCTTAAATAAAGATCTCCACTCAGATCTATAATAAAAAAGTACATACTTATTGGAGTAGGATGTGATGAAAATGGAACACTTGAATACATTCATTTTGAAGTCATCCGTTGGATGAGTTTAATTTCAATATTTCAATAAATATTAATTCATTAAGTTTCCCTTTTCTTGGTCATATACTTTTTTTTTTATTATAGACTCATATCCTTTCTCTGTCCTATTTCCCTTCTTCCTCAACCTTTTATCATCCTCTATTCCCTGCACCACCTTCTCCGTCAGCTGCCCCAGCTTCAGGGGAAACCACTCAGTGGACGGAGTCAAATCCATCCAATTCAAACGGCTGTGAAATTGGGTCGGAAATGATCTTTCGTGTTGAACGAGAGGGAAGTTAAAATGTACGCAGCGTTAAACAGTTTGGTTGATGGGGTTTATCGATAGTCTGCTGTTATGAAACCAAGCACTATGGAGTATGAACTGAGACAAAATGACAACATGTCCTATGATTTGTTAAAGAAAGGCCATGCAAGAGTGCATCATCTTACTTGACATTAAAGTTTGAGATAGGTAACTAGTTTTACGTTCATGTGAGAGGTTTTTGAATTAGGTGGTTCATTTTTCAGATGGAAAACCTCCATGCTTGGTTTAAGTGAAGTGACCCGTGAAAGGTCTTTGAATTAAAAGATGTATACGGCTGTGTAGCAAATGTATGGGGATCAGAATGACAGGGCTACATTTCCTTAAAATCCTTGAGTTGAAAACTGGAGTTAGGAGCACTATCAGCCATCAGTTTCCCTTTCTCAACAGCACTGCTTCTATGTTTTGCTTATTCCCAGCATGCACTAGGAGGTTTCCATTACCCCATTAAGCCTTGTTGGAGAGATAAGACTTAGAACGAGCTCTCCTGAACTCCCACACACACACACACACACACACACACACACACACACACACACACACACACACACACACACACACACACACACACACACACACACACACACACACACACACACACACACACACACACACACACACACACACACACACACACACACACACACACACACACACACACACACACACACACACACACACACACACACACACACACACACACACACACACACACACACACACACACACACACACACGTTACAAGCTCTCCCTAAAGAGGCTGTGCTGTTGTCAGGAAGAGTATAAACATACACATTTGGTGTGTGTGTGTGTGTGTGTGCGTGTGCGTGCGTGTGTGCGTGCGTGTGTGTACTGTGTCCTGTGTGGTCTGTCTTTCTGTCTCCCTCTAACCCATAGTTGTTTAATGTTAAATATAAACTATAGGAAATATATATTGTAAAATAAATAGCACACAAGACTCCTCCTCTTTAGTAAGGAACATTAAATAATAGAGTATGTTTTAAGGGTATTTTCTTGATTGACATGCTCCAGATTTTCAGGAACAGATTTAAAAGATTGTTGGCCAGTGAACATGGATTTCTACTTTTGCATATTTGCTAGCTGGCTATGTATAAAGGTTGAGGTAAACTCATACCTCTCAATTCATGTTGAATATCTTTCAGTGTAGAATCAATAACTGATGAATGTTTCATGAAAAAAAATCCTGAATTCATGAAACACATCTTTAAATTAAACAGCAAACTGCCCTTTTCTTTCAAAGAAAACAAAGGACTTTCTCATTCTGAATATGTTTTAACCCTTACTGAAAAGGATTGACAGTCATACTGGTCATAAATAATGCACACACTTTAGATTCAACAGATATACGTTCTAAATCCATTACAATGTAACGTATTATACAGCTATAAAGAGGAAATAAGCAAGGCAACATTAGAATACTGGTGGTGTAAAGCCACAGCAATCGCTTTACAAAACCTGTTATGCCCTAATACTTGAGGGATTCAACATAAAGAATGACATTAATATTTCAATAAAACAACATAATTACGCAGCAAGACTAATACATTTGTGGTGGGAAAAACTAATGCATCTGGGAGAGGCACGCCATTAACCAGCATGACATCCCTTCAGGCTGTGTGTGTGTGTGTGTGTGTGTGTGTGTGTGTGTGTGTGTGTGTGTGTGTGTGTGTGGTGTGTGCGCGCGTGCGTGTGTGCATGCATGCGTGCGTGCGGATACCAGGGTTTCCCACACATAGACTATACTTGGGCGGGCCGCCCAGCTTAATTAACGGCCGCCCAAGTATATTTCGCGACCCATTTAGGTTTTAGTTTTTTTTTTAGAATTTTTTTTTTTTATTCGTCCGTGACCACGACGCCATCTGCGATCGATTAACTTGTGGACAATGATCCCTCGCTCTCTTGCTCTGATCTCGCCTCCTTCTGGCCTGTTAAAGAGCCTGTGACAGCATCCCAACAACTGTTGTGCAATGAAATATTGGGCTACTAGTAATCTCGAACCGTCAGTTTAAAAAAGAAAAAGCGATACCGTTCCGTTAAATATCAATAATTTCGAACATCGCGGGGAAATTCCTTCGACTCATTTTGAAGTTTTGGGGGAAGCCGGAAGTGACGTCAATGCGGGAACGCTTCGAGAGCCAAACACGGACAAAGTGTGTTGTCATGCGTAGAAATGGTGAATTACTGAGATTAGGCACGTTAATAACGTTTTAATGAAGTTGACTACAGTATATTCATATTTGTCAGTGCTTTCATGTCAATTCGGCGACATAAACATAAATGATCGTGGTGAAGATGATGATTACATTAGGATTAAAAATCGGGAGTGAGAGCTGCTGCATTTCCTCCCGTCGGATGTGATATAAAAACAAATCGATTATTTTTGTGGTTGTAAACTCAAGTGGATGAAACTACATTTATTAGTGCTTTCATGTCAATTCGGCGAACATATGATACATTAAATGATTGTTTGAGCCGGTCTGCATTTCCTGATGAGAAAACAAACCGATGCTTTTTGTAGTTGTAGTACACCAACAACATGGATTAAACGTGTGTTTTTTTTACCACAATGTTGGGGAAATTAATGGATAAAATGCACGGATTATTATTATTATTCCCACTCCGATCGGGACACTAGGTCCACCGTTTCCCCGCAGCGAGGCTCCCCCCGTTGACAGTTTACGTGGGCTGGGTGCAGTGGCGGACTGGCCGGTACCAAAGTGGGCCGGTCGGATAAGTAACTAGCACATCCCCCATAGGCGGCGCATGAGGCTCAGGTTTGAGAAGGCTAAATAACTTCTTTTACCTGATGCTGCCCGCCTCCGGCGTCTATAGAAAAGAGATCAACTCAGTGTGCGGAGTTTAAATCTCTCAAGTCATATTACAGGATAAAGGAAATACAGTTTAAACTGCCGTATGCAGAGAAGACGCCGACGTGTCGCACTTATCATTCATATTACATCATCAATCAGATCATCGATCATATAATATCATAATATATCATATATTTCCTTATCTGAGTCAGCTTCTCCAGCCTCATCTGGCCGTGCAACACTCACAGTGTCACAGACTGTATGCAGAAGTATTATTTAACACATTATGTTGACGAAACACTCGAGACAAATGTAATTAAAGTCAGATCCACTCGTGTCTTAGACGTGAACGCGCTCTCAGCTGGAGAGAGAAACCCTGGCTTGATTTACCGAGTTGATAACCAGCGTCGTAGGACCGCTTAGCGAGATCTCGTTTGTTAGTTTGTTGTTGTTAGTTTGTTTGTTACTCAAACATATCCAGGGTCTGTTGAACTGGCTTCGTAGTACAGGGCACAGGTGGCTAGCAGCGCTAATGTCAAAGACACAGACATTATACATTATATTTGTATTTTACCAGGATGCAGTGACACAAATATTTACATATTTACATTTACTATCTACAGCACCCGCCGCCCCTGACATCCCCCACTCCCCCCGTTGACAATTTACTAGCGGTACCGAAGTGGGCCGGTCGAGAGTCCCGGGATGATTTTTAGTCCCATTCCACCACTGGCTACATGACCATATGATCGCCCATATTGACGCACCTCATTCCTAAACTTCTAACAGATACAACATAAACCGATCCTTCAGCCTCATATGAGCTCTCAGACACGTTCAACATTAACCTGTCATCGCTGTCTGAGCTTGCTGCTGTGTGCGCCGTCGTGCGTTTACATCTGACTGTATATATATAAAGGTTTACATGCAGATGCTGGGATCCTGGACGGTGCAGCTGGAGCGCTGTGCCCGCAATAATAATAATAATAATATATTAATTTTATATAGCGCTTTTCTGAACCCAAAGACGCTTTACATTTGGGAGGGAGGGTAGACAAACAAAACAAAAACAAAGACAGAACCAAAAAGAAACAAAACACAACAGAAAAGCAGTCAGGAGGAAGTTGATTGAGAGGGGGGGGGGCTTATGGATAGAGAGTTGAAGAGGTGGGTTTTGAGGCGGGACTGTCAATGACGTCACCCATCATTTGGCGGGACTTGAAGAATCCGCGAGAAGATCCAGAAAATTGTCAACATTGAAGGGCAGATTAATGGTTATCAAAGTACAAATATCCAAAATCAGTTCAGTAACGGTTTTCAAGGGCACAATATGTACTCAAATTGATGGGTTTGGATGATGGGGTAAAACCGTGTCACAGGCTCTTTAAGTGGCCTGCCTCACACAGGGTGACTGGCTGTCCACATGATGTGGCCTGCCGACATGGCCACTGTCATACAGATCATAAATCAAAGCCCTTGATTGGTCTCTGTGTGTCATTCAAGCTCGGGATAACCTCAGCTCAGGTGAGGTAAAGGACTCTCTGAGTGTTTAGAAAGTTAACTTAGTCTAAGTTCTCAGTGGGTCTCAAACGGTGTGGTCACCATTTATGTAAACACATATTTCCATTTGAGAGGGTAGTGATTGGTCTAATGCAGTGGTTCCCAACCTGTAAGGCAATACATGATTGTCACTAAAGCCTTGTCTCTACATTACAATAAAATATAAAAAATAATTGATAAATTAATTTTAATAAAAATTCAAGTTAGTATTAAAGGCATAAAAAGAAAGAAATGTATAATTTTCATTTGGGGGGGCTCTTGGGAAAAAAGGTTGGGAACCCCTGGTCTAATGGATAGTGAGGTGGGCTGAAGATTGGAAGGCTATGAGTTCAAATCCCGCCAGGAACACCACCACTAGTGTGCCCTTGAGTAAGGCACTTAGCCCTTAGTTAGGGAGAATGTCCCTGTAATCAGTCATTATAAGTCGCTTTGGATAAAAGCGTCAGCTAAATGTAATTTGATTAGTAAAATATGCATGAATAAATAAATAAAAAGTTAACTAGGTGAAAAAAGGTAAGATACACTTTTAAAACTTGTTGAGAGAAAACTAGTCTTTGCTGCTGCCTCAAAGAGGAGCAGGGGGAGAGGAGGGAGACAGGAGAGGCTGATTCAGGAGCACAGACACACTCACAACTATAAATGAACCAAAAATAAATTAATAAACAAGTTTCAGTATTTTTTTCATATTGGAAAAGGTATGTTATTGGTTATGGCCATGATTTTATGATTATTGAAATGTATACATTTCTGTTTAATATAGGTGTTTCCATAGATCTAGTCTCTTTATTTTCCCCTCAAAATGCACCAGATTGATGCATTTAACTCCAAAATAAAAAATAAAATCTTACCGGGGGGGGCATGCCCCTGGACCCCCTCGAGGATTTGAGGTCGACCCCCACTAAAAATCACATGGATAGGTTCCTAAATACATTTATTTTTTTAAATAGTAACCCATTTCCATATGTTCATGTGTGGGTAGTAGATTTAAACTATTGGGCTATCATTATGGGCCCTGCCTGTACCTGTTCGCTCTGCCATCGCGTGAAGGGTCTGCTAACAAGCGACCAACAGAAAGGTCAATGTTAATGTTGTTGCACGTCACCTCAATCCCCCCGCCCCCGCTACCACCACCCCCCCAAGTATACTTCAGATCTGTGGGAAACACTGGATACCAATGGTGAATCATGGGGATAAGTGGCAGTGGGCCGCTAAGGGGCCACTAAGAAATGGAGGGCAAGATATGCAGGAGGAGTTAAAGAGATGGAGGGTGGTAATTGCCAGTGAGGAAGGACGATGTGCATTAACAAGAGGAAGGTTTCGTCATGAAGACTGAATGTGTGCGTGTGGGAGTTCAAGAAGAGGAGGGTGATGGATCAAATGGATGGACAGAGTTTGGGCCAAAAGAGGTTACAAAACCCCACCAAAGGTTTCTCTAAATGAGTTTTGAGTGCTGGAGAAAAAACGATTTCCTCCCTGATCATGATGATGGAAGCTCACAGAGGGATGTTATTAAGGAGAGGAACTCAAGAGAGGAAATACTAGCCATGGGGGGGAGAAAAAAGGCATGATAAGCACTGTTGGCGAGGGACCCAAAAGAGTCAATATACACAGCATTTCAACAAATGCCCAACTGATTCAATTACAGGGGGCTATAAACTGGGAGCAATCAGGCCTGAGGTGAAACGCGTACATTTCAGAGGAGGCCAGACCTCAAAGTAAGATGTAAAGGGAGTGGAGATGCCTTAGGATGGCAACTAAGATATATTGCAGGCGGTGTGAAGTTGGATTTAAAGTTTGGTAAGGAAATATAGCATCCTCACCAACATATTTCCTCTTCCAGGCTGTGTTGTGTCCCTGAGTAAATCACTGGGAGGAGAACCACTGCTGCCAAGTTTGGGGATTCAATTCCGGCTGGCTAATCACATGGTAGATATATTTGATATATATATATATATATATATATATATATATATTGTCACTTTTTCACAGGCATTGTAGATGCACTTTCAAAATAGTTTTGTTTACCAAAAAAAGGCCTGCTGCTGGCAGAAGATGTTCACATTAAGAAGCAATATGTCTGAAATTATATTTGGGTATCTTTTCATTTAGATCCCTGCAGTGTGACAAACATATATGAATACCTCTAAACAGAAGAGAGATATTGAGGATATGTTAAAGCTGACTTGATGAGCAGGAAAGAAATAAAGGTCTTAGTGTGGCAAAAATACTGTAGATTCAGATCCCTTAACACAGGCAAGTGTCTTAAAATGTCCCACAATAATATAAAATAAAGATAATCCATCCCCCTGAAATGTAAGTGTGATGTCATGTAAAAAACCCCTTCCTATAGGAGGAGCAGAAGGCGAGGCAGTGCTGTTTGATGACACTTTAGCAGCACACTGATTAGCAGATGGATGGCTGCGGAGATGGAGCTGACGGATACAGATGAGAGTTGTAATGGTTCTGACAGTGAGCCCGGGAAGCCAGTCGCCAAATAAAACACAAGCTCCTAGAGCATTGCAGTTTTGAAGATTACAGTCGCAAACTGTTACTATCACTTCGTGTTTGGGGAGTTCTTTATCGTGCCACCACGTGCATGAAAAGGCAGCACAAATACGTGCCTGAGCAGCTTTAAAACATGCTGACTGGTAATGCTACAGTGAAGAAATGTTCCTGTTTTCATGAAAATGAACTACTGAAAACTAACTTTTATTTTGATAAAAAAAAATGGTGGCGGTATTGTCGAAGTAATGTAATCAGTGTCTGCCCTAACAATGTGTAACGTCAGTAACACATACTACTACAGCAAGGCTACTGCTGACCCATACGCCTAACACTGGATAGAAGCCCTCTTGGTAGAACATTCAGCAACAACATTGACCTCAACTTGATGCCTTGCTCTATTTTAACAAATTATAGGACGTTTAAGTCCTTCACAAAGACTGGCCATGTTCAAAATGCTGCTGCATTAACTGCTAAGTGAAGCAGTTAAGGACAAAACAATGCTGAATATGTCGGTAACAATGTCAGATCAGACATTAAGATGATCATCTCTGAAATCTTCCATTCTTTACTTTTCTTTCAAATGCTCCTTAAAACATCGTTATATGCATTTGTTGTATAGTATTTGAAATACATTAAAGCATAAGATACAGCTTATATACTTGCTCTTTTTTGTGGCCAAAGATTGTCCAAGTTTAGAAGTTCCACTCAGTCAGTGATAGAGTAGGAAAGTATAGAGTGATTTTTCTCCTGCTTTTGTGAGAGTTCCTGACACTTGTTAAGAATGTAAGCACTCTCAGATGGTATCACGGCAGCACTTTAAAGCAACCAGTGCCCACTTGACACAGGGCGCTGCCGATATTCTCTTAGTTGTGGCAGTATATCCCACTTGGCCACTTCCAGGAGGGGTCATTGGACCCATTTGAAGGTGGATGCATGGTCAGGTAGGTGAGTGCAGAGTCCATTAACTTAGCGAAAGCTGTGGGACAGATAGAATGGCTCTTCGATGGAGAATGTTCACCTTGAGCGATCTGTGCTTTGTATACCCAAAGGACCTGTGATGCTGAATCCACACAGTAAAATATCTCTACCTCGCCTCGTCAGCTAAAATGACCTGTCATAAATTCCCGATGGATTGTTGCTGCTTACTGCTACAGATTTAACAGAGAGAGAAAGTGAGACAAGGGTCGTGTCTCACACTTTAATTACAGCGTGCCAACGTCATTATCCAGAGTTTCATTGGAAGGCCGACACCAGCTCAGTTTCCTAACTGTACAGAACAATGCACAGCCAATCAGGATTAAGCACTAAAAAAGACAAATGCATTTGTGTACCTCCCATTACGGTAGCTTTGTTATTCTGCAATGTCTAGGCCTAAAGCAGCTGTTGTCCGCTTGGATTCACAACATTACAGATTTGATCAATTACAGCTCAGAAGTAGATAATGCTTTAAAAGCTGGTTTGTATAAATGTGTTGATACTTTTCTATATTCAACGTTAATCTTCCTAATTACTAAAGTAGTTGTTCTTTAAAGGAGAAAGCTAACAACTATTTAAAACCACCTATCATGGCAAAAGGTTTTGAGTACTTCAATGTCATTAACTTATCTTACAGACTTAAGACTTGTTTTATTTGCTAAATTAAAAAGTGATGAATAAAACTAAAATATGACCTTATACACTTGCTCCCACTTTATTTCCATATCCTGTGCTTTTGCATTAACTAAACTGTAGAGGTCATGGGTAATTCATTAATAACATGAAGTCCACACACACACACACACACACACACACACACACACACACACACACACACACACACACACACACACACACACACACACACACACACACACACACACACACACACACACACACACACACACACACACACACACACACACACACACACACACACACACACACACACACACACACACACACACACACACACACACACACACACACACACACACAACTAATCCCACACGATTAGGGCTAAAGAACAAGGGAAAGAGAACTGATTCAAAGCGAGGTACTTTACATCATGAGTTGGAAATGAGAAAGATCTTATGCTACCTCTAGATGACAACATACTGATGTTGATCCATGCTGTTAGCAAAAATAAACCAGAGAGAATCCGATTTCTCAGTAGCAGGTGCGATACATCCAACACCTGGAGATGTGTGTGGCACATACAAAAACAAGAGTCTGCCCATATGAGATCGGATTCATGTTGTAATGGCTGCTAGAGAGAGCAACATCTCAACATGAGCAAACACGGCTGCTCACAGGCCTGCAAGAAATAAAGTGTCTCTCTAAGGGGGTTTGGGGAGAAGCAGCATTGAAATACAGAACAGACCTGCAGGAGAAAGTTTAGCAGGAATACACAATTGGAGAAATGCTTGGGAGTTTTTCAGTGAATCCATGCCTCTCTGCGTGAACAATCCAACAACTGTGCTTGTGAGAATTGTAATGGGTGCGTAAGAGAGAGAAGGAGAAAAGAGATAGCATTGGTCCATCTCCAGGTGAGGGACGGTAGGAGAGTGTGAGGGCAATTAGGAGAGTGGTGCAGCACCAACAACCCCCCACCAGCTTTAACTGGAAAATCACCTTATATCTTATATCTAAACTAGCATTAGAGTTGAAACGGTGTTAAAAAATAATAATAAGGTTATCAGTATTATCACAGTCAGTCTAAGGCAAAGGTAATTCAATTTAGTAATTAGTTACAGTAGGCTCTTAAAGGTAACTTTTGTTTTACTTTAAAATATGTGCTTCAAATCTCTTGTTTATGCACAAATAGCTGGATTATATTGGTGTTGCTGTGGCACAGCATGGGACTAAACCTGATACATCAAACAGAAACAACACAAAACAGAAAAGCCAATGCAAACACACACAATGATGCAACTGGTTGGACGGAAAGGTAGGCGATAAAAAGCAGAGATGTCATTCTTTATGAATTGCACAACATCATGTCGCAGCACCTAAGTTAGCGCACATGCCAATTTTCTCTCAAGTGATAGGAGTTAAAAATACTGAAAGCAACAGCAACTTGGCAATCCTACCTCTAAGCTGCCTTTGTGTTGTCTTGACTACACAGCTAGCTTAGGTAAAAGAAACAATATGATGCTAACCTAGCTTGCCGAAATACACAGGCAGAACAGAAACCTCTGCTAGAATTTTACCATGGTTTAATGTGAAACCGGTAACTGTTATATCCCAAACTACCGTGACGTCTGTGTGTTTATTTTAGTGTCATTAAATGAAGGAAGGCCTCCTTCCTGTCGTCTTATCAGATTGGCTACAAACAGTGAGAGACATCTCTGGGAGCAATTGCAGAGAAAGCTGTAACAGCCTGGATCTCTCATTTCAGAATGTCAAACAGCTACTGTGTCTTGTCAGCAATAGGCGCTCTAGCTCGGCTGAGGCCTGTAACAAGTAACTCCCCATCAAAGGCCAATATGGCGGCAGTTGGAGTAACGACAGGTTTTGGGAATTAATATTATAAACGTGTTTATTAGCACTAAAGAGTGAAATAAAAGTCATATTTTGTGCCTACTGCCAGGCAGAAAACATTCTAACTGTCGGAAAATGTTGCCACAAGTTTCCACTCCCGTGTCAGTCAAGGACAAGAAACGTATAGATCCCAATGCAGATTGGAAGAGGCAAGCATGTGTCAAAGAGAATAAAGTTACGACTGTCAGAAATTTCTTAAAAAATGTGAAGGTTTGTTTGTAGTGATAATTCACTGCTACTGTTCAATAGATCTTTCATCATATTTATAGACCATGGCTCCGTCGGAGGATCGGACAAAGACTAGAATATCGACCAATTTAACTCTAACTTGACTCAAGAGAAGCCTTTAGCTTATTCATACTATGTACAGTATTAGGTCGTTGTTATGCAGGTTATCTCGTCCCATGCAAGTACTCACAATCATACAAACAGAATATAGAGCAAAAGTGGTTTATCCCTTTTTTGAAGTAAAGGTCTGCTCCCTGCGAGAGTCCAGCTCAGAAGAAGGTCACAACTGAAGAGGTTTACTTAATCTGGCAATTTATTCTGCATCTTCTTTTTTGTTAGTTTTTCTCCTTCTTTTTCATTCACTTTCATTTACAAGAGACGACCAAAAGCAGAACATGCAGGTGTTATCTATATACAAAGGCAAGGCAAGTTTATTAGTGCGAATGCTGTTTACAGCATTCCACTATAGTTCTTCAAATCTTTATTCTTCCCCTTAAACTTATTTCAGCCAATACTTTGGCTCTCCATAACTTCAGCTTATTTTCAACTACAGAAACCATTCAAATATTAAACTATTCAGCCTGTTCAGGAATTTTTCAAAATATGTTATACTTTTTGTTTTTGAAATATATATATTTTTGTTATGCATATTGAAATATGCTTCTCCTTCTACATAATTTCAGCCAGAAACTTCATTCCAACTTTCAAATGATCACAATACCTTCAGCTATAAAACTTGTATAAAAGATGTTTGATATCTTTTCAGCTTTTTGAGATATTGAATTTAGTTTGGAGCTTGGAAATTCTCCCCCAAAAATATTTTAAACTTGCCATAATTCCCAAACCCTACACTCCTCAGACATATTTGTTCATGGAAAACGTAGGAACACCTCTCCTAGGTTGAAAAATAAAAACAAAATAAGAAAAAATATTAAACAAAATGCCTCTTGAGGGCATGAAGTGACAAAAACGTTCAACATTCCTCCATTGAAGCCCATTGTAATTTCAGGCAGATATTTCCTCACGGTAGCAGCCACACACCTTTAGTTAAACTGCCAAAAAGGCCACATTATTAACCCGAAACTACACAAAAATTACACTTCAGATACTCAACTTCGTTGACATGCTTTACGTTTTGAAATTTCACAGATATCTGTTACGGTTCTTCCACAAAACGTTCACATGTAAGAGGTTTATCTCTCATTCAGAACAATGGAAACCTGTGATCACAGAGCTCGTTAGCTCGACTATAAACACCTGTGTAATGGAACACGATGATGTCATCACTCCAACTGACATGCAGCACACTTCAACAGTCCAGCTGTGAAGACATCTTCGGGACAGTTTTGAGATTTCTTCAAATGCCGTTGCCATGGCAACACAATGCTCGCCTTGAAACACGGTTTTCTCATAGCTTCAGTGAAAATACTCCAAACAGCCCATAACTTCACAGGTTTGATAACGATGCAGCCATAAATGCATCTAAGCGTAGTATGGGGTGTCATCAAATGTCGTTGGCATGGCGACAGACCACTCGCCATGAAACACGATGAGGCTGTAAATCCAATCGACACTGTCCAATCGTCCCCCAATCTTCACGTGTATATCACCGGTCCATGCCTCAAGAGCTCTACGTCAAATCTGAGATCTCACCATATGCCGTTTCCATGGAAACGCATCCCTCGCCATAAAACATGATGTCGCTATAAGTCCAATAAACACAGTCCAATCGTCCCCCAATCTTCACTTGTATATCACCGGTCCATGCCTCAACAGCTCTACGCCAAATCTGAGATCTCACCATATGCCGTTTCCATGGAAACTTATCCCTCGCCATAAAATATGATGTCACTATAACTCCTATGCAAATGTTCAAAGAGTGCTCAAACTTCACATGTGTGCTAACAGTCCAGCCATGAAGACATCTCCAGGACAGTTTTGAGATTTCTTCAAATGCCGTTGCCATGGCAACACAATGCTCACCATGAAACACGGTTTTCTCATAACTTCAGTGAAAATACTCGAAATGGCCCAAAACTTCACAGGTTTGGTAACAATCCATCAACACATCTAAGAGTATTATGGGATGTCATCAAATGCCGTTGCCATGGCGACAGATCATTCACCATCAAGTTAGTTCAAAAGTTTGCAGTTCAAATATTCTTCTGCTTTCCCAAGCCTTTTTACATTCTTTTCTCATCTTAATACAAATTCATTCACTACTACTTATATCTGATATTTAACTTCTTCAGCCTATTTTCAGCTGCAGAAACCATTCAACTATTACATTATTCAGCTATTTCAGGACATCAAGGCTATATATGTTGTTGTTTATACCTTTTTTAAACCTTTTCTTTGAAATATTAAGCTTTTTCTGCATCTTTTTTTGCTAAAAGCAGCTACCATTCAGCTAATAACACATTTAGCTTTTTCTGCATTTTCAGCTAAATTCAGCCATAAATGTTCACAGTTTACAGCATTCGCACGCATTTTCTGCAGGAAATGCATTTTATAGTTTATATAGCACTTTTCTGTACGCGACAATTCAAAGTGCTTTACAAAACAAATTAAAATACTTTTTAGGAATAAATACAGTAAAAACACATTATATAATGGCATTTTACAACAGGCATTACAAAGCAAAGATAATAAAATAACAAAAATAAACACCACAGGTATACAATACATGTTTAAAAGACATACTGTAGTTTGAATATGAGCATCTCATTTAAAAGCAGCGGCAAAGAGATATGTTTTTAGTCTCGATTTAAAAATAGTAAGCGTTTCTGCGGACGTGCATGATTTGGGTAGTTTGTTGAGTGTCGGGGCATAATAGCTAAATGCTGTCTCTCCATGTTTTGTTGTTACTCTCGGAACCGATAGCAGACCCGTCCCAGAAGACCTGAGGCACCTTGATGGCTCGTAATTATGTAGGAGTTCAACAATATACTTTGGTCCTAACCCATGTAATGATTTAAAAACTAGCAATAGTACTTTAAAATCAATTCTTTGGCCGACTGGAAGCCAATGTAGAGATTTCAGAACCGGACTGATGTGATCCACTCTTTTAGTGTTAGTGAGGACACGTGCAGCAGCGTTCTGAATCAGCTGCAGTTTTCTGATGGATTATTTTGTCAGCCCTGTGAATACACTATTGCAGTAGTCGAGTCTACTGAAAATAAAAGCGTGGACAAGCTTTTCTAAGTCCTGTTGTGACATTAATTTTTTAATCCTCGATATATTCTTCAGGTGATAATAAGCAGACCTGATGACTGTTGTAATGTGGCTGTTGAAATTCAGGTCTGAGTCCATCACTACACCTAGATTTTTGGCTTCATTAGTGGTTTTGTAGTCTGCCGACTGAAGCTCTGCGATTACTTTTAATCGGTCCTTCTTTGCTCCAAAAACAATGATCTCAGTTTTTTGTTTGTTCAGTTGGAGAAAGTTCTGATTCATCCAGTCAGTGATGTGCTCAATGCACTTGCTCAGTGTTCTAATAGGAGAATAGTCTCCTGGTGTCATTTAAAAATAAATCTGGGTGTCGTCTGCATAGTTGTGATAGCTTAGATCGCTCTTTTTAATAATTTCAGCCAGAGGTAGCATATAAATATTAAAAAGAAAAGGTCCTAAGATGGAGCCTTGAGGAACCCCGCATGACATATTTGTCAAAGTTGATGTGTAGTTGCCTATTGAGACAACGTTTTTTCTGTCCTTTAAGTAGGTACTAAACCAATTTAGAGCTGTTCCTGTTCCATCATTTACACTGATAACTAACATATGATTAATGGTCAACACACTGCACAGGGTTGGGGTCAACACTTTGAATTTAACAGAATACATGCACTGCTATGACCGACCGACCGGTTCACCACTTTATTTGAAGGGGCACAATCATGATGAATTAATGACAAAGTCATGCTTAGTTAATCATGATTACAACACTTGGAATTGCTGTGACTGGTCAGTTTTTTGGCCTGACACTTTAATTGCAGATCTATATGAAGAAGACATGAACATCATTAATAACTCAGAAGTCATGATGATTGAGATACCTTAGTTGATGCATTAATTAAGGTATTGTTCCTGCATTAAGTCATGCCATTAATACCTGTACATTACTGATAGTTCATGAATGAATTCATGCTTTTTCATGCATTAAGTCATGCATGAATTCAGGATGATTCATGTACCCTTACCGTAAATTGTTACCACATTTCCTCTGTATTTTCAGTTTGAGTGGTTACCTCAAACACAGGAATGATCGGAGAGTGCTACATCAGTCAGCACAGGCTTAGAGATGTTCAGACCCTTTGATACAATTAAGTGTGTGTCGGACCCTTGACATGCTGAGTCAGTCCAAAATTGTCGATAGCCCCTCTGTCCTGGGGATTGTCAACATGGATATTAAAATCATCAACAATGACTAGGCGGTCAAAGTCAATACACACTATAGACAACAACTCGGTAAAATCATCACATCACACAAAGAACATTTTCATCCTCACACATGCACTTGAACGCAAAGTCTTCAGAGAGCAATAAAGACAAAAAGACATTTTGCTTGATCATGAGTGGAGAAATGAGAGAAAGGAGAGATGGTGCTGAGGGGATTTTAACAGCAATCAACAAAGAGATTAAATGTCTTTGAGCTAAAAGGGAATCAATGTATCATGGGTTAAATCGTAAAGTTGTAGAAAACCAGCTGCAGGGAAGAATGTACAGAAGCATAAAGATATTTTAGACATTTATAGGTGGCTGCTGTGGCGTGTTGCTTTTAGCAATCCAAGCACATCACTGTTCCTAAATCTAAAGCGGCTGCACAGGAATAGATAGATATTGCCAGCAATAAAAACCCTCCAGTCTGCTGCTTAAAATCAAACAAGACTAAAACACTGAAAAGTACAATGTTCTTGGACTTCATGAAGTTTAGGTTTGATGAGCATACATGATTTCTGCCACTTTGGTGTTTTATACAAATCAATTTACTAGATTACATCACTATTAATAGTAATATGAAACAAGCTATGCAAGAAAACGTTTTTCAAAGAGTTCAGTAATATAGTGATTGAAGCCATCACATGCTGAGATGTAACATGTTAAATTGGTTTCTTGGGATACAGTTAGCTAAATGTATAATAGTAAACAATAGACATTAAACATTATTTGTAAGAGAACATCAAGTCTTCTCTAAAAGTAAACACTGTATTTATGTTTGCCGAACCCAAGTCAGCCTCATCTGGAGACATACTCTTCATCAATCATGGAAGAGGGTCATTGTTGGTCATCAGCTGTTGCCATGCCAGCGCAGAGCTCTGAGGAGCTCTTGGTCCCTGCTTTGATGGTGAGCTGTGTGTCAGACATCCCTGTACTTTAGGAATCTTTGTTTAGGTTTAGAAGTCTGTGCCTGTTTGTATGGGTTTCTCTGTTTATCAATGCTAAACTACATGATATCATGTATCTATATTAACCCTTTATAGGGCACTATTAGGTTAACCCTAATCCGTTTGAGGCCTCTGCTGATTGGTCAAATTCCCCAATGGCGCGCTCTGTGGCATAGAGTGATCTTCGCTGATTGGCTGGTAGAAAACCACATGCTTCTTGACCTCACTGAGTCACAGGGGGGACGCCATGTTTGGGTAACCCAAACCCAAATATGGTTCCTCGACCGATAAAGGGTTAAGTGGTAGGAGGCTTTGTCTGTTTGTGTGCATGTCTTGCAAATCTATTTATGTATTAAAGTCTATATCTCCTCATTATTTTCCTCATTCATTCCTGTTAGAAGCCTACAGTATGACTGTACCCATCTCCCTGCTCACAAACTTGAAAGTAAAAGTAAATACCATCATAATATCAACTTTGTATCTCTTTTAACCCCCATGCAGTCTTAAAGAATCCCTCTTTAAACATATTTTACTCTGTACCTCCCTGCGTCTATTCTTACCTTACAACCTTCTGACCTATCCTCCTCCCAACTTCCCTAGACAGTTCTTGTCCATACCCACTTCTTTATTTCCTGAAGTACCTTTCTCTTTCATCCATTCATCTCTTACCTTCCGTCTTCTTTTTCTCTTTACCTCCCTTCCCTTTCATTTACTTGCCGGCAGTGATCATCCCCTGTGTCTGTAAAGCCGTTGTGTCCTTGGGCAAGACACTTCACCTGAACTTGCTCCTGTGGGTATTGTCCACAGTGACCATTGCATGTATAAAAAAATATGTGTAATGTGTAATGTGTATCTGTAAAGCGCTTTGAGCACTGGAAAAGCGCTATAATAAATGTAAGGAATTATTATTATTATTACTCTTGCTTCCCTCACACTCCCCTTGGTCTCTATCATTCCTCTCTTTCTTTACTGCATTTAACCTTGAATCAAGCCATTCCTAACTTATTGATGTTGTTGGCGTTGCTGGCGGTATACCAACTTTAATTCACCAAGCAGAGAAAAGGCAAAAGGTCTGTTAATTAATGAACCTGTCACGCATTTAGATAAATGATCCAAGCTTGAAACTTTGTAAACACACATAAATAATCTAATTTGTAATGTTCTGTACTATGCACTAGGGCTGTGCATCTTCACTGGTCTCACGATTCGATTACGATTTTCCTGTCAACGATTCGATTCGGTTCGATATCCCGGTGCATCACGATTCATACCAATGCGTTGCATCCTCAATTTTCTATATTACTGCACATGGCTTATTTTTCATCAATGCATACATGCAGTAAATACATATGAACTCTCTTTTTATTATTTAGAAAGTGCTTCAGAAATCAATAACATAAATGTCTTGACATTAATTTATAAACCAAAATAAATGAATTGTATAGGTCTAGCCTCCGTGTGTGAAGTTGTTCCATCCTCAAAAACAAAAAGCTAATGCTTCTGCAGTCTAGCTGCAGCTTCTAGCCACGGTCTACTGTTAAGAAAGGACACTGAATGTCCTGAATGTGGCATCACACACAGGACTTGAGTCTGAACACAGCAGACAACAGGAGTATTTACAACAGCATATACAAACAAAAATACTGCATGTGGGTGCACACTTACATTCTCTGTTTTACTGTTACATAAATCCCATGAATGTATGAGATTAAATTAGCTTCATTATATCTCAGTGATTAAGTGAATAATAAAGTTTGTATCGGGTCACTGTCAGCCTGTCACTCATTATTTTCAGGGAGGGGGCGGGGTTTGGAGGAACGGAGGAGACGGTGATCGCGGAAGCTTTTTTCCTCCTGCCTTCACAAACTTTACACACGTATATATCGTCTGAAAATTGCTAGAGGACATTCATACTCTGCAATCCAAGACTTAATTAAATCCACCAAAAACCTGACATGATTGTAACGTGATTATTTTTGAAAAACATAAATCCCTGTCTGTGTCTCTGAGCCGAGTGATTCAGAGCGGGTCCTTCTGCTGTTGGTTCTGGACTGGTGTTCTTGTGTTGGTGGATAAAGCAGACTGCTCCGTGTTCGGTGTTGCTGTGCCGCTGTCACGTCTGTTCCCTGATCTATGCGTGACCGACCGATTTGATATTAAAGTGACAGAAAAAACGTTATAGTAAAGCCGCGGCCGGAAAATCAGGAAGCAACGTTACTACTCTATAACCGATTATCTTCCGTCACTGCATCGAGACCGAATCGTCCACGTCCGCATCGCAATGCATCGTAGAAACAATTATTTTCAACACCCCTACTATGCACACATGGTTTTTTGATAATTGCGGGGAAATTCTGCTCCATAACTGTAATAACAATATATGTGAATGAAATTGTGTAGAAACTAGGAGTGGAACAGTTAACAAAATCAATGGTTTGGTATGTACCTTGGTTTTGGGGATTTTGGTCTTGACATACTGTAACAGTTAAAAAACTCAATTACTGGAATCATTTCAACAGAAAAAGCTAAACGAAATATCACAGATGTCTGTAATGTAAATTTAAAACTCCATTCTCAGGCAAATGGTAGCTGATATATCACATTAACCATTTGCTATAATTTAGTATTGTCTATGACAGAGTGGGGTCACACATGCGCAACATTAAATAATATTGCATAGTCCACAGTCCATGATCTACATATCCAACTTCAGTTACACAATGTTGGCATAGTATTTGACACAAATTGTAGTCAATTTATGAAAATTGCTAACCGAGCGCAGGTCGCATGTCCTAACACACGTTCTGCACGAGACAGACGAATACAAGCACCTTTCAACCCCAAGTATAAACCAATTCTGACTGTGCTGTTACATGTCAAAACCACAAATACCAGGCTTTTATTTCTATTGAGGCAATTGCAGGTCACAGAAGAGGTATTGAACACCCCCTACCAACAACCATCGGCACCTTCTGCGCTCTTTGTTTGCTGGGAGGGAAAGGGGAAGAATCAAAGTAACGGATAACACCATCATCACTCCACAGGAGGGAGGGAGAGTAATGATGGAGAAAGACAGAAGACGCAGGTGAAGATGAAAGGGAGAAAATTAGAGCGAGTGAGAGGTTTGAGATGGAAGAAATGGAAAAAGAGGAGAGTGCGAGTAAGAGCCGAGATGTGAAGGCAGGCTTTTACCCGAAGGGGAGCGACGGCTATCAAAATGTGTGAGTGTGCAAGCGAGCATGTGTGAGTGGCGTATAACATGCCATTTACAAGATCTGATGTACAGCAAATGGAAAGCCATATACTGTGCAACACACACACACACACACACACACACACACACACACACACACACACACACACACACACACACACACACACACACACACACACACACACACACACACACACACACACACACACACACACACACACACACACACACACACACACACACACACACACACACTTATTTGTTTCCATACAGTTGGTGTCACACAGAGTTGTTCATTTACTGTCATTCTATTATAATGTAGCATCTGTCTGGTTGCAGAAAATGTCTATTACTTAAAGGGTTATGTGTCTGTTGCTCTTCACCATGGTGGCTTCACACTGCATATGTTGTTCTATCCGATAAATAAATATGGCTATATAAGTTTCTTTAGTCTCTAAGGAGTGTTTGGATGGTGTAAATCTTGTTTCAGAGAATTCATTAGTATTGAATAGAGTGGATAAGGTAAATAGCCCACAGTCTAGATGTTGTTTCAGATCCAGCAAAGAAAATAATAAATCAATTTACAGTAGTAGATTTCAAAATGCTCATGTTCATGCTTTGTTCCCTAAAAAACAAATGTTTTCTTTTTGATGTTGTTCGGAGGACTATTTTAGTTTTCAGCCGCAGCCTCATGTCTGTCCCATTCAAACATCAGTCACTAAAAACGCTCATAATTTGGCCATTGTTGAAATGATACAGCACATAGAGATTCGGGGTAATTGTGTGTAGGTATTTCCCCATCTTTGGAAGGCAAGCATGAGCTAAACCGGTTTCAAAGGAAACACCAGATTCTGTTTACCAATGTTTGAAACAAGCTTAAAAGGCAGCTTCTCTGGAGACAGTTGAACACATTTTTGGCCGTTCATAATGTGGAGAGGAAAGAGGGGGGGGGGGTGCCAAGCTCCAGTATGAGGGATGCCTGGTGGTTATTTCTGAGTTAGGACAATTTCAGCAGGTGGCTGGCCAGAGCCCACTCCAGCCCCCCTATTATTGGCAGTGTTTGAGTGTGTGTAGGTGTGGCATGTGTGTGCCTTGTAAAGGATCCAGGGGATTATGGACGTGCTACTGTATATTGGGTTCATCTCTCCCTTGTCTCCACGACAACACCCAATGCACCTGCCACCAAGATTTACCAGCTGCTACAAACACACATCTGCTATAAGGAGATGCAAACGGGAACACAAGTTCTGCCCCTTGTGGACAGAAGCAGCCATTTCAAATGACCAAAATGTAGTTTCCCCAAACAGCAAAAACCTAGACCAGCTGTCTCTGCAAGACAGTAGGCTATTCTGCCTGACAACCTGCCTTACTTCGATATGCATGTTAATGCACTTGTAGGGGCACTCTTTGGGTTAATACAGTCACAACACTTGGTAGTGCAGGCACTCTTAGGATGTTCTCAAATAAGTGTTCTATTGTTATAATATTATGTATTAATTATTGACTTAAGCATACACTACATGAACACAGTTTTTCTCTTTTAAAGCTTTTCTTTTCCTTCCAAGCGTAAACAAAAAAAGTAAAGCTCTGGCCTGGCCCATTATCGGCTGTGATATTCAACATTTTCTCACTATAACAATGATAGAATGATTGATTCAAATAAATACATTCAAAACATATTGGCTCTGATTCAGAAGCTTCTACATGTCTGTATAGTCTCCGTAGTCTTGCTCACACTGTCCCACAGACCGCAATATTTGGTAATCCCCCACAAGTGATAGCTTATCAACAGTAACAAAATATGTCATGCCTCTGCAGGCAAAGACTAACACAGAATGGAGTTGGTACAGTGAATGAGAGAGCTATGTGTCAAAGCAGGAGATATTGCTGAGGTTGTAATAAACATCGCAAACCTTTAGGCAGAAGTTATATAAGAAAACCGCTGGTAACATTTTCCCATGTTTTGAAAAACACAAGGGGAAATAGTAGTGACCGGATTTAAAAACTGTAAGAAGTCGGGGAAGAGAAGTCATATGAAATGTGGGCTGAAATCATCAAATCACATGACCAGCACCCAGTGCACTGTACAGCCTGACATTGACCACAGTCAGCTGTACTGAGCCAGCTGTTCACCTTCGACCTTCAGGACACTCCTCTCTCCCTACAGTCACTCCCGGAGCACTTTGATCATGTGCCAACCTGACATTTGCCAAAGCTGCCAAGCATACCGCCGGAGGCCCACCATCACTGCCTGCCCTTGGGCCATGCGTGATGCAGAGATGCAAGCCTCTGACGGGTGTCCTGTTACCAGGGTGAATTCATGAGGACAGCTTGGAGGCTCAGTGGAGCTCTGGTCCATTAATAAAGTCCCAAGGCAGGGCTGCATCAGGGCCATCAGGATGATATAATCAGTACCTTGCTGTCATGGTCCTTGACATTCAGCAAATAAACAAACAACAAGAAAAACCTGCACAACAAGATGCATGTGATAGTCGCCATAACTGTCTCTTTCTGACAGGATCCCCATTGGGACAGAGTTGAAGAGAGAAGGGGAGGCAGAGAAGAGAACATTGGGGATAAGATGACATTATGATAAAGGTGACGAGGCAGACAGATAGACAACTGCTGGTCTCTCATCAAAGAGACGACACCAAGTTTCAACAGTAAAGAAAGACAAGTTACTATTAACCTTCAGGAAAGCAACATACTCTTTCTTAACTTGAAATCTTTGCAATATTACCTCAAACTCAGCTGACTGGCTTGAACCACATGGCATATGTTGCCTAGCAACCATAGCTTATTTAAGACAGAGTCAGTTGCTTCAGCACCACAACAGTCTTAGATGGGAGCTTTGGAAACTGTGCTTAATCAAGAACAAAAAATAATAAATATATTAACAACTAAGGAAACTAAGACGACCACACTGGGAGCTCCAGGGCTCTGGGCCAATACTACAAGCTGTTCAAATGTTTATCAAAACTCCAATTGCTGTCTATTTAATTTGAACTGGCTATATTTATTATTCTGTGGTTAATGTTGGACAAAAAATGTGTGCGCAGAGAA
Source organism: Pseudochaenichthys georgianus (assembly GCF_902827115.2). NCBI lineage: Eukaryota > Metazoa > Chordata > Actinopteri > Perciformes > Channichthyidae > Pseudochaenichthys > Pseudochaenichthys georgianus. Next base: position 9,430,114 of record NC_047522.1, on the reverse strand, counting down.
ACATATTTATTTTAGTTTTAATCAAATGTTGGCCAGTGAGAAGACGTGCAGCTTTGATGCCTGGTCCATACCCACATACAGAGCATTGCAGTAATCCAGTCTTGAGGTAACAAAGGCGTTAATAACCTTTATAGGTCTATAAAAGATAAAAACGACTTGGTCTTGGCCAATAGTCGTATTTAAAAGAAGCAGGTCTTGACTACGGTGCTGACCTGCTTATCAAATTTAAAAGCGCTATTGAAGGTCACTCCAAGGTTCATGACAGAGGGGAGGATGTTTTTATTGAGGGAGCCCAGAATTTCAACCGGGGAGGCTGGAGGTTGGGGTCCAAAAAAGATGACCTCGGTCTTGCTCTCGTTGAGGTTGAGGAAATGTTGGCTCAGCCAGGATTTTATCTCTGTTAAGCAGTCCATCAACAGCTGTAATGAGTTGACATTTGAATTGAGAGGCAGATAGATCTGTACATCATCGGCGTAACAATGGAAGGGGATGTTGTGTTTTGTGAGAATTGAACCTAGGGGCAGTATGTACAGTAGAAAAAGGATGGGGCCCAGGATATAGCCTTGGGGAACCCCACAGGTAAGAGGGGCTTTAGCAGAGGAGAAGGTACCTAGCTGCACTGAGAAGCTATGGTCTGTCAGGTAGGACCTGAACCATGCAAGGGCGGAGCCTGTGATGCCTGCGGACTGTTCGAGCCGCGACAACAGGATGCTATGGTCCACAGTGTCAAAGGCAGCTCTCAGGTCTAACAGCACCAGGACAGCTGGGCTACCTGAGTCGGCGGGTAGGAGCAGATCATTAAAAACTCTTAAAAGGGCTGTTTCGGTGCTGTGCATAGGTTTGAAGCCAGACAGCGTAGACTACTCGCTCCAGGACTTTAGATTAAAAAGGTAGCTGGGAGATGGGCCTGAAATTTGCGAGAATGGAGGGGTCGAGATTTTTCTTTTTAAGTAGTGGCTGGACCACGGCATGTTTGAAGGCAGCTGGGACACATCCTGAGCTAAGAGAGGTGTTTATAAGTAATAAAATACTTGCTCCAACTGAATCGAAAACATCTCTGAGAAGGCGAGAGGGAATGCTGTCTGAGGTGCAGTTTGTCGGCCGCATGTGCTTGACTACATCCGAGAGAGAAGAGAGGGATACAGGCTCAAAGTGGTCGAGGACAGCAGGGCACAGAAAAGGAGCAGGATCTGGGGTAGCACTAGTGTGGGCTAGCCTAAGTGCAGAAGAAACATCACAGGGATTAATGTTGAGTTGAGGACATTCAAAAGACATTAAAAAGAACCTGAGGTTTATGGCTGTTTTTGGAGATTAACAGAGAAATGTGCTCTGTTTTGGCTGCTTTGACTGCCATCTGGTAGTCGGAAAGGCAAGCACGAAGGATTTCTAGGGAGACATGGAGTTTATCCTTTTTCCATTTACTCTCTGCACGCCTGCAGGTGCTTCTGAGAGCGAGAGTACAATCATTGAGCCACGGCTCTGAGACAACTTTGGTGCGTCTAAGCGTAAAAGGAGCAACAGAATCCAATATTAGGGTACATGTCGAGTCAAACATGGAGATAAGCTCATCCGCACTAAGAGCACGGTTCACCTCTAATTTACAGATCAGGGAAGCATTACAAACATCAGAAAACTGTGAGGCAGTGAAGGGGTTAATTGAAGGCAGACGATGCGCAGGGGCACGTGATTCGACTCCTGCGGAAGGGATCGAAGTTGTAAATAGAACCGATAAATGGTCTGAGATACGCGTTGCTGCACGGATTTCATCCACAGAGACAGACAGTCCAAACGATAATACTAAATCTAAAGCGTGCCCTTTTTCGTCTGTGTGGGGCCAGCCACGGACTGAACGTGACCAAAAGAATCAAGGAGATTTCAAAAGTCCCTAACCAGAGGTTTGGACTCGCAACACACATGGACATTGAAGTCTCCGCAAATCAAAACACGATCATATACAGTGGGGCAAAAAAGTATTTAGTCAGCCACCAATTGTGCAAGTTCTCCCACTTAAAAAGATGAGAGGCCTGTAATTTTCATCCTAGGTACACTTCAACTATGAGACAGAATGGGGGGAAAGAATCCAGGAAATCACATTGTAGGATTTTTAATGAATTAATTGGTAAATTCCTCGGTTAAATAAGTATTTGGTCACCTACAAACAAACAAGATTTCTGGCTCTCACAGACCTGTACTGTAACTTCTTCTTTAAGAGCCTCCTCTGTCCTCCACTTGTTAACTGTATTAATGGCACCTGTTTTAACTCGTTATCAGTATAAAGGACAACTGTCCACAACCTCAAACAGTCACACTCTAAACTCCACTATGGCCAAGACCAAAGAGCTGTCAAAAGACACCAGAAACAAAATTGTAGACCTGCACCAGGCTGGGAAGACTGAATCTGCAATAGGTAAGCAGCTTGGTGTGAAGAAATCAACTGTGGGAGCAATTATTAGAAAATGGAAGACATACAAGACCACTGATAATCTCCCTCGATCTGGGACTCCATGCAAGATCTCACCCCGTGGGGTCAAAATGATCACAAGAACGGTGAGCAAAAATCCCAGAACCACATGGGGGGACCTAGTCAATAACCTGCAGAGAGCTGGGACCAAAGTAACAAAGGCTACCATCAGTAACACACTACGCCGCCAGGGACTCAAATCCTGCAGTGCCAGACGTGTCCCCCTGCTTAAGCCAGTACATGTCCAGGTCCGTCTGAAGTTTGCTAGAGAGCATTTAGATGATCCAGAAGAGGATTGGGAGAATGTCATATGGTCAGATGAAACCAAAATAGAACTTTTTGGTAAAAACTCAACTAGACGTGTTTGGAGGAGAAAGAATGCTGAGTTGCATCCAAAGAACACCATAGCTACTGTGAAACATGGGGGTGGAAACATCATGCTTTGGGGCTGTTTTTCTGCAAAGGGACCAGGACGACTGATCCGTGTAAAGAAAAGAATGAATGGGGCCATGTATCGTGAGATTTTGAGTGACAACCTCCTTCCATCAGCAAGGGCATTGAAGATGAAACGTGGCTGGGTCTTTCAGCATAACAATGATCCCAAACACACCGCCAGGGCAACGAAGGAGTGGCTTCGTAAGAAGCATTTCAAGGTCCTGGAGTGGCCTAGCCAGTCTCCAGATCTCAACCCCATAGAAAATCTTTGGAGGGAGTTGAAAGTCTGTGTTGCCCAGCGACAGCCCCAATGTGTGAAAACCTCGTGAAGACTTACAGAAAACGTTTAACCTCTGTCATTGCCAACAAAGGGTATATAACAAAGTATTGAGATGAACTTTTGTTATTGACCAATTACTTATTTTCCACCATAATTTGCAAATAAATTATTTAAAAATCAGACAATGTGATTCTCTGGAAAAAAAATTCTCATTCTGTCTCTCATAGTTGAGGTATACCTAGGATGATAATTACATGCCTCTCATCTTTTTAAGTGGGAGAACTTGCACAATTGGTGGCTGACTAAATACTTTTTTGCCCCACTGTACATGATCCCCGACTGAAAGTCAGAAAAGTGGATGAAATCCTTATTGCACTTTGGCGGACGATTTAATTCTGAATACATTGAGGTATTCCACAATTATTTAAAAGTATTGGCCATCATGAAATATTCTGTATAAATGACCAAAATTGAAAATATTACTGAAACACTTCAAGACTGCCTAAATGGAATGAACCAATTAACTAAACACATACAAATAGTTGTTTTATACTTTTCGGCAACCCGCGGCCCTCGAGCCGCATGCAGTCCTTTAAGCCCTCTGCTCTGGCTCCCTTGAGCTTAGACAAAAATAAGAAGCAAATCAAATAAAAGTATTTGTAGGACTATTTAGATTGTCTTGCATGGTTGAAAATGTTTCGTATCATGTATTTTGAGGTGATACTGTGACACATAAATAAAAAAATAAACGGTTTTAATTAGGTCAACTAAAATATGCGTCAAATCCTGCTACGGTCCCGCGCAAGCGCCTTTTCTTGCAGGCGAATAACCTGACCCCCGGCTCGATGAGCGAACTATGGATAAATCAAAGAAAAGTATCGGAGGAACACAGGATTTAATTCTGCGTGGACAGAGCTATATGTTTTCATAGCAAAATATGCTGGTTTACCGGTATGTTCGATATGTAGAGAGAAGTTGTCAAAGCCTTTATGTATCAAGGAACAACACGGGAGAGGAAGACAGCTGACGATCTTCAGTCATAATTCAATGGGGTATGTAATCAATTTCAGAAAACACTTTTTGTTATATTCCATGGAATGCTCTTAACGTCCCGATAGCAATGAATATATTAAATGCTTTGACAATAAATACATGAAAAAATTAGGGATGCACGATATTGGTTTTTTGAAACCGATACCGATAACTTCCTGCTTCTCAAGACCGATACCCGATAATAATATAATATATATATATATTAAATGTACCTGTAGTTTTTGCACACCTGGTGGTAAAAAAAAGACTAGTAGTGAGCAAATGACATGAGCATTACTACTATGAACAAAACAAAGCCAAGAACAGTTTTGACTCTTCAAAGTGACCATATTTATTTTCCCAAACAAATCTGGCAAACTTCTTGCCTTTTTCAAAAGCCTCGTCGATAGATACAAGCCCCGGTGCCTTTGCAGCTGGCTTTGGATTCGCCGCTAGTTTAGCAGCACAGGCGTCTTCGTATGCTGTTAACACAGCATCGTAGCGATGGCGATGTTTCAGGTGACTAATCAGGTTGGAAGTATTATAGCTCGTTGCCTTTTTCCCTCCTCGTGGAACTTCTGCATTGCATTTGTTAATACAAATAGCAAGCGAACTATCTAACTCTGAAACTTTTAAATAGTCCCATACTACCGACGGCATGTTTGTTTACTGTCCTGGCTTCACGGCCGCACACCATTTACGTCACAGCCAGGCATGAGAAGGGAGCGCTGGATTTGTGAAAAACTCCCCTCTTCCTAAACCACTATAACACACTACTAGCAAAATGGGAGAAGCCGAGTGAAAAACAAGCGCCCCTCATCCCAATCCACCCACACCGCAGTATTTTTTTCTTTTTTTGTACCCAAAAAATATATTGTATATTATCGGGGCTATTAATACTGATATCGGGTTTAACGGGATGACTTCATAATTCCTAATATCGGACCGATAATTATCGGGCCGATAATTATCGTGCACCACTAGAAAAAATGTGTCTCTGGAAGCCGTAGCGCTGTAAAAAGCACGACCAATCATTTGAGCCGGCCCGGCTAAAGTAACTGGATGGCCTACCTGCCTGTCAGCCTTCCATCTCGTGCACAAACTTATCTCGTGCCCTCATTGGTCATGTGCGCGTTCGTGTGTGTTGGAGGAGGGACTCTGTAAGGAAGTCTGAAGGAAGAGGCAGTTTTTTTCCGGTTGTGTATTATCAAATTATAGCGCACTCGAGCTGGTTTCTCCATTCTTACCTACCCTACCTTTAACTCTTTTTAGGGTGCAGCTATATGTTTTATTTATTTAAAAGTGGGTCCATTTTAATTATATTTGTTTTCCTTCAAATGTGCAGAGGACTCCCCAAGTGCTGTTTAAAATGTATTTTAAAGTAGGCCTGTGTATAGAGTGGCGAAGTCACGCCCATCTACTTCGGGTCCATGGGACCTTATTTCGAAAAAATAATGTATTGAAGTCAATGGGGAGAGAAAGATTATCTTTCGATCCCGTTTGAATTGTGCCACAAATTGAGCCACAAAATCTTAAAAAATCATTTCCATGTCAAAAAAGTCACAGTTTGTCTTAAAACTGTTGAAATATAAGACTATGAAAAATATGCAACTAGAAAGACTACAAATCTCAGAGTCGCGTAAATGAATTCAGCTACCTGACATTAACGTTACACATTACACTCGTGTTACTCACCGAAACCTTGTAAAGCCGGTCCCGCATGCTGGAACCGACTAACTCCCCTTTTGTGTATGTACAGTTCTCAACATGGCCAGACTTGTAGTGATTTTCACCTCTTTTAATACTTTTCGCGTCATTCTGAAAGAAAGAGGTGAAATGTGCTAACGTGACGGCCATCTTGGTGTTGGTGACGTATGCAAGACCAGAGTTGTAGTTCATTGAGCGCTTCATACAAAAAAATGTGTTACCTCACAGTTTTACGGCACTTTTTTTTTTTGACTTGCAAAATTATCTTTTAAATTGATAAACATCATATGTGTAATTCGTTGCACAATTCAAACGGGATCAAAAGATAATCTTTCTCTCTCCATTGACTTCAATACATACTTTTTCCGAAATAAGGTCCCATGGAGGTCTCCCGGAAGGGAATAAATGCAAAAAAAACCTGTAGTTTTTGTCTGATATAACAATAAATACAACTTTACAAGCTATCAAGCTATGAAATATGTTTTGCGGCTCCAGACAAACATTTTTTTGGGAAAAACAAGCAAAATGGCTCTTTTGGTCAAAAAGGTTGCAGACCCCTGTCCTAGATGATCAAATCATTCTGCTCACAGTTTTGAAATACTTTATTACAAGTTTCCCCCCAAGTGTTGCACACCCACTTCCCTCCCTCTCCATCCGAAAAAAAAACAACACACACACTGTGGTAATTATCTCACATCTTCCTGGCACTTGCCTGGTCACTAGATGCCCCAACAGATGGAAACACGGCAGAGAATATGTGATTTTGCAATTATAGCCAACAAACACTGAACATGTAGTGGCAGACTGGTGTCCAACAGACTGTGAGGCGCCACACACACACACACACACACACACACACACACACACACACACACACACACACACACACACACACACACACACA